>NW_026967552.1:1337500-1672500 GCF_028390025.1 Pseudophryne corroboree
TGCCGTGCAGCTGCATGCTGCACGGCCAGAATACACAAGCACTGATTAATTAAGACCCAGCAACGGGGAGCGCGGTCTGACCGTGGCGCCCCCGTTGCTAGGGTCTGAGCGGCTCCGTGCGCCCGGCGTCTAGCATTGCTAGGGAGCCGGCGGCTGTCTGCCTGCGGCGTCCCTAGTTGCTAGGCGCCGGGCCGCACTGACGGGCGGACCCTCGGCGCCTAACAGTACCCCCCCCTTGAGGAGGGGTCAAGGAACCCCTAAGGCCAGGTTTCTGAGGAAATTCTCGAAAAAATGCCCTTTTGAGCCTTGGGGCATGGAGATCCTCATCCAGGACCCAAGACCTTTCCTCCGGACCATAACCTCTCCAATGCACCAAAAAATAAAGCCGACCCCGGGACAACTTGGAATCGAGAACCTTCTCCACTAAGAACTCCTGCTGACCCTGTACATCTATTGGTGATTTCCCCTGAGAGATCTTCCGAGGAAATCTACTGGACGAAACATATGGTTTTAACAAGGAGCAATGGAAGGTATTTCCGATCCGTAAAGTTTTTGGTAAACGTAACCGGAAAGCCACTGGATTGACTTTTTTGATAATTAGAAATGGTCCAATAAATTTAGGACCCAATCTGGCTGAGGTTTGTCGAAGTTTAATGTTGCGAGTCGACAACCATACCCTATCTCCAACTTTAAAAGTGCACGGCCGCCGGAGCCTGTCAGAAAAAATTTTCTCCCGAAATGCCGCTTTTCTGAGAGCCAGGTGCACTTTTCTCCAAATGAGTTTGAGATGAGAGGTCAAGGTCAGTGAGGAGACAGAGGAATGTTGAAAAAAGGAATTAGCTCTGGGGTGAAAACCAAAAACTGTAAAAAATGGAGATACATTGGTGGAGGAATGACAGGCATTGTTGTAAGCAAACTCTGCAAACGGAAGAAACTCAGACCAGTCATTTTGGAGTTTGGCCGAGTACAAACGCAAATATTGTTTTAATGATTGATTAACTCGCTCAGTCTGCCCGTTGGATTGGGGATGGTAGCCAGACGTTAAAGATAATTTCATCTTTAATGAGGCACAAAAAGACTTCCAAAATTGTGCAATGAATTGTGGACCCCGATCAGAAACAATATCAGTGGGTAACCCATGGAGTCTGAAAACATGGCGGAGGAACAAGACTGCCAATCCCTGGGCAGATGGCAATCGGGGAAGAGCAATGAAATGGGCCATTTTGCTAAAACGGTCCACTACCACCCATATGACTCGGCATCCGGCTGACAGAGGGAGGTCCACCACAAAATCCATGGAAATATGAGACCATGGCCTAAGAGGAACATTCAAGGGCATAAGTTGACCGATAGGCAAGGAACGGGGAACCTTATGCTGTGCACAGACCTGACAAGAAAAAACAAACTCCTTAATGTCTTTGGAAAGACCAGGCCACCATACCGAGCGGGAAACTAATTCAAAAGTTTTAGCGATCCCCGGATGCCCGGCAACCTTGCTATCATGAAACTCCGTCAAAACCGTTGCTCTCAAAAACTCGGGGACATAAAGACGACCAGCAGGAGTATTTCCAGGAGCTTGATGTTGAAGCTGCTTTAACTGGGTAAATAAATCTTGTGTGAGACCTGCCCGAATGACTGAAGACGGAAGTATGGGAGTAACAGGACTGTTGTCTTGAACTGGAAGAAAACTGCGTGACAGGGCATCTGCCTTGGTATTCTTGGAACCTGGCCTGAAGGTGATAATGAACTTGAAACGAGTAAAAAATAAAGCCCACCGAGCTTGCCGGGCATTCAGCCGTTTAGCTGATTCAATGTATTGAAGATTTTTGTGATCAGTCAAAACTGAAATGGTATGAGTGGCTCCTTCAAGCCAATGTCTCCACTCCTCGAAAGCCCATTTAATAGCCAGTAATTCCCGGTTACCAACATCGTAGTTGGATTCAGCAGATGAGAATTTCCTGGACATAAAGGCACAAGGATGTAATTCCAGGGAATCCGGATCCTTCTGAGAAAGGATAGCCCCTACTCCAACCTCCGAGGCATCAACCTCAACAATGAAAGGCAATTCTGGGTTGGGATGTCTGAGGACAGGGGCTGAGACAAAGGCTTGTTTCAAGGCCTGAAAAGATAACTCCGCTTCACGTGACCAGTTGGTAGGATCTGCTCCCTTTTTAGTCAGTGCCACAATGGGAGCAACTAGGTCAGAGAAAGAGTGAATAAATCTTCTATAGTAATTCGCAAACCCTAAAAAGCGCTGAATTGCTTTTAAATTGGTGGGTTGCGCCCAACTAAGGATGGCTTGGAGCTTCTTTGGTTCCATACAGAATCCCCGAGGGGAAATAATGTACCCTAAAAAGGATACCTCCGTGACATGAAATTCACACTTCTCCAGCTTGGCATATAGGTGATTTTCACGTAATTTTTTTAGAACCTGACGCACCTGGGTAACATGTTGTTCAATAGAGTCAGAATATATCAAAATATCGTCTAAGTAGACTACAACGAATCTTCCAAGAAATTCACGGAGCACATCGTTAATGAGATCCTGGAAAACTGCCGGAGCGTTGGACAGGCCGAATGGCATAACCAGATACTCATAGTGGCCTGATTGAGTACTGAATGCCGTTTTCCACTCATCCCCTGACTTGATTCTGATGAGGTTATATGTTCCTCTCAGGTCAATCTTAGAAAAAATCACAGCCGAACGCAGCTGATCAAAGAGGACAGAAATCAGCGGCAAAGGGTAAGTATTCTTTACTGAGATTTTATTCAAGGCTCTAAAGTCAATGCAAGGTCTGAGTGATCCATCCTTCTTCTCCACGAAGAAGAAGCCTGCACTTAAAGGGGATTTAGATGGCCTGATAAATCCTTTCCCTAGGCTTTCTTTAACATACTCATTCATGGCCACAGTTTCAGGTCCGGACAATGCATATAACCTTCCCTTAGGCAAAGTGGCACCAGGAATTAACTCGATAGCACAATCATAAGGCCTATGGGGAGGCAGAATATCCGCATTGCCCTTGGAAAATACATCAACAATATCCTGGTATTCCACAGGAATGGGTGCGGGAATGACAGCAGCTATTCTGATGGGAAGCGTAATACATTCCTTATTACAGATGGTACCCCATTGTAAGATCTCCCCCGACTGCCAATCAATGATGGGATTATGAAAGGCCAGCCAAGGGTGACCCAGAACCACAGGAACTGCTGGGCAATGGGTAAGGAAAAACTCAATCTTTTCAGAATGCAGAGCTCCTACCGAAAGTAGAACAGGAGGTGTACAGAGAGAAATATCCCCATTGGACAAGGGACTCCCATCTAAACCATGCATGGTGATACACCTACCCAAGGCTAACTGAGGAATACCTAAGGCCTTAGCCCATGTTAGATCCATAAAGTTCCCTGCAGCTCCACTGTCCACAAAAGCCGAGACCGAGGAACAGAGGCTGCCAAAGGAAACTTTAGCTGGAACCAACAGTGAATTATTTGAGGAGATAAGCTGCAGACCAAAGTGAACCCCCTCACAACTCACTTGGTCGAGGCGTTTCCCGACTTGTTCGGACAACTACGGGCAAAATGTCCCTTACCCCCACAGTATAAACAAAGACCAGAATTTTGCCTTCTGGTTCTTTCTTCAGGAGACAGTTTGGAGAGGCCTATCTGCATGGGCTCCTCTATGTCCACAGGAATGGAAAAAACACAAGGAGAAGACCCGACAGATGCTCCTTTTTCAGCCCTCCGCTCTCTGAGACGACGATCAATCTTAATAGAGAGCTCCATGAGTTTATCGAGAGTCTCAGGAGCGGGATACTGAAGGAGACTGTCTTTTATAGACTCGGATAAGCCGAGGCGAAACTGACTGCGCAGGGCTGGGTCATTCCATCCACAGTCGTTCGACCAACGGCGAAACTCCGTACAATAAATCTCTGCGGGATTCCTACCCTGTCTGAGGGCACGCAACTGACTCTCGGCGGATGCCTCTCTATCAGGGTCGTCATACAATAGCCCTAAAGACCCCAGAAAGGCGTCTACAGACAATAAAGCCGGATCGTCTGTCTTTAAGCCAAAAGCCCAGGTCTGAGGATCCCCCTGTAGCAAAGAAATAATAATTCCTACCCGCTGAGATTCCGTACCTGAGGAGACAGGTCTTAAACGAAAATACAGTTTACAAGACTTTTTAAAATTAAAAAACTGCTTTCTATCCCCAGAAAAACGGTCAGGCAGATGCATTTTTGGTTCAGGAATGACCCTCGGGGAAGTCCGTAACAGATCTTCCTGTGACCTCACCCGAAGGGACAGATCTTGAACCATCTGAGTAAGCTCTTGAATCTGGCTAACTAAAAGCTGGCCAGGATTTGGCCAAACACCGGAGGGATTCATGAGGCTGACAAATCTCCCAACAGAATAAGGGAAAAAATTAACTCCTGTTTAATTTTAAATTTTAGTCTGGCCGGTGATAATGTTATGATTCCCGTACTCCAGACCAGAGGAGATCTTTATGGCAGAGGTCAGAGTACTGGAAAGATATGCTGGTACGGGAGCAGGAAAGCCTAGTAACCCCTGGCGCCCTAACTCCGTTGTCTCGCCCGTGTTATCAGAAATCCCCTGCGAGACTATGGTTGCTTGAGCCCATGGCAGCCGCGTTCGAAGGGCGGATTATGTCTGCCCAACCCCGATGCCCCCTCAGGTCTTAATGGGAGACAAAGGGAAATCCGAGACAGGGTGATAACAAGGGGCCCTCTGACTAAGCAACCAGGCCAGGGGTTACAAGCTATCTAACTTAAACCAAAAGTATGTGCGGACAAACCGCCAGGGAAAAGGACAACCAAAGATCCACTGATCCGTTACTCCTAGCCAGCACCGCTGGATACCAGAGTGGATTTGTGGGAGCGGAATCCTCCGCAAAAGCTCCAGAACACAATAAACTAAATAATAAATAGTAAGCGGTCAAGCCGCAACACACGGCTACGCCGCGACTCACGAACACCACAGGATGTTAAAGGTGCTCGGTCGGACTCCAGGAATAGATGACAAATTCCGAGTACTGGATCACTGAGGACAGGAACAACCGGGTTGAGCAGGACTGGAAACTCTCTGTAACTGACACAGCAAACAGGAAGCTATCACAGGCGTCTGTGAGAAGTCCTGGGAGTGCTTAAATTTGGGAGCCCTCCAATCATGATCCAGACAGGGTAATCACATAATGATGCCGTGCAGCTGCATGCTGCACGGCCAGAATACACAAGCACTGATTAATTAAGACCCAGCAACGGGGAACGCGGTCTGACCGTGGCGTCCCCGTTGCTAGGGTCTGAGCGGCTCCGTGCGCCCGGCGTCTAGCGTTGCTAGGGAGCCGGCGGCTGTCTGCCTGCGGCGTCCCTAGTTGCTAGGCGCCGGGCCGCACTGACGGGCGGACCCTCGGCGCCTAACACACTGAAGGCACAAAAGGGGGCTGAATATGCAGCACTCCCTTTACAAACGTCTGAACTTCAGGTAGAGAAGCCAACTCTTTTTGAAAGAAAATGGATAGGGCCAAAATCTGGACCTTAATGGAACCCAATTTTAGGCCCAAATTCACTCCGGACTGTAGGAAGTGAAGGAAACGGCCCAGCTGGAATTCCTCCGTAGGAGCATTCCTGGCCTCACACCAAGCAACATATTTTCGCCATATACGGTGATAATGTTGAGCTGTCACGTCCTTCCTAGCCTTTATCAGCGTAGGAATGACCTCATCCGGAATGCCTTTCTTGCTAGGATCCGGCGTTCAACCGCCATGCCGTCAAACGCAGCCGCGGTAAGTCTTGGAACAGACAGGGCCCCTGTTGCAACAAGTCCTGTCTTAGAGGAAGAGGCCACGGTCCTCTGTGAGCATTTCTTGCAGATCTGGATACCAAGTCCTTCGTGGCCAATCTGGAACAATGAGTATTGTTCTCACTCCTCTTTTTCTTATTATCCTCAGCACCTTGGGTATGAGAGGAAGAGGAGGAAATACATAAAACCGACTGGAACACCCACGGTGTCACCAGGGCGTCTACAGCTATTGCCTGAGGGTCTCTTGACTTTGCGCAATACCGCTGTAGCTTTTTGTTGAGGCGGGATGCCATCATGTCCACCTGTGGCAGTTCCCACCGACTTGTAATCTGTGTGAAGACTTCCTGATGAAGTCCCCACTCTCCCGGGTGGAGGTCGTGTCTGCTGAGAAAGTCTGCTTCCCAGTTGTCCACTCCCGGAATGGACACTGCTGACAGTGCGCTTACGTGATTCTCCGCCCAGCGAAGAATCTTGGTGGCTTCCGCCATCGCCACTCTGCTCCTTGTGCCGCCTTGACAGTTTACATGAGCTACTGCGGTGATGTTGTCTGACTGAATCAGAACCGGTTGGTCACGAAGCAGGGTCTCCGCTTAACGTAGGGCGTTGTATATGGCCCTTAATTTCAGGATGTTGATGTGAAGGCAAGTCTCTTGACTTGACCATAGACCTTGGAAATTTCTTCCCTGTGTGACTGCACCCCAAACTCGGAGGCTGGCGTTCGTGCTCACCAGGACCCAGTCCTGAATGCCGAATCTGCGGCCCTCGAGAAGGTGAGCACTCTGCAGCCACCACAGGAGAGATACCCTGGCCCTGGGGGATAGGGTGATCAACTGATGAATCTGTGACCCGGACCACTTGTCCAGTAGGTCCCATTGGAAAGTCCTCGCATGGAACCTGCTGAAGGGAGTCATGAGTTTCTGGGCCTTCTCTATCTGAAGGTAAACCCATTTCTGGTCTGTATCCAGAATCATACCCAAGAAGGGCAGACGAGTTATAGGAACCAACTGTGACCTCGGGAAATTGAGAATCCAGCCATGTTGCTGTGACACCTTCAGCGAAAGTGACACGCTGTTCAACAACTGCTCTTTTGATCTCGCCCTTATTAGGAGATCGTCCAAGTATGGGACAACTGTGACTCCCTGCTTGCGTAGGAGCACCATTATTTACACCAATTACCCTGAAATTGGTCATGACAATCCTGTACCGCAATTTTCAGGTACGCCTGATGGGGTGGATAAATGGGAACATGAAGGTATGCAGCATTTATGTTTAGATACAACATCAAATCCCCCCCTTCCAGGCTGGCGATGATCGCTCTGGGCGATTCCACTTTAAATTTGAACCTTTTCCCGTATAGGTTCAGAGATTTTAATTTTAAAAATAGGTCTGACCGAACCGTACGGTTTCGGGACTACAGCCAAGGTTGAGTAGGAATGACTTCATCCGGAATGCCTTTCTCGCCTTCCTTGTTGCAGGAGGGGTACCTTGAGCACCACCTGTTGGAGGTACAATGTGAATTGTATTTAATATTATCTCCCTTCCTGGGGAGAAGCCGGTAGGTCCGATAAGGAAAAACCGGCGAGGAGGCACCTTTCGAATCCCAGCTTGTAACCCTGAGAAACATTTTTTTTATTGCCCCGGGAACCACCTGTGAGTGAACTCAGATGTGGCTGAAGAGTCGAAGACGTGCTCCCACTGGGGCGGACTCCCTTACCGGAGCTTCAGCATCATGCGTTGGATGTAGTAGAGGCCGTGGAGGACTTCTGTTCCTGGGAACTAGCTGTGCCCTGTACCCTTACCTCTGGTAAGAAAGGACGCTCCTCGTACTTTCTTGTTATTCTGCGACTGAAAGAACTGCATTTGATAATGTCGTGCTTTCTTAGGCTGTGAGGGAATATAAGGCAAAAGATCAGAATTACCAGCTATAGCTGTGGAGACAAGGTCCGAGAGCCCTTCTCCACACAATTCCTCAGCCTTGTAAGGTAAACCTTCCATATGCCTCTTTTAGTCGACATCACCTGTCCATTGCATGTTCCACAGGACACTTCTAGCAGAAATCGACATAGCGTTGACGCTAGAACCCAGTAGACTAATGTCTCTTTGGGCATGTTTTTTATATATATATATATATATATATATATGTAGCAATAGAGGAATAGGCGCCTTTGGGATGTATTTCCTCCCAATAATAAATAGGATTCAGCAGGAATCTCTAGACGTATATTAATATATGTTTGCTCAATATTTTAGAGCATAAAAATCACATTAACATGTTCCATATAAAATTTATTAAAACATAAAAACACAAGCAATGGTACAATGAATTAAGTATCCATCCTTAACAAATGACACCGAACAATTATACAGAGGACAAGTAGAATAACTTTTACAGACTCCTCCTTCTCCTTATAGCAAGTTTGGAGATTGGTGTGACAAATAGAAAAACCCAACGCGTTTCGTCTTGCTCAAAGACTTCATCAGGGGTATATCTCGAATGCTTGATAAAAATTGATAGACTGTCACATGAATTAACACATAGGCGTTCAGGATACTTGAATACTACCCACACATCAGTGGGATATATAGATGAAAAATAGATTGGGCCTTTTATTTCAAATGCTTGACTGACAAGTTCAAATACACAGGTCTAACAAGGGTTCATATAGATGTGTGACCCTCCAGCAGATCAGCAGTGTTCAGCTCAGTTCCAGTGTACATATTCCTATTTTTAGTCCCTCCTAACAAGGGACTTAGCGGAATTTGGGCAGCCATATCTAATTCCCCATTTTCTTGTTGTGTTAAAGCGCAGAGGGAGAGTATTTGTCTTTATATATATATATATATATATATATATAAGTAATATATAATACTATATTACTTTAACATCCATCCATCTACATTGTATACCTGTGGTGTTTTTTTTTTTCTTCATACTAGTTTAGCAGTCTGCTGACAGTGTCCACCAGGTCCGTTATACAGTATATATATATATATATATATATATATATATATATAAGCACTGCAGTACGGTAGGCCACGGCTGTACCTACCTCTGTGTCGTCAGTGCACTCGTCGTCCATAAGTAATATAATACTATACTATCCATCCATCTACATTGTATACCTGTGGTGTTTTTTTTTCTTCATACTAGTTTAGCAGTCTGCTGACAGTGTCCACCAGGTCCGTTATATATACAGTATATTATATATATATAAGCAGTACGGTAGGCCACGGCTGTACCTACCTCTGTGTCGTCAGTGCACTCGTCGTCCATAAGTAATATACTATCCATCCATCTACATTGTATACCTGTGGTGGCTTTTAGTTGTGCGCATTAAAATATGGAGAACAAAAATGTGGGAGGTTAAAAAAATAGGGAAAGATCAAGATCTACTTCCACCTCGTGCTGAAGCTGCTGCCACTAGTCATGGCCGAGACTATGAAATGCCATCAACGTCGTCTGCCAAGGCCGATGCCCAATGTCATAGTACAGAGCATGTAAAATACAAAACACAAAAGATCAGTGAAAAAATGACCCAAAAATCAAAATTAAAAAGCGTCTGAGGAGAAGCGTAAACTTGCCAATATGCCATTTACGACACGGAGAGGCAAGGAACGGCTGAGGCCCTGGCCTATGTTCATGGCTAGTGGTTCAGCTTCACATGAGGATGGAAGCACTCATCCTCTCGCTAGAAAAAAAGAAAAGACTTAAGCTGGCAAAAGCACAGCAAAGAACTGTGCGTTCTTCGAAATCCCAAATCCCAAAGGAGAGTCCAATTGTTTCGGTTGCGATGCCTGACCTTCCCAACACTGGACGGGAAGAGCTTGCGCCTTCCACCATTTGCACGCCCCCTGCAAGTGTTGAAAGGAGCACCCGCAGTCCAGTTCCCGATAGTGAAATTGAAGATGTCAGTGTTGAAGTACACCAGGATGAGGATATGGGTGTTGCTGGCGCTGGGGAGGAAATTGACAAGGAGGATTCTGATGGTGAGGTGGTTTGTTTAAGTCAGGCACCCGGGGAGACACCTGTTGTCTGTGGGAGGAATATGGCCATTGACATGCCTGGTGAAAATATAAAAAAAAATCAGCTCTTCAGTGTGGAAGTATTTCAACAGAAATGCGGACAACTGGTGTCAAGCCGTGTGTTGCCTTTGTCAACCACCTCGGAACATCCTCCCTTATACGTCACCTGCAGGGCATTCATAATAAGTCAGTGACAAGTTCAAAAACTTTGGGCGACAGCGGAAGCAGTCCACTGACCAGTAAATACCTTCCTCTTGTAACCAAGCTCGCGCAAACCACACCACCAACTCCCTCAGTGTCAATTTCCTCCTTACCCAGGAAAGCCAATAGTCCTGCAGGCCATGTCACTGGCAAGTCTGACGAGTCCTCCTGCCTGGGGTTCCTGCCTGGGGTTCCCCCGATGCATCCTTGAGTGTAACGCCTACTGCTGCTGGCGCTGCTGTTGTTGCTGCTGGGAGTCATCCCAGAGGGGAAGTCAGAAGACCACTTGTACTACTTCCAGTAAGCAATTGATTGTCCAACAGTCCTTTGCGAGAAAGATGAAATATCACAGCAGTCATCCTATTGCAAAGCGGCTAACTGAGGCCTTGACAACTATGTTGGTGTTAGACGTGCATCCGGTATCCGCCGTTAGTTCACAGGGAACTAGACAATTGCTTGAGGTAGTGTGCCCCCGTTACCAAATACCATCTAGGTTCCACTTCTCTAGGCAGGCGATACCGAGAATGTACACGGACGTCAGAAAAAGACTCACCAGTGTCCTAAAAAATGCAGTTGTACCCAATGTCCACTTAACCACGGACATGTGGACAAGTGGAGCAGGGCAGACTCAGGACTATATGACTGTGACAGCCCACTGGGTAGATGTATTGCCTCCCGCTGCAAGAACAGCAGCGGCGGCACCAGTAGCAGGATCTCGCAAACGCCAACTCGTTCCTAGGCAGGCTACGCTTTGTATCACCGCTTTCCAGAATACGCACACAGCGTATATGCTTCAGAGGATGGAGGAGCAGCAAAAGGCCATTCAAGCCTATACATCTGGCCACGATATAGGCAAAGGAGGTGGAATGCACCTGTCTCAAGCACAGTGGAGAATGATTTCAACGTTGTGCAAGGTTCTGCAACCCTTTGAACTTGCCACACGTAAAGTCAGTTCAGACACTGCCAGCCTGAGTCAGGTCATTGCCCTCATCAGGCTTTTGCAGAAGAAGCTGGAGGCATTGAAGGAGGAGCTAAAACAGAGCGATTCCGCTAGGCATGTGGGACTTGTGGATGGAGCCCTTCATTCGCTTAACCAGGATTCACGTGTGGTCAATCTGTTGAAATCAGAGCACTACATTTTGGCCACCGTGCTCGATCCTAGATTTAAAACCTACGTTGGATCTCTCTTTCCGGCAGACACAAGTCTGCAGAGGTTCAAAGAACTGCTGGTGAGAAAATTGTCAAGTCAAGCGGAACGCGACCCGTCAACATCTCTTCCTTCACATTCTCACGCAACTGGGGCTGCGAGGAAAAGGCTACGAATTCCGAGCCCACCCGCTGGCGGTGATGCAGGGCAGTCTGGAGTGACTGCTGATGCTGACATCTGGTCCGGACTGAAGGACCTGCCAACGATTACTGACATGTCGTCTACTGTCACTGCATATGATTCTCTCACCATTGAAAGAATGGTGGAGGATTTATATTAGTGACCGCATCCAAGTAGGCACGTCAGACAGTCCGTACGTATACTGGCAGGAAAAAGAGGCAATTTGGAGGCCCTTGCAGAAACTGGCTTTCTTCTACCTAAGTTGCCCTCCCTCCAGTGTGCACTCCGAAAGAGTGTTTAGTGCCGCCGCTCACCTTGTCAGCAATCGGCGTACGAGGTTACTTCCAGAAAATGTGGAGAAGATGATGTTCATTAAAATGAATTATAATCAATTCCTCCATGGAGACATTCACCAGCAGCAATTGCCTCCAGAAAGTACACAGGGATCTGAGATGGTGGATTCCAGTGGGGACGAATTAATAATCTGTGAGGAGGGGAATGTACACAGTGAAAGGGGTGATGAATCGGAGGATGATGATGAGGTGGACATCTTGCCTCCGTAGAGCCAGTTTGTGCAAGGAGAGATTGATTGCTTCTTTTTTGGTGGGGGCCCAAACCAACCAGTCATTTCAGTCACAGTCGTGTGGCAGACCCTGTCGCTGAAATGATGGGTTCGTTAAAGTGTGCATGTCCTGTTTTTACAACATAAGGGTGGGTGGGAGGGCCCAAGGACAATTCCATCTTGCACCTCTTTTTTCTTTCATTTTTCTTTGCGTCATGTGCTGTTTTTGGAGTATTTTTTGGAAGGGCCGTCCTGCGTGAGATGGGCCAGGTGTTTGTGTCGGCCACTAGGGTCGCTTAGCTTACTCACACAGCTACCTCATTGCGCCTCTTTTTTTCTTTGCGTCATGTGCTGTTTGGGGAGTATTTTTTGGAAGGGCCATCCTTCGTGACACTGCAGTGCCACTCCTAGATGGGCCAGGTGTTTGTGTCGGCCACTAGGGTCGCTTAGCTTACTCACACAGCTACCTCATTGCGCCTCTTTTTTTCTTTGCGTCATGTGCTGTTTGGGGAGTATTTTTTGGAAGGGCCATCCTGCGTGACACTGCAGTGCCACTCCTAGATGGGCCAGGTGTTTGTGTCGGCCACTAGGGACGCTTAGCTTAGTCGTCACACAGCTACCTCATTGCGCCTCTTTTTTTCTTTGCGTCATGTGCTGTTTGGGGAGTATTTTTTTGAAGGGCCATCCTGCGTGACAATGCAGTGCCACTCCTAGATGGGCCAGGTGTTTGTGTCGGCCACTTGTGTCGCTTAGCTTAGCCATCCAGCGACCTCTGTGCAAATTTTAGGACCAAAAGTAATATTGTGAGGTGTGAGGTGTTCAGAATAGACTGGAAATGAGTGTAAATTATGGTTATTGAGGTTAATAATACTATGGGATCAAAATGACCCCTATATTCTATGATTTAAGCTGTTTTTTAGGGTTTTTTGAAAAAAACACCCGAATCCAAAACACAACCGAATCCGACAAAAAAAAAATCGGTGAGGTTTTGCCAAAACGCGTTCGAACCCAAAACCCGAAAAATTTCCGGTGCACATCACTAATATATATATATATATATATATATATATATATATATACATACATACATACATACTAGGGTCAATACCATGGTATCCTTATCTAGGGTTCAAATCTCCGATGATAAGGTATCTGTCCACGCTGTTACAGCGCTATAAACCCATGCCGACACAATCGCCGGTCTGAGTAGTATACCAGAATGTGTGTAAATGGACTTCATAGTACTTTTACTGCAACCAATATGCAGGATCCCTGAGGATAGCTGTTAAGTCAGCGCTACCTTTTGGGTAAACGTGACAAAGCCTTGTCCACCCTAGGGGAAGATTCCCATCGTATCCTGGCCCTAGTGGGGAAAGGATACTCCCTGAGAATTCTTTTTGGGAAGCTGCAGCTTCTTGTCTGGAGATTCCCGCTCTTTTTCCTCATGAGAGGAGGGAAATTGACCTCAGCTTTCTTCCCCTTAGACATGTGTACCCTCGTGTCAGGGACAGATGAGTCATCAGTGAAATGCAAATCATCTTTTATTACAATAATCATATATTGAATACTTTTCTGCCAGTCTTGGCTGTACTTTGCATTAACGTAGTTGACACTGGAGTCAGGCTCCGTGTCGATATCAGTGTCTATTATTTTGGATAGTGAGCATTGAGAGACTCTGAAGTCTCTGCGACATAGGGACAGACATGGGTAGATTCCCTGTCTGTTCTCTAATCTTTTGTGCAATAAATTTACCTGAGCACTTTATTTCACATATCCAATCAGGTGTCGGCGTTGTCAACGGAGACACCCTCTCACACACATATTTGCTCCATCTCCTCCTTAGGAGAGCCTTTTACCTCAGACATGTCGGCACACATGTACCGACACACCACACACTCAGGGAATGCTCATCTGAAGACAATTCCCCCACAAGGACCTTTGGAGAGACAGAGAGAGAGTATGCCAGCACACACCCCAGCGCTATATGACCCAGGAAAAAACACAGCAATTTAATGTTTACCCAGTAGCGCTGTTATTGTCTGCGCCGAATTATGTGCCCTCCCTCTTCTTTAAAACCCTCTCTTCTACCGTGGTATAAGCAGGGGAGAGTCCGGGGAGCTTCCTCTCAGCGGTGCTGTGGAGAAAAACATGGCGCTGGTGAGTGCTGAGGGAGAAGCCCCGCCCCCTCGACGGCGGGCTTCTGTCCCACTTAAAGTGTAAAATTGGCGGGGGCTCATGCTTATATACAGTGTCCAGCTGTATATATGCTCCTTTTGCCAAATAAGAGGTTTATATTGCTGCCCAGGGCCCCCCCCCTGCGCCCTGCACCCTTACAGTGACCGGAATATGTGGTGTTTGGGAGCAATGGCGCACAGCTGCAGTGCTGTGCTTTACCTCAGTGAAGAACGGAGTCTTCTGCCGCCTGTGAAGTCTTCTTTGCTTCTAATACTCACCCGGCTTCTGTCTTCCGGCTCTGCGAGGGGGACGGTGGTGCGGCTCTGGGATCGGACGGCGAGGGTGAGATCCTGCGTACGATCCCTCTGGAGCTAATGGTGTCCAGTAGCCTAAGAAGCAGGACCTAGCTTCAGCGAGTAGGGATGCTTCACTCCCCTCTGTCCCACGATGCAGGGAGTCTGTTGCCAGCAGATCTCCCTGAAAATAAAAAACCTAACAAAATACTTTCTTATAGCAAACTCAGGAGAGCTCACTGAAAAGCACCCAGCTCGTCTGGGCACAGTATCAAACTGAGGTGTGGAGGAGGGGCATAGAGGGAGGAGCCAGTGCACACTAGAACCTAAATTCTTTCTTAAAATGCCCATGTCTCCTGCAGTGTTAGGCGCCGAGGGTCCGCCCGTCAGTGCGGCCCGGCGCCTAGCAACTAGGGACGCCGCAGGCAGACAGCCGCCGGCTCCCTAGCAACGCTAGACGCCGGGCGCACGGAGCCGCTCAGACCCTAGCAACGGGGACGCCACGGTCAGACCGCGTTCCCCGTTGCTGGGTCTTAATTAAGCAGTGCCTGTGCATTCTGGCCGTGCAGCATGCAGCTGCACGGCATCATTATGTGATTACCCTGTCTGGATCATGATTGGAGGGCTCCCAAATTTAAGCACTCCCAGGACTTCTCACAGACGCCGGTGATAGCTTCCTGTTTGCTGTGTCAGTTACAGAGAGTTTCCAGTCCTGCTCTACCCGGTTGTTCCTGTCCTCAGTGATCCAGTACTCGGAATTTGTCATCTATTCCTGGAGTCCGACCGAGCACCTTTAACATCCTGTGGTGTTCGTGAGTCGCGGCGTAGCCGTGTGTTGCGGCTTGACCGCTTACTATTTATTATTTAGTTTACTGTGTTCTGGAGCTTTTGCGGAGGATTCCGCTCCCACAAATCCACTCTGGTATCCAGCGGTGCTGGATAGGAGTATCGGATCAGTGGATCTTTGGTTGTCCTTTTCCCTGGCGGTTTGTCCGCACATACTTTTGGTTTAAGTTAGATAGCTTGTAACCCCTGGCCTGGTTGTTTAGTCAGAGGGCCCCTTGTTATCACCCTGTCTCGGATTTCCCTTTGTCTCCCATTAAGACCTGAGGGGGCATCGGGGTTGGGCAGACATAATCCGCCCTTCGAACGCGGCTGCCATGGGCTCAAGCAACCATAGTCTCGCAGGGGATTTCTGATAACACGGGCGAGACAACGGAGTTAGGGCGCTAGGGGTTACTAGGCTTCCTGCTCCCGTACCAGCATATCTTTCCAGTACTCTGACCTCTGCCATAAATATCTCCTCTGGTCTGGAGTACGGGAATCATAACATTATCACCGGCCAGACTAAAATTTAAAATTAACGGGAGTTAATTTTTTCCCTTATTCTGTTGGGAGATTTGTCAGCCTCATGAATCCCTCCGGTGTTGGGCCAAATCCTGGCCAGCTTTTAGTTAGCCAGATCCAAGAGCTTACTCAGATGGTTCAGGATCTGTCCCTTCGGGTGAGGTCACAGGAAGATCTGTTACGAACTTCCCCGAGGGTCATTCCTGAACCAAAAATGCATCTGCCTGACCGTTTTTCTGGGGATAGAAAGCAGTTTTTTAATTTTAAAGAGTCTTGTAAACTGTATTTTCGTTTAAGACCAGTCTCCTCAGGTACGGAATCTCAGCGGGTAGGAATTATTATTTCTTTGCTACAGGAAGATCCTCAGACCTGGGCTTTTGGCTTAAAGACAGACGATCCGGCTTTATTGTCTGTAGACGCCTTTCTGGGGTCTCTAGGGCTATTGTATGACGACCCTGATAGAGAGGCATCCGCCGAGAGTCAGTTGCGTGCTCTCAGACAGGGTAGGAATCCCGCAGAGATTTATTGTACGGAGTTTCGCCGTTGGTCGAACGACTGTGGATGGAATGACCCAGCCCTGCGCAGTCAGTTTCGCCTCGGCTTATCCGAGTCTATAAAAGACAGTCTCCTTCAGTATCCCGCTCCTGAGACTCTCGATAAACTCATGGAGCTCTCTATTAAGATTGATCGTCGTCTCAGAGAGCGGAGGGCTGAAAAAGGAGCATCAGTCGGGTCTTCTCCTTGTGTTTTTTCCATTCCTGTGGACATAGAGGAGCCCATGCAGATAGGCCTCTCCAAACTGTCTCCTGAAGAAAGAACCAGAAGGCAAAATTCTGGTCTTTGTTTATACTGTGGGGGTAAGGGACATTTTGCCCGTAGTTGTCCGAACAAGTCGGGAAACGCCTCGACCAAGTGAGTTGTGAGGGGGTTCACTTTGGTCTGCAGCTTATCTCCTCAAATAATTCACTGTTGGTTCCAGCTAAAGTTTCCTTTGGCAGCCTCTGTTCCTCGGTCTCGGCTTTTGTGGACAGTGGAGCTGCAGGGAACTTTATGGATTTAACATGGGCTAAGGCCTTAGGTATTCCTCAGTTAGCCTTGGGTAGGTGTATCACCATGCATGGTTTAGATGGGAGTCCCTTGTCCAATGGGGTTATTTCTCTCTGTACACCTTCTGTTCTACTTTCGGTAGGAGCTCTGCATTCTGAAAAGATTGAGTTTTTCCTTACCCATTGCCCAGCAGTTCCTGTGGTTCTGGGTCACCCTTGGCTGGCCTTTCATAATCCCATCATTGATTGGCAGTCGGGGGAGATCTTACAATGGGGTACCATCTGTAATAAGGAATGTATTACGCTTCCCATCAGAATAGCTGCTGTCATTCCCGCACCCATTCCTGTGGAATACCAGGATTTTGTTGATGTATTTTCCAAGGGCAATGCGGATATTCTGCCTCCCCATAGGCCTTATGATTGTGCTATCGAGTTAATTCCTGGTGCCACTTTGCCTAAGGGAAGGTTATATGCATTGTCCGGACCTGAAACTGTGGCCATGAATGAGTATGTTAAGGAAAGCCTAGGGAAAGGATTTATCAGGCCATCTAAATCCCCTTTAAGTGCAGGCTTCTTCTTCGTGGAGAAGAAGGATGGATCACTCAGACCTTGCATTGACTTTAGAGCCTTGAATAAAATCTCAGTAAAGAATACTTACCCTTTGCCGCTGATTTCGGTCCTCTTTGATCAGCTACGTTCGGCTGTGATTTTTTCTAAGATTGACCTGAGAGGAGCATATAACCTCATCAGAATCAAGTCAGGGGATGAGTGGAAAACGGCATTCAGTACTCAATCAGGCCACTATGAGTATCTGGTTATGCCATTCGGCCTGTCCAACGCTCCGGCAGTTTTCCAGGATCTCATTAACGATGTGCTCCGTGAATTTCTTGGAAGATTCGTTGTAGTCTACTTAGACGATATTTTGATATATTCTGACTCTATTGAACAACATGTTACCCAGGTGCGTCAGGTTCTAAAAAAATTACGTGAAAATCACCTATATGCCAAGCTGGAGAAGTGTGAATTTCATGTCACGGAGGTATCCTTTTTAGGGTACATTATTTCCCCTCGGGGATTCTGTATGGAACCAAAGAAGCTCCAAGCCATCCTAAGTTGGGCGCAACCCACCAATTTAAAAGCAATTCAGCGCTTTTTAGGGTTTGCGAATTACTATAGAAGATTTATTCACTCTTTCTCTGACCTAGTTGCTCCCATTGTGGCACTGACTAAAAAGGGAGCAGATCCTACCAACTGGTCACGTGAAGCGGAGTTATCTTTTCAGGCCTTGAAACAAGCCTTTGTCTCAGCCCCGGTCCTCAGACATCCCAACCCAGAATTGCCTTTCATTGTTGAGGTTGATGCCTCGGAGGTTGGAGTAGGGGCTATCCTATCTCAGAAGGATCCGGATTCCTTGGAATTACATCCTTGTGCCTTTATGTCCAGGAAATTCTCATCTGCTGAATCCAACTACGATGTTGGTAACCGGGAATTACTGGCTATTAAATGGGCTTTCGAGGAGTGGAGGCATTGGCTTGAAGGAGCCACTCATACCATTTCAGTTTTGACTGATCACAAAAATCTTCAATACATTGAATCAGCTAAACGGCTGAATGCCCGGCAAGCTCGGTGGGCTTTATTTTTTACTCGTTTCAAGTTCATTATCACCTTCAGGCCAGGTTCCAAGAATACCAAGGCAGATGCCCTGTCACGCAGTTTTCTTCCAGTTCAAGACAACAGTCCTGTTACTCCCATACTTCCGTCTTCAGTCATTCGGGCAGGTCTCACACAAGATTTATTTACCCAGTTAAAGCAGCTTCAACATCAAGCTCCTGGAAATACTCCTGCTGGTCGTCTTTATGTCCCCGAGTTTTTGAGAGCAACGGTTTTGACGGAGTTTCATGATAGCAAGGTTGCCGGGCATCCGGGGATCGCTAAAACTTTTGAATTAGTTTCCCGCTCGGTATGGTGGCCTGGTCTTTCCAAAGACATTAAGGAGTTTGTTTTTTCTTGTCAGGTCTGTGCACAGCATAAGGTTCCCCGTTCCTTGCCTATCGGTCAACTTATGCCCTTGAATGTTCCTCTTAGGCCATGGTCTCATATTTCCATGGATTTTGTGGTGGACCTCCCTCTGTCAGCCGGATGCCGAGTCATATGGGTGGTAGTGGACCGTTTTAGCAAAATGGCCCATTTCATTGCTCTTCCCCGATTGCCATCTGCCCAGGGATTGGCAGTCTTGTTCCTCCGCCATGTTTTCAGACTCCATGGGTTACCCACTGATATTGTTTCTGATCGGGGTCCACAATTCATTGCACAATTTTGGAAGTCTTTTTGTGCCTCATTAAAAATGAAATTATCTTTAACGTCTGGCTATCATCCCCAATCCAACGGGCAGACTGAGCGAGTTAATCAATCATTAAAACAATATTTGCGTTTGTACTCGGCCAAACTCCAAAATGACTGGTCTGAGTTTCTTCCGTTTGCAGAGTTTGCTTATAACAATGCCTGTCATTCCTCCACCAATGTATCTCCATTTTTTACAGTTTTTGGTTTTCACCCCAGAGCTAATTCCTTTTTTCAACAGTCTTCTGTCTCCTCACTGACCTTGACCTCTCATCTCAAACTCATTTGGAGAAAAGTGCACCTGGCTCTCAGAAAAGCGTCATTTCGGGAGAAAACATTTTCTGACAGGCTCCGGCGGCCGTGCACTTTTAAAGTTGGAGATAGGGTATGGTTGTCGACTCGCAACATTAAACTTCGACAAACCTCAGCCAGATTGGGTCCTAAATTTATTGGACCATTTCATATTATCAAAAAAGTCAATCCAGTTGCTTTCCGGTTACGTTTACCAAAAACTTTACGGATCGGAAATACCTTCCATTGCTCCTTGTTAAAACCATATGTTTCGTCCAGTAGATTTCCTCGCAAGATCTCTCAGGGGAAATCACCAATAGATGTACAGGGTCAGCAGGAGTTCTTAGTGGAGAAGGTTCTCGATTCCAAGTTGTCCCGGGGTCGGCTTTATTTTTTGGTACATTGGAGAGGTTATGGTCCAGAGGAAAGGTCTTGGGTCCTGGATGAGGATCTCCATGCCCCGAGGCTCAAAAAGGCATTTTTTCGAGAATTTCCTCAGAAACCTGGCCTTAGGGGTTCCTTGACCCCTCCTCAAGGGGGGGGTACTGTTAGGCGCCGAGGGTCCGCCCGTCAGTGCGGCCCGGCGCCTAGCAACTAGGGACGCCGCAGGCAGACAGCCGCCGGCTCCCTAGCAACGCTAGACGCCGGGCGCACGGAGCCGCTCAGACCCTAGCAACGGGGACGCCACGGTCAGACCGCGTTCCCCATTGCTGGGTCTTAATTAAGCAGTGCCTGTGCATTCTGGCCGTGCAGCATGCAGCTGCACGGCATCATTATGTAATTACCCTGTCTGATCATGATTGGAGGGCTCCCAAATTTAAGCACTCCCAGGACTTCTCACAGACGCCGGTGATAGCTTCCTGTTTGCTGTGTCAGTTACAGAGAGTTTCCAGTCCTGCTCTACCCGGTTGTTCCTGTCCTCAGTGATCCAGTACTCGGAATTTGTCATCTATTCCTGGAGTCCGACCGAGCACCTTTAACATCCTGTGGTGTTCGTGAGTCGCGGCGTAGCCGTGTGTTGCGGCTTGACCGCTTACTATTTATTATTTAGTTTACTGTGTTCTGGAGCTTTTGCGGAGGATTCCGCTCCCACAAATCCACTCTGGTATCCAGCGGTGCTGGATAGGAGTATCGGATCAGTGGATCTTTGGTTGTCCTTTTCCCTGGCGGTTTGTCCGCACATACTTTTGGTTTAAGTTAGATAGCTTGTAACCCCTGGCCTGGTTGTTTAGTCAGAGGGCCCCTTGTTATCACCCTGTCTCGGATTTCCCTTTGTCTCCCATTAAGACCTGAGGGGGCATCGGGGTTGGGCAGACATAATCCGCCCTTCGAACGCGGCTGCCATGGGCTCAAGCAACCATAGTCTCGCAGGGGATTTCTGATAACACGGGCGAGACAACGGAGTTAGGGCGCCAGGGGTTACTAGGCTTCCTGCTCCCGTACCAGCATATCTTTCCAGTACTCAGACCTCTGCCATAAAGATCTCCTCTGGTCTGGAGTACGGGAATCATAACATGCAGAGCCCATCTATCCCCATGGTCCTTACGGAGGCCCCAGCATCCACTAGGACGTTAGAGAAAAGTGATGTCACAGTGATGCTCCCAGAACTCACCTCCCCAGTCATGTCCCCGAGTTATTACTATAGATATAAGGTCACAGTGATGTTCCCATATCCTCTCACCTCCCCAGTCATGTCCCTGTACTATTACTATAGATATAAGTGACGTCACTGTGACACTCCCTGATCCTCTCACCTCCCCAGTCATGTCCCTGTATTATTACTATAGATGAGGTCACTGTGACGCTCCCAGATCCTCTCACCTCCCCAGTCATGCCCCTGAATTATTACTATAGATGAGGTCACTGTGACGCTCCCAGATCCACTCACCTGCCCAGTCAGCAGGTAGATGATCTCCAGGGTGATTTTTATTATCCTCTCAGTCCTGTGACTCATGTCTTTGTCCATCCTCGGTGAATCAGAGAGAATACAGAATATGTGATGTGTAATAAAGACTCCGTTCCTCACAGCAGGCGTTCCTTGGAATAAATATAATACATAAAACATATTGCACATGTAACATAGTAAATATGGAATAGGGTGGTCATTAAGTCTCATATTTCCCCACAGCCATAGAGTCCTGGTCAGTGTCTCCGAGGTTCCTGTGACCCAGCTCCATAAGGCTGTACTGCATAGTGAACACATATATTGGTAGATGCTCAATTAGCTTAGTGATATCATTCAGGTGCTCGAAAGGGAGGGGTATTTCTGAGCAAGAAAGAAAGGCAATTGGTTTCCCCCAGCACCCTGAATGATAACAGTAACCAGATATAAATCCCACATGATAATAGAATTCAGAGATCTTCGTTACACATATTTGCGCAAATGTGTGAATAAGCCCCAAACCGCGTCTCTGTATATTTGGGGTCCCTGGCGCTATATCTAGGTGCAGGGTGTGGCACCCCAAAACACCAACATAAGCCAGAAAGCCCAGCGTAGCATACCAGTGAAAAAAACTATAGTGTTAATAAATTAGTATTTAGGAAGCCGAAGCTATAGAGGGGGTGATACAAACATGAAATGTAATTAAAATAGAGATTATGTGGGATTTATATCTGGTTACTGTTATCATACATCTCTTCTGATACTGGCATTATATAATACAACCCGGTGTCTCTACAGCAGATGGCCGTCGTTATATGTGTGGCGCCCTCCTAGCGGGCATTTCACATTTTACACCATTATAGTGACGTGACTGCTGGGGGGGACGGCAATGAGGGGCTCAGCCTGCAGCAGTCACACTGCCAGTGGTGTAGTAATGCTCTGCAGCTGTCACACTGCCAGTGGTGTAGTAATGCTCTGCAGCTGTCACACTGCCAGTGGTGTAGTAATGCTCTGCAGCTGTCACACTGCCAGTGGTGTAGTAATGCTCTGCAGCTGTCACACTGCCAGTGGTGTAGTAATGCTCTGCAGCTGTCACACTGCCAGTGGTGTAGTAATGCTCTGCAGCAGTCACACTGCCAGTGGTGTAGTAATGCTCTGCAGCTGTCACACTGCCAGTGGTGTAGTAATGCTCTGCAGCTGTCACACTGCCAGTGGTGTAGTAATGCTCTGCAGCTGTCACATTGCCAGTGGTGTAGTAATGCTCTGCAGCTGTCACACTGCCAGTGGTGTAGTAATGCTCTGCAGCTGTCATCATAATAATAATAATAATAATAATAACAGGACACCACAAGCTGCTCCCCCTGTATAATAATAATATCAGGACACTACAGGCAGCTCCCCCTGTATAATAATAATATCAGGGTACTACAGGCTGCTCCCCCTGTATAATAATAATAATATCAGGGCACTACAGGCTGCTCCCCCTGTATAATAATAATAATACCAGGGCACTACAGGCTGCTCCCCCTGTATAATAATAATATCAAGGCACTACAGGCTGCTCCCCCTGTATAATAATTACCTGATCTCCACGGACACTGCAGCAGTCCTGTATGTGGAAGTAAGGTGGAAACAGTGATTGGCACAAGCTGATTCCCAGTGACTGGTTCCTCCCCGCCCACAGCCCCGCCCTCTGTAATGAATATTACCATACATGTCCTCAGTGCAGGAGGCCGGCGGCCATTTTCTTGTAGACCAGTCCGGCTGCAGCAATAGGTTCCCTGGCCGTGTAGTGACGTCAGGAGCGGCGGCCATTTTCCCCTGGTCTGAGCTCCGCCTTCCTTCTATCATTCCCACAAGGCAGCAGGAGCAGAGAGCAGCCATTGCTGTGTCTGGCAGCAGGTAATGATATTATTATTATTATTCTATAGGCTGAGCAGCTCTGGTGTCAGGTTCTGTACTACAGGGGGAGCAGCCTCTGGTGCCTTGTTATAGTGCAGCTGGAGCAGCCTCTGGTGCCTTGTTATAGTGCAGCTGGAGCAGCCTCTGGTGCTGCATTATCCCTGTACAGGTGGCTGACACTCTAGTGTCCTATTACTGTAATACAGGTGGCGCAGACCCCGCCGTTACCGTAATACAGGTGGAGCAGACCCCGCCATTACCGTAATACAGGTGGCGCAGACCTCGCCGTTACCGTAATACAGGTGGCACAGACCCCGCCATTACCGTAATACAGGTGGCGCAGACCCCGCCGTTACCATAATACAGGTGGCGCAGACCCCGCCATTACTGTAATACAGCAGGCACAAGACACTGCGGTTACCAAAATACAAGTGGCGCAGACCGCGCCGTTACCGTAATACAGGTGGCGCAGACTCCGCCATTACCGTAATACAGGAGACGCAGACCCCGCCGTTATGGTAATACATTTGGGGCAGACCCCGTGGTTACCAAAATACAAGTGGCGCAGACCCCACCGTTACCGTAATACAGGTGGCACAAGACCAAACTGTTACCGTAATTCTATACACGGGACATTGCAGGTGTTGTGACCTGTGGCATTGTGCTGTACAGAGGGAGCGGCCTGTGTTGTCAATGTATACAGGAGGAGCAGCCTGTGTTGTCATAATATACAGGGGTAGCATCCTGTGCTGTCATAGAATACAGGGGGAGTGGCCTGTGTTGTCATAGTATACAGGGGTAGCTTCCTGTACTGTCATAGTATACAGGAGGAGCGGCCTGTGTTGCAATAATATACAGGGGTAGCATCCTGTGTTGTCATAATAGACAGGAGGAGCAGCCTGTGGCATCCTACTCTACAGGGGAAGCAGCCTGTGGTGTCCTGTTGTTGTTGTTGTTGTTGTTTTTGTTGTTATTATTATTATAATACAGAAGTATCAGCCTGTGGCGTCTTGTTATTATTATTATACAGGAGGAGCAGCCTGTGGTGTACAGTTATTATTATTATTATTATTATTATTATTATAATAATACTACAGGGGGAGCAGCCAGTGGTGTCTTATTATTATTATTATTATTATACAGGGGGAGCAGCCTGTGGTGTCCTGTTATTATTATTGTACAGTAAGAGCAGCCTGTGGTATCCTGTTTTTATACAGGATGAGCAGCCTGTGGTGTCCTGTTATTATTATACAGGGGAAGCATTATTATTATTATTACTATTATACAAAAGGGAGCGGCCTGTGGTGTCCTGTTGTTGTTATTATTATTATTATTATTATAGATTGGGAACAGCCTGTTGTGTCCTATTATTATTATTATTATTATTTTTTTTTTTTTTTTTTGCAGAGGGAGCAGCCTATGGTGTCATTTTATGTTTAATATACAGGGAGAGCAATATGGGGTGTCCTGTTGTTATTAGTACAATACAGGGGGAACAGGTTTTTGTGTATGGTTATTATTAGAATGGGGGAGCAGCTTGTGGTGTCCTGGTATTATTTATTATTATTATTATTATACATTGGAAGTGGTGGTGATGTCACAGTGACCACTTATATCTATAGTAATAATACAGGGACATGAGTGGGAGGTGAGAGGATCTGGGGGCGTCACAGTGACATCACTTATATCTATAGTAATAATACAGGGACATGACTGGGGAGGTAAGGGCGATCTGGGGGTGTCACAGTGACGTCACTTATATTTGTAGTAATAATACAGGGACATGACTGGGGAGGTGAGGTGATCTGGGAGCGTCACAGTGACATCACATATCTATAGTAATACAGGGACATGACTGGGGAGGTGAGAGGGATCTGGGGGTGTCACTGTGATATCACTTATATCAATAGTAATAATACAGGGACATGAGTGGGATGTGAGAGGATCTGGGAGCGTCACAGTGACGTCACTTATATTTGTAGTAATAATACAGGGACATGACTGGGGAGGTGAGGAGGATCTGGGAGTGTCACAGTGACGTCACTTATATTTGTAGTAATAATACAGGGACATGACTGGGGAGGTGAGGGGGATCTGGGAGAATCACAGTAACATCACTTATATCTATAGTAATAATACAGGGGCGTGAGTGGGAGGTGAGAGGATCTGGGAGCGTCACAGTGACATCACTTATTTATTTTTCATCCACTAGGGGGCACTGTAGTACTCTTGGGATATGAACGGTGCGATAGCAGGGATAGGCACATTTAAATATTTAAATGTGTAACCCTTTTTCCCCCCTCCATACTCCCAAGATGCCTCAGTGATCTTTGTGCCTTCACTAGGGAAGGTCACATTTTGGAGTCATTCCAGGGTTTACTTTAAATTTTCTAAATATTTTTTCTTGTATCAATCACACTCCCTTCCCAGCTTATTAGAAAGCGTGGGTCCGTGAGTGTGTGCTGCTGTTGTGCAGCGAAGGCTTATTGATGCTTAGACAGGGAAGCCCCCCATAGACCTTCATCAGTGTTGTCTGTCTATCTGCATGACAAAATCAGAAACAGCAGCTTGTCTGTGATAACTGTGAGAACAGCTTATGCTGCTGCCGCTCCATTGGACCTGTTTGTTGCAGTGATAGTGGGGTAGTCAGCTCCTGCTGTCGCCCCTCCATGTGCGGGGAAAGTGTTTTGCATGAGCTGCTTACTAAGGTATAGCTTTACTGGCTCAAACTCCCCCGCTTCCCAGCTCCCACCAGCGGTCAGACACATACTGCCACTGGGCGCCTGCGGCGCTCCACACCTGCCCGCTCCCCGGCTCATGGCAGCGCAGCTCCAAACCGCTGCCGCTGGCCTCTACATTCTGCCCCTCTAGACAACTGGGAAGCGGCTCCCAGCAGAGGTCAAATAATGCTGCCGCTGGACACCTGTCAGGCTACACCTCGCAGCTCCAGAGAAGTGGCTCCCGGCAGTGTGGCTCCCGGCAGCGGACAGATCACACTGCCGCCGCTGGACGCCCGTCACATTACACATCTACCCCGCTCTCCAGCTGCCACAAGTGCACAGACCACAGTGGATAGCTGCTGGGGGAGGTCATGGCGGTCCCTAGTTCAGCGGTTCCCCCTAAATATAAGGGATGGTGGCCAGGGCTATAAGGGACATAACAGGCTATTAAGCCTATTAAGCCTAGGTTATTAGTGCTTTTGGGGGTACATAGGTTTTACATCTAGGGTATAGTCAGATGTCTATAGGTTTATTAAAACATGCTGGGACGCTTTTTTCACACAAAGGTTACACACCTACTTCCTGCTTCTTCTTACAGCAATATGTCAGTCCTACAACACACGGCCACTGGAGGGGGCAGGGGTGTTTAGTAGGTGGCACAGTGACCATAGATTTCCTCTATAACACAGTGCGGTGCACGCGGTATTATAGACACTACAGTTATTTTCACTGAGTTGTGCGGACGTTGTCTCACTGTATTATTGTCTGTCTGTCTGCATGACAATATGAGAAACAGCAGCTTGTGTGTGATAACTGTGAGAATGTCTGATTTGCAGTCAGAGTTGTCCGCTGCATGAAAAGACCATGAGGCGGCTAAGTCTGATTCACGGATAATACCATGTGAGCAGCCAATGTGGGCTCAGGATGTTTCTAGAACTTTGCTGGGTTACAAAGTCCATGTATAGTTCAATTTCTAAGAATGGTCATCGTTTGTCTCATAATCACATTCTGATGATTCAGTGCCACATCTGATATCTCAGCATTGGGTCAGGGGTCAGATAGTGAGGTCACTAATAGCCCGAGCTATGATGATCTCATTAGAGCAGTACGCCAGCTGCTAGGTTGCACTGAAACATAAGAGGTTTTATTGCTAGCAGACTATGGGTGACTGTGTGTTTTTCTTATTCATATCTCTTAATAGGCATTTAATAGAAGCATGGCTAAATCCAGTTAAACACTTTTCTGGGACAACACGATTTCTGTCTAAATATCTTTTCCCACCGGCTATGACAACTAAATCGCCATCGGTGGAGTCTTCAGTATATAAACTTTCATTAAAATGGACTATTCCAGTCCCAGGAGCAGCTACGCTTAAAGACCCCTTGGAGAGTAAGCTGGAGGCCATGCTAAAGTCCATGTATACAGCAACAGGGGTGATGCTTACACCTGTTTGAGTTGGAGTTTGGGTTAACAAGGCTGTAGTTGCAAGGGTGAAACAGCTCAGGTTAGGCCTACAACGGGGTTTTCCCTCAGACCAGCTTATATTTCTTACCGATCACATTTGTGAATTGGTTGAGTATTTAGGTACGGCTTCGTTGTACGTTGGACAAGTTTGTTCTCGGCTTGCAGCCCAACAGCTGCTGTGGTTGCGTTCTTGACAGGCCGAGGCAGAATCAAAACGAGGAATAGAGGCGTTGCCTTCTACTAATGTTATCTGGTCCTGAATTGGACAAATGGAATTCTCAGTAAATGAGGGGGGGAGATCTGTTTACCTGCCAACCATGCAGAGGGACGTGGTTTTCAACAAACCACTGACCGTCGTCAGGACTCAATCCAGTGGCATGACGGGCTTCCAGCCCATCTCGGCTCTTCAGTTGTGGGAGCACACCTTCAGAAGTTCCCCTTCGCGTAGTTTCAGACATCACAGATGGGTGGATCCGCAGTTTTGTTTTAAGAGGTTTCAATGAGTTTGACTGTCTATCACCGATGCAGTTTTTCAAGACAGGTCTGACTGTGTCAGCAGACAAGTGGGCAGGTCTGCAGACCGCTGTTCAGTCTCTCGTACATTCAGCAGTTTTGGTTCAGGTTCCAGTACACCAACAAGGTCAAGGGTTTTATTCCAATCTTTTTGTAGTACCAAAGCCGGATGGCTCAGTCAAACCGATATGGAACCTAAAGGGGTTCAATCGGTACGTCACTTACTACACATTCAAGATGGAATCCCTACGGTCAGTGATTGCAGGTTTAGAACCACAGCAATTCATGATTTTGCGGGATCTCAAGGATGCGTACTTACACATTCCAATTTGGCCACCGCATCCGCACCTGGCGTACTTACGTTTGCAGTACGACAAGCGCCTCGGGTATTCACAAAGGTGATGTCTGTGATGATAGTTAATCTCAGATCCCTGGGAGTGATAATCGTTCCATACTTAGATGACCTTCTCATCAAGGCTTCGTCTCAACAAATTCTTTAACATGCCTTACTGTTGTACAGTGTACTAGTTCAGTATGGTTGGATTGTCAAAGAATTCAGTTTTAGGAATGATTCTGATTACGGTGGATCAATGCATTTACCTGTCACAACAGAAAGTACATGCTATTCATCATCTAGTACTGCTAGTGCTCAAACCACGGACAGTCTCGGTGCATTTGTGCATTCGACTGTTAAGACAGATGGGGGCATCTTTCAAAACACTCCAGTTCGGAAGATTTCACTCATGTCCCGTTCAACTGGATCTTCTCGCATAGTGATCCAGCTCTCATCTACAAATTCATCAGATGGTTCGCTTGTCTCCAGGACAATATCATGTGGTGATGTCCGGCCCAATTGAGGATTCAAGCAACCTCTCGCATGGCCATGCGACTTTGAGTCCATCCCCTTTTTGTTGATGTATGCAACTTCTGTTGCGTTGTCCAACTGAACCTGAACAGTCTGAAACAGGAGCAAGTGAACTGCCTGACACAGAGTGTTGTAAATTGCCCTGAGTTCCAGGACACTGATTGACAGTAATCCTGTGATAATGAGCTGCTGAAACTGGCTTCCTAGCACGTAACATGGTTGGTATAACCAACTGTGGAACGCCCTCTCGTCTTGAAAGGGGTCTCAACAGCCACCCCATAAAACGCAGTCACGCTAAATCGGGGTAAAGGAACGATCCCTGCTGTAGTATAACTTGGAAAACAGTATTTCTCTTAGCCTTAGCTTCGGCAGGGCGTGTTGCACAATTGGGTGCCTTGTCATGCAAGCCGCTGTATCTGGTATTTCATACTGACAGAGCGGAACATTGGACAAATCACGCTTTTCTACCACAGGTAATATCTTCTTTCATATCAATCAACCAATCACAGTTCCTGTTTTCCCGAAGATTCAGGTACTCCAGCTACATTGGATGTGGTACGCGCACTCCGCGTTTATGTAGCCCGAACATCAACTGTACATATAACGGATACTTTGTTTGTTCTCTATGATGCAGTCAATATAAGTTGGCCAGCTTCCAAACAGACCTTGGCCAGATAGATTAACCTGACCATTCGTCAGGTACACTTTCAAGCTAGTCGATGGGAACGTCATGGGCAGCAGGCCTTAGAGCTTCTATGACGCAACCTTGCCGTGCAGTTACATGGCCATCAGTGCACACGTTTGTGCGCTTTTACAAGTTTGATAATTCTGCGGCATCAGCTTCTAGCTTTGGCCGTCTAGTGTTACTGGTGCCAAACAGCTCTTCCGCCCAAGAGGGAAACTTTGGTAGGTCCCAAGAGTACTCCAGTGACCCCTAGTGGATTAGAAAGAAAACAGGATTTTGATGCCAGATAAATCCTTTTCGTTGCACCCACAGAGGCACTGGACACCCACCCAGAGCAGTTTCACCTGGCTGGTGGTAAGTTCAGTAGTTCTTATGGTAACACATTTTCACCGACCTGTTCAAATGTGAAGGTGATTGTTATCTATTGTTGTGTCAACTTTCTAATTGTCCGTTATGTATCACTACTCTTGTGGCTCCACATACAAAATCTCAGTGCAGGAAAAAGGTTTGGAGTCTGGAATTGGATAATTCTGATGATGGACGCAAGTCTCAAAGGTTGGGGAGCAGTGGTCCAACATTGTCAGTTTCAGGGTCTATGTTCAGACCGAGAAAGATTACTGTTAACCACTGTCCTGGAACTCTGGGCAATTTACAACGCTCTGCGTCAGGCAGTTCACTTGCTCCTGTTTCAGACTGTTCAGGTTCAGTCAGACAACGCAACAGAAGTCGCATACATCAACAAAAAGGGGATGGCCTCAAAGTCACAAGGCTATGCGAGAGGTTGCTCGAATCCTCAATTGGGCCGAACATCACCACGTGATATTGTTGGCGGTCTTCATTCCAGGAGTGCACAACTGGGAAGCAGATTATCTCAGTCGGCAGGATTTTCCTCCAGGAGAATGGGCCTTACATCCAGAAGTGTTCCAGATGTTAGTCCAACGGTGGAGTTACCCAAAGGTGGATCTAATGGCTTCTCGCCACAATCATCAGACAGATATGTGTCCAAAACAAGAGATCCAAAGACAGTGGCAGTGATTGCTCTCACCATAGCGTGGCCGTATAGCCTTGTGTATCTATTTCCATTTCTCCAGCTTCCTCGGTTGCTAAAGTGGATCAAACGATAGTCCACGACCGTCATACTAGTGGCGACTCGTTGGCCTCGGAGAGTGTGGTTCTCGGATCTCCATGGTCTACTCGCAGATGATCCCTGGCTGATCCCGCTATGTCCAGACCTACTACAGCAGGGGTTGTTCCTTTACCCCGATTTAGCGTGGCTGCGTTTTACAGGGTGGCTGTTGAGACTACTTTCAAGATGAGAGGGCATTCCACAGTTGGTTATACCAACCATGTTACGTGCTAGGAAGCCAGTTTCAGCAGCTCATTATCACAGGATTTGGCGAGCGGTTGGTGTGAAGCTAGGATGTTTCCGACATATTCTTTCAAGTTATCCCATCTTTTGCTCTTTTTACAGACGGGGTTAGATGAAGGACTACGTTTCGCGACACTAATGGTGCAGGTCTCTGCCTTGTCAGTTTTCTTTCAAAGGCGTTTCGCTCTTTTGCCAACAGTTCACAATTTCCTGCAAGGTGTCCTTAGAGTTCAACTTCCATTCATTCCACCTACAGCTCCATGGGTCTTGAATGTAGTTTTGCATGTTTTTGCAGTCAAGTTTTGAACCCTTGCAACTCGTGAATGGTAAGTTTATAACATGGAAAACCATGTTTCTCCTAGCCTTAGCTTCAGCAAGGTGTGTTGCACAATTGGGTGCCTTGTCATGCAAGCCACTGTATCTGGTATTTCATACTGACAGAGCGGAACTTTGGACAAATCCTGCTTTTCTACCACAGGTAGTATCTTCTTTCACATCAGACAGCTCTTCCGCCCAAGGGGGAAACTTTGGTACGTCCCAAGAGTACTCCAGTGACCCCTAGTGGCTTAGAAAGAAAACAGGATTTTGATACCAGATAAATACTTTTCGTTGCACCCACAGGGGCACTGGACACCCATCCAGAGCAGTTTCTCCTGGCTGGTGGTAAGTTCAATAGTTCTTATGGTAACACATTTTCACAGACTTGTTCAAATGTTAAGGTGATTGTTATCTATTGTCATGTCAACTTTCTAATTGTCTGTTATGTTGTGTCAACTTTATAGTTGTCCGTTATGTTATAATGTTATATGTAATTCTCCGTTGTTCATCCTCTCTGTCGCTCCTATTTGGCTCAGCAAAAAAACAATAAGGCACCTTGGGAGTATGGAAGGGGAAGGAGGGTTACACATTTAAATGTTTAAAAGTGCCTATCCCTGCTATTGCACCGTCCATATCCCAAGAGTACTCCAGTGCCCCCTGTGGATTCAAAGAAAATAATTTATCTGGTAAGTACCAAAATCCTATTTTCTCTGACGTCCTAGTGGATGCTGGGAGCTCCGTAAGGACCATGGGGATTAGCGGCTCCGCAGGAGACTGGGCACAAAAGTAAAGCTTTAGGACTACCTGGTGTGCACTGGCTCCTCCCCCTATGACCCTCCTCCAAGCCTCAGTTAGATTTTTGTGCCCGGCCGAGAAGGGTGCATTCTAGGAGCTCTCCTGAGTTTCTTAGAAAAAGTTTAGTTTTAGGTTTTTTATTTTCAGTGAGACCTGCTGGCAACAGGCTCACTGCATCGAGGGACTAAGGGGAGAAGAAGCGAACTCACCTGCGTGCAGCCAGCTTGGGCTTCTTAGGCTACTGGACACCATTAGCTCCAGAGGGACCGAAGACAGGCCCAGCCTCGGAGTCCGGTCCCAGAGCCGCGCCGCTGGCCCCCTTACACAGCCAGAAGCAAGAAGAGGTCCGGAAAATCGGCGGCAGAAGACATCAGTCTTTACCAAGGTAGCGCACAGCACTGCAGCTGTGTGCCATTGCTCCTCAGGCACACTTCACACTCCGGTCACTGAGGGTGCAGGGCGCTGGGGGGGGGGGGGCGCCCTGAGCAGCAATATAAACACCTTGGCTGGCGAAAATACATCACATATAACCCCCAGGGCTATATGGATGTATTTTAACCCCTGTCAGAATACAGCAAAAAGCGGGAGAAAAGTCCGCCGAGAAGGGGGCGGAGCCTATCTCCTCAGCACACTGGCGCCATTTTCCCTCACAGCTCCGCTGGAAGGATGTCTCCCTGACTCTCCCCTGCAGTCCTGCACTACAGAAAAGGGTAAAACAAGAGAGGGGGGCACTAATTAGGCGCAGTATTAACATAAACAGCAGCTATAAGGGAAAAAACACTTCTATAAGGTTATCCCTGTATATATAGCGCTCTGGTGTGTGCTGGCATACTCTCCCTCTGTCTCCCCAAAGGGCTAGTGGGGTCCTGTCCTCTATCAGAGCATTCCCTGTGTGTGTGCTGTGTGTCGGTACGATTGTGTCGACATGTATGATGAGGAAAATGGTGTGGAGGCGGAGCAATTGCCTGTAATGGAGATGTCACCCCCTAGGGAGTCGACACCTGAGTGGCTGAGCTTATGGAAGGAATTACGTGACAGTGTCAGCTCTTTACAAAAGACGGTTGATGACATGAGACAGCCGGCTACTCAGCTTGTGCTTGTCCAGGCGTCTCAAAAGCCATCAGGGGCTCTAAAACGCCCGTTACCTCAGATGGCAGATACAGACGCCGACACGGATACTGACTCCAGTGTCGACGAAGAGACGAATGTGACTTCCAGTAGGGCCACACGTTACATGATTGAGGCTATGAAAAATGTTTTACATATTTCTGGTAATACAAGTACCAATAAAAAGGGTATTATGTTTGGTGAGAAAAAACTGCCTGTAGTTTTTCCTGCATCTGAGGAATTAAATGAAGTGTGTGATGAAGCGTGGGTTTCCCCCGATGAAAAACTGATAATTCCTAAAAGGTTATTAGCATCATACCCCTTCCCGCCAGAGGATAGGGCACGTTGGGAAACACCCCCTAGGGTGGATAAAGCGCTCACACGTTTGTCTAAACAGGTGGCACTACCGTCTCCTGATACGGCCGCCCTTAAGGAACCTGCTGACAGAAAGCAGGAGAATATCCTAAAATGTATATACACTCACACGGGTGTTATACTGCGACCAGCAATCGCCTCAGCCTGGATGTGCAGTGCTGGGGTGGCTTGGTCGGATTCCCTGACTGACAATATTGATACCCTAGATAGGGACAGTATATTACTGACTATAGAGCATTTGAAAGATGCATTTCTATATATGCGTGATGCACAGAGGGATATTTGCCAACTGGCATCAAGAGTAAGTGCGCTGTCCATTTCTGTCAGAAGAGGGTTATGGACGAGGCAGTGGTCAGGTGATGCTGATTCCAAAAGGCATATGGAAGTATTGCCTTATAAAGGGGAGGAGTTATTTGGGGTAGGTCTATCAGACCTGGTGGCCACAGCAACTGCTGGGAAATCCACATTTTTACCCCAGGTAGCCTCTCAACATAAGAAGACGCTGTATTATCAGGCGCAGTCCTTTCGGCCCCATAAGGGCAAGCGGGCAAAAGGCTCCTCATTTCTGCCCCGTGGCAGAGGGAGAGGAAAAAGGCTGCAGCAAACAGCCAGTTCCCAGGAACAGAAGCCCTCTCCCGTTTCTGCCAAGTCCTCAGCATGACGCTGGGGCTTTACTAGCGGACTCAGGCACGGTGGGGGCCAGTCTCAAGAATTTCAGCGTGCAGTGGGCTCACTCACAGGTGGACCCCTGGATCCTTCAAATGGTATCTCAGGGGTACAAATTGGAATTCGAGACGTCTCCCCCTCGCTGTTTCTTAAAGTCTGCTTTACCGACGTCTCCCTCCGACAGGGAGGCGGTATTGGAAGCCATTCACAAGCTGTATTCCCAGCAGGTGATAATCAAGGTACCCCTCCTGCAACAGGGAAAAGGGGTATTATTCCACGCTGTTTGTGGTACCGAAGCCGGACGGCTCGGTGAGACCTATTTTAAATCTGAAATCCTTGAACACTTACATACAAAGGTTCAAATTCAAGATGGAGTCACTCAGAGCGGTGATTGCGAACCTGGAAGAAGGGGATTATATGGTGTCTTTGGACATCAAGGATGCTTACCTCCATGTCCCAATTTACCCTTCTCACCAAGGGTACCTCAGGTTTGTGGTACAGAACTGTCACTATCAGTTTCAGACGCTGCCGTTTGGTTTGTCCACGGCACCCCGGGTCTTTACCATAGTAATGGCCGAAATGATGATACTCCTTCGAAGGAAGGGAGTTTTAGTTATCCCTTATTTGGACGATCTCCTGATAAGGGCAAGATCCAGGGAACAGTTGGTAGTCGGGGTAGCACTATCTCAAGCAGTGTTGCGGCAGCACGGTTGGATTCTCAATATTCCAAAATCGCAGCTGATCCCGACGACACGTCTTCTATTCCTAGGGATGATCCTGGACAGGACACAGTCCAGAAAAAGGTGTTTCTCCCGGAGGAGAAAGCCAGGGAGTTATCCGAACTAGTCAGAAACCTCCTAAAACCAGGCCATGTGTCAGTGCATCAATGCACAAGGGTCCTGGGAAAAATGGTGGCTTCCTACGAAGCAATCCCATTCGGCAGATTCCACGCAAGAACTTTCCAGTGGGACCTGCTGGACAAATGGTCCGGATCGCATCTTCAGATGCATCAGCGGATAACCCTGTCACCAAAGACAAGGGTGTCTCTCCTGTGGTGGTTGCAGAGTGCTCATCTTCTAGAGGGCCGCAGATTCGGCATTCAGGACTGGGTCCTGGTGACCACGGATGCCAGCCTGCGAGGCTGGGGAGCAGTCACACAGGGAAGAAATTTCCAGGGCTTGTGATCAAGCCTGGAGACATCACTTCACATAAATATCCTGGAGCTAAGGGCCATTTACAATGCCCTAAGCCAAGCAAGACCTCTGCTTCAAGGTCAGCCGGTGCTGATCCAGTCGGACAACATCATGGCAGTCGCCCACGTGAACAGACAGGGCGGCACAAGAAGCAGGAGGGCAATGGCAGAAGCTGCAAGGATTCTTCGCTGGGCGGAAAATCATGTGATAGCACGGTCAGCAGTGTTCATTCTGGGAGTGGACAACTGGAAAGCAGACTTCCTCAGCAGGCACGACCTCCACCCGGGAGAGTGGGGACTTCACCCAGAAGTCTTCCACATGATTGTAAACCGTTGGGAAAAACCAAAGGTGGACATGATGGCGTCCCGCCTCAACAAGAAACTCGACAGGTATTGCGCCAGGTCAAGGGACCCTCAGGCAATAGCTGTGGACGTTCTGGTAACACCGTGGGTGTACCAGTCAGTGTATGTGTTCCCTCCTCTGCCTCTCATACCCAAGGTACTGAGAATTATAAGACGGAGAGGAGTAAGAACTATACTCGTGGCTCCGGATTGGCCAAGAAGGATTTGGTACCCGGAACTTCAAGAGATGCTCACAGAGGACCCGTGGCCTCTACCTCTAAGAAGGGACCTGCTCCAGCAAGGACCCTGTCTGTTCCAAGACTTACCGCGGCTGCGTTTGACGGCATGGCGGTTGAACGCCATATCCTGAAGGAAAAAGGCATTCCGGAAGAAGTCATTCCTACCCTGATCAAAGCCAGGAAGGATGTGACCGCAAAGCATTTTCACCGCATTTGGCGAAAATATGTTGCGTGGTGCGAGGCCAGGAAGGCCCCAATGGAGGAATTTCAACTGGGTCGATTCCTGCATTTCCTGCAAACAGGAGTGTCTATGGGCCTAAAATTAGGATCCATTAAGGTTCAGATTTCGGCCCTGTCGATTTTCTTCCAGAAAGAACTGGCTTCAGTTCCTGAAGTTCAGACGTTTGTCAAGGGGGTGCTGCATATACAGCCTCCTTTTGTGCCTCCAGTGGCACCTTGAGATCTCAATGTAGTTTTGGGGTTCCTAAAATCACATTGGTTTGAACCGCTTAAATCTGTGGATTTGAAATATCTCACATGGAAAGTGGTCATGCTGTTGGCCCTGGCTTCGGCCAGGCGCGTGTCAGAATTGGCGGCTTTATCTTATAAAAGCCCTTTCCTGATTTTTCATACGGACAGGGCAGAATTGAGGACTCTTCCTCAATTTCTCCCCTAAGGTGGTTTCAGCGTTTCACCTGAACCTGCCTATTGTGGTACCTGCGGCTACTAGGGACTTTGAGGACTCCAAGTTGCTGGACGTTGTCAGGGCCCTGAAAATATGTTTCCAGGATGGCTGGAGTCAGAAAATCTGACTCGCTGTTTATCCTGTATGCACCCAACAAGCTGGGTGCTCCTGCTTCTAAGCAGACTATTGCTCGTTGGATTTGTAGTACAATTCAGCTTGCACATTCTGTGGCAGGCCTGCCACAGCCAAAATCTGTAAATGCCCACTCCACAAGGAAGGTGGGCTCATCTTGGGCGGCTGCCCGAGGGGTCTCGGCTTTACAACTTTGCCTAGCGGCTACTTGGTCAGGGGCAAACACGTTTGCAAAATTCTACAAATTTGATACCCTGGCTGAGGAGGACCTGCAGTACTCTCATTCGGTGCTGCAGAGTCATCCGCACTCTCCCGCCCGTTTGGGAGCTTTGGTATAATCCCCACGGTCCTTACGGAGTTCCCAGCATCCACTAGGACGTCAGAGAAAATAAGAATTTACTTACCGATAATTCTATTTCTCGTAGTCCGTAGTGGATGCTGGGCGCCCATCCCAAGTGCGGATTGTCTGCAATACTAGTACATAGTTATTGTTAACTAAATCGGGTTATTGTTGTTGTGAGCCATCTATCCAGAGGCTCCTCTGTTATCATGCTGTTAACTGGGTTCAGATCACAAGTTGTACAGTGTGATTGGTGTGGCTGGTATGAGTCTTACCCGGGATTCATAAATCCTTCCTTATTGTGTACGCTCGTCCGGGCACAGTATCCTAACTGAGGCTTGGAGGAGGGTCATAGGGGGAGGAGCCAGTGCACACCAGGTAGACCTAAAGCTTTACTTTTGTGCCCAGTCTCCTGCGGAGCCGCTAATCCCCATGGTCCTTACGGAATTCCCAGCATCCACTACGGACTACGAGAAATAGAATTATCGGTAAGTAAATTCTTATTATCTATGGTAATAGTACAGGGACATGACTGTGGAGGTGAGGGGATATTTACAGTGATATTTATGTCTCCCCCATTTCACAGAGGTGTGAAGAAGACATCTGGTGAGCGTGAGACACCCAGCAGCCATGCTCATGTGTCAGGAGGACTGAGCAGGTCCCAGAGCACCATCATGGTGCCTCCACCTCACTCACTGATACATGAGAGACACAGTGACCAGAAGATCCAGGAACTCACCAACAAGATCATTCCACTGCTGACTGGAGAGGTGACTGCTGTAAATGGAACATTGTACAGTAATACCAAGGGATGTGTCTGGGTGATGACTGGAGAGGTGACTGCCGGGAATGAGGCATTATACAGTAACACTGTGCGACGTGTCTTGGTGATGACTGGAGAGGTGACTGCTGGGAATAGGACATTATACAGTAACACCAGGGGGCGTGTCTGGGTGATGACTGGAGAGGTGACTGCTGGGAATGGGGCATTATACAGTAACACCAGGGAATGTGTCTGGGTGATGACTGGAGAGGTGACTGCTGGGAATGGGGCATTATACAGTAACACCAGGGGATGTGTCTGGGTGATGACTGGAGAGGTGACTGCTGGGAATGGTACAATATACAGTAACACCATGGGACGTGTTTGGGTTATGACTGGAGAGGTGACTTGCAGGAATGGTACATTATACAGTAACACTAGGGGATGTGTCTGGGTGATGACTGGAGAGGTGACTGCTGGGAATGGGGCATTATACAGTAACACCAGGGGATGTGTCTGGGTGATGACTGGAGAGGTGACTGCTGGGAATGGGGCATTATACAGTAACACCAGGGGACGTGTCTGGGTGATGACTGGAGAAGTGACTGCTGGGAATGGGGCATTATACAGTAACTCCACGGGATGTGTCTGGGTGATGGCTGGAGAGTTGACTGCTGGGAATGGGACATTATACAGTAACACCAGGGGATGTGTCTGGGTGATCACTGGAGAGGTGACTGCTGGGATTGGGACATTATACAGTAACACCAGGGGACGTGTCTAGGTGATGACTGGAGAGGTGACTGCTGGGAATGGGATATTATACAGTAACACCAGTGTATGTGTCTGGGTGCTGACTGGAGAGGTGACTGCTGGGAATGGGACATTATACAGTGACACCAGGGGACGTGTCTAGGTGATGACTGGAGAGGTGACTGCTGGTAATGGGACATTATACAGTAACACTAAGGGATGTGTCTGAGTGATGACTGGAGAGGTGACTGCCGGGAATGAGACATTATACAGTAACACTGTTGGACGTGTCTGGGTGATGACTGGAGAGGTGACTGTCGGGAATGGGACATTATACAGTAACACCAGGGAATGTGTCTGGGTGATGACTGGAGATGTGACTGCTGGGAATGGGACATTATACAGTAACACCAGGGAATGTGTCTGGGTGATGACTGGAGATGTGACTGCTGGGAATGGGGCATTATACAGTAACACCAGGGGATGTGTCTGGGTGATGAATGGAGAGGTGACTGCTGGGAATGGGGCATTATACAGTAACACCAGGGGACGTGTCTGGGTGATGACTGGAGAGGTGACTGCTGGGAATGAGGCATTATACAGTAACACTGTTGGACGTGTCTGGGTGATGACTGGAGAGGTGACTGTCGGGAATAGGGCATTATACAGTAACACCAGGGGATGTGCCTGGGTGATGACTGGAGAGGTGACTGCTGGGAATGGGACATTATACAGTAACACCAGGGGATGTGTCTGGGTGATGACTGGAGAGGTGACTGCTGGGAATGGTACATTATACAGTAACACCATGGGACGTGTTTGGGTTATGACTGGAGAGGTGACTGCTGGGAATGGTACATTATACAGTAACACCAGGGAACGTGTCTGGGTGATGACTGGAGAGGTGACTGCTGGGAATGGGACATTATACAGTAACACCAGAGGACGTGTCTGGGTGATGACTGGAGAGGTGACTACTGGGAATGGGACATTATACAGTAACACCAGGGGATGTGTATGGGTGATGACTGGAGAGGTGACTGCTGGGAATGGGACATTATACAGTAACACCAGGGGATGTGTCTGGGTGATGACTGGAGAGGTGACTGCTGGGAATGGTACATTATACAGTAACACCATGGGACGTGTTTGGGTTATGACTGGAGAGGTGACTGCTGGGAATGGTACATTATACAGTAACACCAGGGAACGTGTCTGGGTGATGACTGGAGAGGTGACTGCTGGGAATGGGACATTATACAGTAACACCAGAGGACGTGTCTGGGTGATGACTGGAGAGGTGACTACTGGGAATGGGACATTATACAGTAACACCAGGGGATGTGTATGGGTGATGACTGGAGAGGTGACTGCTGGGAATGAGGCATTATACAGTAACACCAGGGGATGTGTCTGGGTGATGACTGGAGAGGTGACTGCTGGGAATGGTACATTATACAGTAACACCATGGGACGTGTTTGGGTTATGACTGGAGAGGTGACTACTGGGAATGGGACATTATACAGTAACACCAGGGGATGTGTATGGGTGATGACTGGAGAGGTGACTGCTGGGAATGGGACATTATACAGTAACACCAGGGGACGTGTCTAGGTGATGACTGGAGAGGTGACTGCTGGGAATGGGGCATTGTACAGTAACACCAGGGGACGTGTCTGGGTGATGACTGTATCACTGTGTGTGTGTCAGGTTCCTATAAGGTGTCAGGATGTCACTGTCTATGTCTCCATGCAGGAGGAGGAGTATATAGAGGAACACAGGGGTCTGTATAAGGACGTGATGATGGAGAATCACCGGCCTCTCACATCACTGGGTAAGAGGAGACTGTCATGTATTGTACAGGGGAGAGCAGGTATGGGGGCCCCTATATACACACATCACCTGATAATCACATATATACACTGTACTCAGTCACTGTGTGTCTCCTACAGATGGGCCCAGTAACAGAGATACCCCAGAGAGATGTCCCCGTCCTCTGTATTCCCAGGATTGTACAGAGGAGAATCACAGGACCCCACAGGAGGATCAGGTAGGTGGGATTTAGGGTCTCCCCAATATACCAAAGTGACTGTCACTATATGATCTGTAGAGGAGCTGTGTGTCTTATATACTGATATTATACTGTTTCACCTCGGTTTAATCTGACTGTATGCAAATGTCATTATAGTGTTTTCTCTGACGTCCTAGTGGATGCTGAGTACTCCGTAATGACCGCGGGGTATAGACGGGCTCCGCAGGAGACTGGGCACTCTTAAAAGAAAGATTAGGTACTATCTGGTGTGCACTGGCTCCTCCCTCTATGCCCCTCCTCCAGACCTCAGTTAGTATCTGTGCCCGGCCAGAGCTGGATGCACCCTAGGGGCTCTCCTGAGCTTCCTAGAAAATAAAGTATTTGTTAGGTTTTTTATTTTCAGTGAGATCTGCTGGCAACAGACTCACTGCTACGAGGGACTGAGGGGAGAGAAGCGAACCTACCTGCTTGCAGCTAGCTTGGGCTTCTTAGGCTACTGGACACCATTAGCTCCAGAGGGATCAAACACAGGCCCAGCCTCGGTCGTCCGGTCCCGGAGCCGCGCAGCCGTCCCCCTTGCAGAGCCAGAAGACAGAATGCGAAGTTGAAAATCGGCGGCTGAAGACTCCGGTCTTCATTAAGGTAGCGCACAGCGCTGCAGCTGTGCGCCATTGCTCCCTCTGCACACCACACACTCCGGTCACTGATGGGTGCAGGGCGCTGGGGGGGGGGCGCGCCCTGGGCAGCAATTAGAGTACCTTACATGGCAAACCGCACATAATACAGTTTTAATAAGCTGCATATGTGCATTAACCCCCGCCATTATACATAAAAAACGCGGGAGAAGCCAGCCGATGAAGGGGCGGGGCTTCTCCGCACACCGGCGCCATTTTCTCTTCACAACTTCGCTGTAAGGACGCTCCCCAGGCTCTCCCCTGCAGTTCCAGACGTCTAGGGTAAAAAAGAGTGGGGGGGCACATACATTTAGGCGCATAACTGTGTATATAAGCGGCTATAGGGGAAAAATCACTCTGTATAGTGTGCATCCCTGCATTATATAGCGCTGTGGTGTGTGCTGGCATACTCTCTCTCTGTCTCCCCAAAGGACTTGGTGGGGTACTGTCCTCAGCATTCCCTGTGTGTGTGCGGTGTGTCGGTACGGCTGTGTCGACATGTTTGATGAGGAAACTTATGTGGAGGTGGAACAGGTGCCGATAAGTGTGATGTCACCCCCTGCGGGGTCGACACCAGAGTGGGTGGATATGTGGAAGGTATTAACCGACAGTGTCAACTCCTTGCATAAAAGGTTCGATGACAATACAGCTTCTCAGCCCGTGCCTGCCCAGGCGTCTCAAAGGCCATCAGGGTCTCAAAAACGCCCGCTACCTCAGATGGCAGACACAGATGTCGACACGGAGTCTGACTCCAGTGTCGACGAGGACGAGACTAATGTACAATCCACAAGGGCCATCCATTGCATGATTACGGCAATGAAAAATGTGTTGCACATTTCTGACATTAACCCAGGTACCACTAAAAAGGGTATTATGTTTGGGGAGAAAAAGCAACCAGTGGTTTTTCCCCCATCAGATGAGTTGAATGAAGTGTGTGAAGAAGCGTGGGGTTCCCCCGATAAGAAACTAGTGATTTCTAAAAAGTTACTGATGGCGTACCCTTTCCCGCCAGAGGACAGGCTACGTTGGGAGACATCCCCTAGGGTGGATTAGGTGCTCACACGCTTGTCAAAAAAGGTGGCACTGCCGTCTCAGGATACGGCCGCCTTAAAGGAGCCTGCTGATAGAAAGCAGGAGGCTATCCTGAAGTCTGTATATACACACTCAGGTACTATACTGAGACCTGCAATTGCTTCAGCATGGATGTGTAGTGCTGCAGCAGCTTGGTCCGATACCTTGTCAGATAATATTGATACCCTAGACAGGGATACTATTTTTCTAACCATAGAGCATATTAAAGACGTAGTCTTATATATGAGAGATGCACAGAGGGATATTTGCCGGCTGGCATCTAGAGTTAATGCAATGTCCATTTCTGCCAGAAGAGTATTATGGACTCGGCAGTGGACAGGTGATGCTGATTCTAAAAGGCGTGAGGAATTGTTTGGGGATGGTTTGTCAGACCTAGTATCCACAGCGACAGCTGGGAAGTCGACATTTTTACCTCAGGTTTCCTCACAGCCTACGAAAGCACCGTATTATCAGGTACAGTCCTTTCGGCCACAAAAAGGCAAGCGGGTCAGAGGCGCTTCCTTTCTGCCCAGAGGCAGGGGAAGAGGGAAAAAGCTGCACCAGACAGCCAGTTTCCTGGAACCAAAATCCTCCCCCGCTTCCTCTAAGTCCACCGCATGACGCTGGGGCTCCACAGGCGGAGCCAGGTGCGGTGGGGGCGCGTCTCCGGAACTTCAGCGACCAGTGGGTTCGCTCACAGGTAGATCCCTGCATTCTGCAAGTGGTATCTCAGGGATACAAGCTGGAGTTCGAGGCCACTCCCCCTCGCCGTTACCTCAAATCTGCCTTGCCAGCTGCTCCCAAAGAAAGGGAGGTAGTACTGGACGCTATTCACAAGCTGTATTTCCAGCAGGTGATAATCGAGGTACCCCCCCTTTAACAGGGGCGGGGTTACTATTCCACAATGTTTGTGGTACCGAAACCAGACGGTTCGGTGAGACCCATCCTAAATTTAAAATCCTTGAACACTTATATAAGGAAGTTCAAGTTCAAGATGGAATCGCTCAGGGCGGTTATTGCAAACCTGGAAGAGGGTGTCCCCATGTACCCGCCTCACCAGGAGTACCTTAGGTTTGTGGTACAGGACTGTCATTACCAATGCCAGACATTGCCGTTTGGTCTGTCCACGGCACCGAGGGTATTTACCAAGGTAATGGCCAAAATGATGATACTTCTTCGAAAGAAGGGAGTTATAATTATCACGTACTTGGACGATCTCCTGATAAAGGCGAGGTCCAAGGAGCAGTTGCTAGTCAGCGTAGCACTATCTCAGGAAGTGCTACATCAGCACGGCTGGATTCTGAATATCCCACAGTCGCAGCTGATTCCCGCGACGCGTCTGCTGTTCCTGGGTATGATTCTGGACACAGAACAGAAGAAGGTGTTTCTCCTGGAGGAGAAGGCCCAGGAATTATCATCTCTGGTCAGGGACCTCCTGCAACCAAAACAGGTGTCGGTGTATCACTGCACGCGAATCCTGGGAAAGATGGTAGCTCTTACGAAGCGTTTCCCTTTGGCAGGTTCCATGCGAGGATCTTCCAGTGGGATCTATTGGACAAGTGGTCCGAATCGCATCTTTTGACCCAAGGGCCAGGGTGTGTCTGCCGTAGTGGCTGCAGAGTGCTCATCTTCGCGAAGGCCGCAGATTCGGTATACAGGACTGGGTCCTGGTGACCACGGATGCAAGCCTCCGAGGGTGGGGGGCAGTCACTCAGGGAAGAAAACGTCCAAGGACAATGGTCGAGTCAGGAAACTTCCCTGCACATAAATATTCTGGAACTACGGGTCATTTACAATGCCCTGAGTCAAGCAGAATCCCTGCTTCAAAAACAACCGGTGCTGATTCAGTCAGACAACATCACGGCTGTCGCCCATGTAAATCGACAGGGCGGCACAAGAAGCAGGATAGCAATGTCAGAAGCCACAAGGATTCTTCGATGGGCGGAGAATCACGTGATAGCACTGTCAGCAGTGTTCATTCCGGGAGTGGAAAACTGGGAAGCAGACTTTCTCAGCAGACACGACCTCCACCCGGGAGAGTGGGGACTTCATCCAGAAGTCTTAAAACTGATTGTACACCGGTGGGAACGACCACAGGTGGACATGATGGCGTCCCGCCTCAATAAAAGGCTAAAAAGATATTGCGCCAGGTCAAGGACCCTCAGGCGATAGCTGGGACGCTCTGGCGACACCGTGGGTGTACCAGACGGTTTATGTGTTCCCTCCTCTTCCTCGCATACCCAGGGTACTAAGGATAGTAAGAAAGAGAGGAGGAATTCCGGCTGGGTCGATTCCTGAACTTTCTATAGGCAGGGGTGACTATGGGCCTAAAATTGGGGTCCATAAAAGTCCAGATTTTGGCCCTATTTTCTTTCAGAAAGAACTGGCTTCACTGCCTGAAGTTCAGACGTTTGTTAAGGGTTTGCTGCATATTCAGCCACCTTTTGTGCCTCCAGTGGCACCTTGGGATCTCAACGTGGTGTTGGATTTCCTGAAATCACATTGGTTTGAGCCACTTCAGACCGTGAAGTTAAAATATCTCACGTGGAGGGTGGTCATGCTGTTGGCCTTAGCTTCGGCCAGGCGGGTGTCAGAATTGGCGGCTTTGTCGTTTAAAAGCCCATATCTGATTTTCCCTATGGACAGGGCAGATCTGAGGACTCGTCCCCAGTTTCTCCCTAAGGTGGTATCAGCGTTTCATTTGAACCAACCTATTGTGGTGCCTGCGGCTACTAGGGACTTGGAGGATTCCAAGTTGCTGGACGTAGTCAGGGCCCTGAAAATCTATGTTTCCAGGATAGCTGGAGTCGGAAAGCCTGACTCGCTATTAATCCTGCATGCACCCAACAAGCTGGGTGCTCCTGCTTCGAAGCAGACTATTGCTCGCTGGATCTGTAGCACGATTCAACTTGCACATACCGCGGCTGGACTGCCACATCCTAAATCTGTAAAAGCCCATTCCACAAGGAAGGTGGGCTCTTCTTGGGTGGCTGCCCGAGGGATCTCGGCTTTACAACTTTGCCGAGCTGCTACTTGGTTGGGTTCAAACACGTTGGCAAAATTCTACAAGTTTGAAACCCTGGCTGAGGAGGACCTTGAATTGCTCATTCGGTGCTGCAGAGTCATCCGCACTCTCCCGCCCGTTTGGGAGCTTTGGTATAATCCCCATGGTCCTTACGGAGTACCCAGCATCCACTAGGACGTCAGAGAAAATAAGAATTTACTCACCGGTAATTCTATTTCTCGTAGTCCGTAGTGGATGCTGGGAGCCCGTCCCAAGTGCGGACTCTCTGCAATACATGTATATAGTTATTGCGTAACTAAAGGGTTATTGTTATGAGCCATCTGTTAATGAGGCTCATTATTGTTTCATACTGTTAACTGGGTATAGTTATCACAAGTTGTACGGTGTGATTGGTGTGGCTGGTATGAGTTTTACCCTGGATTCCAAATCCTTTCCTTATTATGTCAGCTCTTCCGGGCACAGTTTCCCTAACTGAAGTCTGGAGGAGGGGCATAGTGGGAGGAGCCAGTGCACACCAGATATAGTACCTAATCTTTCTTTTAAGAGTGCCCAGTCTCCTGCGGAGCCCGTCTATACCCCATGGTCCTTACGGAGTACCCAGCATCCACTACGGACTACGAGAAACAGAATTACCGGTGAGTAAATTCTTATTTTTTCACCTCAGTTTAAACTGACTGTATGCAAATATCATTATAGTGGGTTTTTTTTTTGTGTTTTAGGTATGTCGAAGTCAGAAAAAATGTCTTAATGCACACTGCCATATTTGCACCGCACACTGGTCCGTGCTGCGCATGCGTACGCTCTCCCGTGGAAGCGCATACCCGCAATAGCGTGCACTCGCACGCGCAGTATGCGCATTTACGGTAGAGTTTATGTGATCGTAGCGTGCGACTCATTCGTTACAAAAGTTCACAATTAATGTCGTTTATAGATCATGTTCCCCTCAATAGTTTCTGTAAGTTTGGTTTAGATAGGATGTCCCTGAGCGGAGGAATCCCTCTTTGTATTGCACGAAGGGTCTAACAGGAGTCATACAGCAGTGTTTGGTACCCATCGGAAGAGTATTTAATTAGCAATATTCCGGTGTTGGTTTGGAGCGTATTAATCGCTCGTGCGAATAGTTATGGACATAAGAAGTTTATGTCCATTTCTATGATTTGCACATACTCAGGTATGCGGCGGGAAACCCAGTTTCCCACCCACCTGAGCTGTTGGAAATCGTCACAGCCCACCTGTATGAATCACCCTATGACCTTTGGTTACAGTACAGGGTCGAATTCCTGTGTCCAATAAACTGAAGGATTGTAGGGACTAGGAGATTGCATTGTGTGTGGGGCATAAATAGGCAGGCCGACCACATCCAGCTCTCACTCTCTCATCAACGGTTATCTGCTGATAATCGGGAGCTGGATATCGAGGCGCAGGCGATCATACCCTTTGTGCGTAAGTTCTCTCCGTAATCATTGTCTTTCTGCGAGCCAATATCTCTCTTTCTCTCTCTCTCTCTATCTCTCTCTCTCTCCTCTTTTCTCTTAAATACTTCGTAGTATTATAGTATTGTATTGTATTGTGTTAGACCAGGATAGCATTGTAGTTTATCCCTTAGTTAGGTGTTTGGTTAGGAAGTCTTTGTTATATTGTAGTGTATCATTTGTACTGTGTTACTCTTTTACAAGTATACTAGATATAATACAGATAATAGGCTTTGGAACCCTAAACCAGTATCAGTGTATTTACTATATTGTTAAGTGTTCACTTGAGCGTCGGTGACGCTCAAACAGCTTTGTAGGTAGTCAGGTTACACAAGGTTGCATTTACACCCTGTACTCACATTAAGGTATTCTGTGTGTTTCATCGGTATAAGGTTTAATATCAAGGTATAGTGTTGTGAGCGTCTGCATCGCTGGTGACCTCCTCGTGGTCTCGAGCGTATGCTACGCCATAGCGAATCTTTCCCCTAGACATAACCAATAACGTGTCCTGTGATCGCTGGGCCGTGAGCGAACGTGACGCTTGAGCGTCTCGCCTACGGCTGAGCGATCGCTACGCAGATAGCGTACCATTACGGTATTTCTTAAGTAAACAGCGTACAGTGTTCTTAGCTTCATAAGGGTTGTTTATACGACATAGGAATTTAGCATTGTCAATTGCGGGCTCGCCCGGTCCTTTTCACATCTGCACTAGGTAGATCAGCAGACTTTATCCCCCAGCAAAAGGGTGGGAGGTTGTCTCGCAGTTGCTGACGGGATAAGCGTCTGCTTCGCTTAGGTAAAGAGTGCTGAAGGAACCCGGTAACCGGAAGTAAGAACAAAACGCTTGTGTCTTTTTAAAACTGTTTATTTTTTTCTTTTGTCTTGCATACGCACGCATATATACCTGCATTTCTTTTCACTTGTGTATTTCATTTTTCGTATATCACTATTCCTGTTTGCCACATTTTTATAGTTGATAGAAAGGGCTAAAAGGAGATTTGCTGTTATTTAATAATAGAGGTAATAGTTAAAGTATAGAACAACACACGGCTTGTCCGAGAGACGAGGCAGCCAGTGTGCAGTGTGGATTGCGGTAGATGATCAGGGATCATCTACATTGATAAAATATATATTGTGTTACGGTGGATCCTTTGCATTGCGTACACGTGTCGCTAACAAAGACTAGCGTACGCAATCCAAAAGGCAGACGCACGCAGCGTACATTACGCAACGTAGCGTCTGGTTACGCCCACGTAGCTCAAGTTGTGATAAAGTTGGATTTTAGCGCAAAGCGATAATTAACGCACAGCGATAAATAACGCGAAGCGGTAAATAACGCAAATCTATTTTTGGAAAATCTGAAATTTAGTTTAACAGATCCTGCTCCTAATTGGTAACACACTTGGCCTGAAGACAATTTCTGCGCAGAAATAGATATAGAAACAAAAGTGTACATGTGTTGAGTGAGTGTGTTTTGTATACAAAAGTTTATACAATTTTAAAGGTGGAACCAAAAGGAAAGTCGGGTACTCGTAAAGGGACATACGTGTAAGTGACATATACGGTGGCTAGGGAGGCATCCCTGGTTAAATAATATTTGAGCATTAGAGTATAGCGGACCATAAGGTAACAAGACCAGGAGGTCATAAGGTAAAAAGGTCCGCTATAAAAGTCCAGTGGCACAACGCCTGGGGTGTTGGTGCAGAACCCATATAGGCCATACAAGCTCTGGTTGAAGGAATCGCAGCCGGAAACATCGATTCCATTAATCTTTCAGTACATGACAAATAGTGCTCGCGTACTGAACGATTGGACCGCACGTAATTGTGTGCAGTAGTTAGTAATCTGACCTCATACCATTAGAGAAAAGTGGTCACAAACGCTACTTGTACATTCTGACGTGATTTGTGTAATTTTTTATTTTTGGAAGGGAAGTTCGCTGGTCACTCAGGAACTATCTAACAACCCCAACTTTACTGGAAAGAGTAAGTGTCCTGCGGGTAACCCTCATATGTTCCAGTAAACTGAAGGTTCCATAGGGGCCCTGTATCGAGTACGCCAGCACCATATCGGTGTGATCAGGTCGTATTGGTCGAGGTGGGCGAGTGAGTGGGGTACTCGGTAAACCGCCACCGCCGGCCTACTGTGGAGTAATTTGGTTGTCTGTAAAGGCTTGCTGAAAACCTTGATACAGAAAATCCAAGGAGGACTAAGCAACACCTACAGACGATGGGGGCCAGTTGCTCAGGTAGGGGGCGATCAACCCAGGTTCAGGTTGATTCGGAGAACCGACCAGTCGGGTCGGCAAGATACATTATGTGTGAAAAATACGGTAGTCACACAGAGGTTTTATGTGATGAATGGGAGAGAATGACTGTACAAGACAGGGACAAGTTCCCAAGAATAGGTAGCTTCAGTCCAGATGTGTTACAAAATTTAAGGAGGAGGATATGTCTCGTAAAATCATCAAAGAGACGAATTCAGCATCATGATTACTTGCAGTTATGGCACCAGGAAGGTGAGATACAGAGAGGTTTGGCTCTGGCGGCGGGAACTGGGGCGGTCAGGAAGCTGATTGCCACAGCTCCTCCTCCACCATACATTGCAGGAGAGAAGTTGATTGCGGAGAGAAACGCACTGGGTTGTAAAACACAAACTCTTAGTAACCCTGTAAATGTAAATGATGTTAACCGAATAACTCATGCAAGTATTAACCCGTGCAAGTTGTACCCTGTTTTGAACCTTCCTCAGGAGTGTGAACAAGAAGACGATTCGGCAACAATTTCAGCTCTCTCTCTTGCGGCCACCATATCAGAGACCACAGTAGGCACAGCGACACCCACGAGATTAGTGAAAGCCCCTAGCGGAGGGATAGGTGAGGTCGTGTCAACGGGTAAGTACGGCACCATGCACTACACTGAAACCATTGTACCACAAGTTGTAGAATCTACACAGGAAGATGCTGTTAGAATTGCTCCTGTAAGGGTAATAGCAGTTCCCAATGGAAAAACAGATGTGTCTGGAGCCACTCCCCTAAGGAACATTGCCATGTACGCCCCATTTTCCAGAATGGAAATAAGAGCAATAGTGTCCGAATTTCCTGACCCCAGGAAAGACTTAGTTGCTAGCCAAAAATACATCAGGGATTTAGGTAACACTGTAGAGCCCAACAACAAGGATTGGCAGGTACTGCTAAGAGCTTGTTTACCTTCCAATGTCGACGCAACTCAGTTTTTAGCTGACTGTCAATTGGATAAAGATGTACCGCTTACAGACGTATACAATAAGGATAATGTAAAAAGGATAAATTTACAACTAAAGGAGTATTTCCCAGCCGTTGTTAAATGGAATAAAATATTTTCCATTAAGCAAAAAGAGTCCGAAACGGCAGCAGAATATTTCCACCGGGCACTAACAGAAATAGCAAAGTACACTGGTATAGAGGACATAAAGACCAACCCAAACCATCGGGAAGTAGCAGTGTCTGTACTGATGGATGGTTTGAAAGAAACATTAAAGACTAGGGTTCAGACCACGCAGCCATGCTGGCGAGGTCTGTCAGTGTCCACATTGAGAGAGGCTGCTGTTGATCATGACAAAAACATCACTAGGCACAGGGAGTCGCAAAGTGATAAGTTGATGTCAGTAAGTATACAGGCGCTGACCACAAGGCAGCCTGCGTATGTACCACCGAATCCTGTGGGTAAGGCAAGTATAATAACATGTTTTTCTTGTAACAAACCAGGACACTTTGCACGAGACTGTAGAGTAAGAAATGTACAAAGATCTTTTCAACCCCCTAGACAACAACACAACACACGACATTGGGAGCAGGGTCCACAGAGGCGGAGTTTTGAGCCACATACAGGGGAAACAAAAAGATATCCCCCGAACAGAGATTGGCATGCCTCTGGTAGTTCCCAGCTAACCCCCTCACAAATAGTTGCTGCCAATGGGATTCAGGGAGGTCAGCATACCCAATAGGGGTGTGGCCATACCTGTAATCTGCAACCAGTTAAATTGATTGCCAGTCTTGGAAGCGAACCAGAGATTGCAATCAATGTAGCCGGTAAAACTTTAAACTTTCTTGTAGACACAGGGGCGGCCAAGTCAGTGATCAATTCGACAGTGGGCATGAGAACCACTGGTAGGACAATTCCAGCCATGGGAGTAACAGGAGTAGTCCAGCACTACCCTGTTAGCAAGCCAGCCGAGATTACAATAGGGCCTTTGCACACCAAGCATTCCTTTTTGCTGGCTGCATCTGCACCAACCAATCTCCTGGGTAGAGACTTACTATGTAAAATGGGTTGCGTCATTTATTGTACTCCTGAAGGTGTATTCTTGGACATACCTGAGAATCACGCTCAAGAAGTACGAGACATGTTAGACTCCCCATCAAAATTAATGTCACACACCGTTATAACAAATAGGAACCCATCCCAGGTAGAAGAGATGACATCTCAGATACCAGAGTCACTTTGGACAAAAGATGGACAGGACACTGGATTAATGGCAAATGTAGCTCCAGTAGTAGTACAAGTAAAAGATGGTAGGATAGCTCCAAAAATCCCACAGTATCCTCTGAAGCCAGAGGTGGAGTTAGGAGTTTTTCCCGTAATAGAGCGCTTGCTACAACAGGGCATTCTAGTAAGAACGTCCAGCACAGCAAATAGTCCCATCTTCCCTGTTAAAAAGAGTGGGGGGAGGGGTTACAGGCTAGTGCAGGATCTAAGGGGGATTAACAAAATAGTCGAGAGTCAGTTCCCCGTAGTGCCTAATCCAGCTGTCATTCTAATGCAAATTCCCCCCACTGCCAAATTTTTCACTGTTATTGACCTCTGCTCCGCTTTCTTTTCGGTACCTCTGCACCCTGACAGTCAATATTTGTTTGCATTCACATACAGAGGAGTCCAATACACGTGGACTCGATTACCCCAAGGTTTCATAGATAGTCCAAGTATATTTTCTCAGGCTTTGCATGATTGTTTACAGTCTTTCCAACCGGAAAGTGGATCAGTGTTGATACAGTACGTGGATGATCTACTGCTGTGTTCTGATTCATTGGAAGCTTCCCTGAAAGATACGAAACAGCTCCTGTTTCACCTTTCAGACACAGGTCACAAGGTTTCCAAAGACAAGTTGCAATTATGCCAGACTAAGGTAAAATATTTGGGACACTGTCTAACACAAGGACTGAGACACCTGACCGCTGATAGAATCCAAGCCATTAGAGACATGACACTGCCACAAACCCAGCAACAGATAAGGACGTTTTTAGGAATGTGTGGGTATTGCCGTAATTGGATCCCAGGGTTTTCCATATTGGCGTTACCTTTGCAGGAAATGGTCTCTTCAAACAAACCTGATCGGATTTCGCATACAGACGAATCCGAAACAGCATTTGAAAGACTCAAGCAATGCCTAACGCAGGCACCAGCACTAGGTATGCCAGACTATGGGAAACCCTTTGAACTATACGGAACAGAAAGTGCTGGGTGCGCAGCAGGTGTACTAACACAAAAACACGGTGATGCCAGCAGGCCAATTGCATACTACAGCGCGCAGCTAGATACGGTAGCGCGGTCCCTCCCCACATGCTTGCGTAGCGTTGCGGCGATAGCATTGCTAGTGACGAAAAGCGAAGATGTCGTGCTAGGCCACAACCTCACAATCCATACACCACATGCAGTATCTGCCTTATTAAATTCTGCCCAAACCAGACATGTCTCATCAGCAAGGTTTACGAGATGGGAATTGGCATTAATGGCCCCAGTAAACATCACCATAAGGAGATGCAGCGCATTAAACCCTGCAACATTTCTCCCAGGTGTGCCTGGACAGGCACAAAGGGTGGGAGGTGAGAGTGATGGGGAAGGAGGATTTAATACAAAGGAAGATGCACATGATTGTATGGAATATTTGACCCAAAATTTTACCGCAAGGCCTGACATCAGTGACAATCCACTAGAAGATGCAGAACTCACGTTCTACACGGACGGTAGTTGTCACAGACAGTCAGACTCGGGAGACTTGTGTACTGGATACGCAGTCGTAGATGACCAAGACACCATAGAAGCGGAACCGCTAGGCCCACCTCACTCAGCCCAGGTTGCTGAACTGGTCGCCCTAACCAGAGCATGTGAATTGGCTAAGGGTAAGTCTGCCAATATCTACACCGATTCTAGATACGCGTTCGGGGTAGTACATGATTTCGGAGCGCTATGGCGGCTCAGAAATTTCATGACGGCAGCTGGCACACCGATAGCGCATGCAGCGTATATAAAAAGGCTTCTAACAGCGATACAGGAACCCGACAGAGTGGCTGTTATCAAATGTAAAGCACATACATATAGCCAAGACCCAGTATCCCTTGGTAACAGCCGAGCAGACGAAGCTGCAAAGCTTGCAGCTGCTACCCCCATACGGACAGACACCACACAGTTGATGGTATTTAATACCATCAACACACAGAAGTTGTGTGAGATGCAGAATTTGTGTTCCACTCAAGAGAGAGCAGTCTGGAAGGCAAAGGGATATGGCCAGGAGCCCTCAGGGCTCTGGACGGATGGACATGGTAAACCAGTGGCCCCCAGGGCATACCTTCCATGTCTGGCTGAAGCAGCTCACGGGCTGACTCATCTAGGCAGGGAGGGGATGTGCAAATTGGTAAGAGCATACTGGTGCGCCCCAGGATTCTCCTCTCATGCTAGTAAAAGAGCAATGTCATGCCTTACCTGTCTGAGAAAGAATATTGGAAAGGCAATACCTACAGAACCCTCCCATATCCCACCTGCCGGCGGCCCTTTCCAAGTAATACAAATTGACTTCATCCAATTACCCCCATGTAGAAATTTGAAGTATGTACTTGTTTGTATAGATGTTTTCTCGAATTGGGTCGAAGCTTTTCCAGCAGCTACAAACACTGCTATGTTTACAGCTAAGAAAATTGTGCAGGAATTTGTATGTAGATATGGTATCCCTAGAATCATTGAAAGTGATAGGGGTACCCATTTTACAGGTGATGTCTTCCAAGGAATGTGTAAGTTGATGGGTATTGATAGTAAGCTGCACACTCCGTACCGTCCACAGGCGAGCGCGAAGGTCGAAAGAGTGAACAGCACTATTAAAAATAAATTGAGTAAAGTAATGGCAGAGACAGGTTTGACGTGGCCAGAAGCTTTACCCATTGTTTTGTATAGCATCAGAACCACTCCCAGGTCCCCTCTTAATCTGTCTCCTTTTGAAATTCTGTTTGGTCGACAACCGCACGTCATGATTAACCCTCAGGATGATTTGAAATGTAACAATGAAGTAACTGTAAAGTACTTAATTAACATGAGTAAGCAGTTGAGGAGTCAAAATGATAATCTGAAGTTGGTGATTCCTGATTTACCAGATAGTAATTGTCATGACATTGAACCTGGGGATTATGTAATGATACGAAATTTTCTACGCTCAGGTTGTCTTATTGATAGATGGGAAGGACCATACCAGGTTTTATTGACTAGCACCACAGCATTGAAGGTTGCTGAGAGAGAGACTTGGGTCCATTCATCCCACTGCAAAAAGGTTGCTGACCCAGAGAAGTCCCGTGATAAGGAACAGACGGTAGAGGTTGTATCACTGGAGTGTCTGTTTCAGGAGGACTGAGGCGGCACCTGAGCCTTGAAGATCGAAAGCAGCTGTCGACTCCCCACTCCCTTTTATTGTTTTTCTCCACTTCCCATCCCTTCTCCCTTGATATTTCTTTTTCCCCTTTCTCATTCTTCTCCATTTCCTCCTCAAAGATGGACTTGCCCCAAGAGACTGTAATCCGGATTTTGATGTTGACCATGATGTTGACCAGAGCAGTCTGTTCCGGCGAGAGTACCATAGAGGTCGAGAGAGGTTCTGGAATGGGTTCCGATTATGATGATGGAGGTGTAGTTTTCCAAGATCAACCAATCCAACAAGCAAAGGCGAGTATCAGAAAACGATCCGATAGAAGAAATTGTGATGGATTGTTAGCTGAAGAAAATTGTATCTGTAGGCTTTGTGATAATCTGGTTGAAGATGGATGCATAAAGAAATGCCAATCTAGTTTTAATATCCATATGGACCGGCATCCATTGAGTGACTATCACTCTCTAGTGGGTAACGTATTAAACAAGACCGATTGTTGGGTATGCTCTCAAGTACCTCAGGGTCACAGCAAATCAGGGCTAGTACCATTTCCTTTAACGTTAGGGGAGGTACTTGAGCTAAGTGGTGGGAGACCGGTGGACCGGAGGTTTAACATCTCCAGCCCTCCTAGTTTGAAGCTCCACCAATACCATGTGGATAGGTCCCTCATATGTTTTAACATCTCCAATCCTAGAAAACCGGGAAATTGGGAAGTGTCATGGAGCAACCTTACCATGACCTTTTCACACAGAGCAGATAGAATGCCTACAGATACAGAACTCGTACGCCACATAGCCAGTAGAGGAAAATCATTCCGGTATCGATATACCTTAGGAAATAGGATTACTAAAGTTGGAGAGGTATCACCAGGATACTGTGCACATATCGTACAAACCGATACATGTATTAGACAGATGGAAGAATTAGGGTCAGGAGATTTCACCTGGAAGGTTTGTAACATGGTCATGTCCTTCTCCGTCCCTTATGTTCTCCCCGATGATGCATATTTCATATGCGGGAGAAAGGCGTACAAGTGGCTTGCCCCAAACTCTGAAGGATTGTGTTATATTGGAAAAGTATTGCCTGAAGTGATGACTGTTACACATGACAAAATGAAGGACATACACCGTGGTGCCCAAGCTCCTTATACTCACACTCACTACGAGCACCTTGTTAAAAGACAACTGTCAGAAAGGTTAGAGCATCCGGCCTCTGATCTTATCCATGAATCCACCGGGATTCAGGTTCTGGTAGCGTTAGATTTCACTCGTACCGCTCGAGGTGTGATGAATTATAGATACATTTCCGCACTCGCCAATTTGTTAGATAATATCACTGAAATGTATGATGACACGTTTAGATACACTGGAAGGGAACTCCAAGCTTATAAAACAGAACTAGTTCAGCATAGGATGATTCTTAATTACCTTACAGCAGTAACAGGCGGATATTGTGTTACATTGGCAACACAGTACGGTATAAAGTGTTGCACGTATATCACAAATAGCACCGAGGATCCGGTAGAGGTCATAGACCAAAAGATGGACGATATTCTGCAATTAAAGTGGGAATTTCGTCGGAAACACAATCTCACCCTTGCTGCTGTAGGTAATGAGCTGACTGGTTGGGTGTCATGGTTGAACCCGCGAAATTGGTTCTCCGGTTTGGGAGAGTGGGCTCAAGGAGTCATAATGGATGTTGGAAAGTTTCTACTGTGTATCTTGGGTGTCGTTATATCGATTGGATTGATATTTAGATGCGGGCAGGCTTTGACGAAGTGTAAACAAAGTACGAAAGTGATGAGCTTGAGGAGTGAGGAAACTGTAATTAACCTGGATTTGATTTATGACCCAATGCTAGAAACCATGACGTAATGATGTAATGAGTATACGGTCCGTCTTTCACCCATTTCTATGTTTTCCTCCGAGGTACAAAGACCCACGTAGACGAAGGATTTGATGAGCCAAGGGGCCGACAACGGAAAGATGGAAAGAGGAAGAGCAGACGACCTGATATACAAGATTTTGATGGACAATGCCATGGGTACCCCAGTTTCCCTAGGAACTTTAAAATCACGCTAGCCCAACATTTTTTTGTAAATCCATGGACGTTGATTGCTTTACTCACGATTTATGAGCAAAAGCACAAAGAAGAAGACTCCAAGCAAATGACACCAATCAAGACCTCAATCGACGAATGTACATTTCCCTGACATAGAATATCATTGCATTTTCCATAAGTGTTCTTTATCTTCATCTCTACAACCCTCAGGTAATGACACACATAGTCGATAGGGAATACAGGCACAGATATCAGCAACCACATACCTCCCCCATTCATGTATCATCAACTAAAATGTGCATCCCCATTTTGTTGCAACCACAGCCGAAATGAGCTCGGTAGAGTTTGACAGCCCATCCACAGACCCTTAGTACGGGATAAGAAGGAATTCAAATGTATACTTCGCAATACCTCGAAGCTTGATTTACCACACGTACGGCACGATGATACATGACCCCCCCAAACATGGACTCATACACACATGCTTCTACTTTCTCACTAGGTCATACCCTCTTCACACCTTCTCCTCTCTCCTCCCCTACCCAACCATGGAAATCAATTAACCCCTGACTTACATTTTTCTCCTTAAATGTTTTGTGGCAGTTATTATTGACTGCCAAAGGGTGGACTGTCGAAGTCAGAAAAAATGTCTTAATGCACACTGCCATATTTGCACCGCACACTGGTCCGTGCTGCGCATGCGTACGCTCTCCCGTGGAAGCGCATACCCGCAATAGCGTGCACTCGCACGCGCAGTATGCGCATTTACGGTAGAGTTTATGTGATCGTAGCGTGCGACTCATTCGTTACAAAAGTTCACAATTAATGTCGTTTATAGATCATGTTCCCCTCAATAGTTTCTGTAAGTTTGGTTTAGATAGGATGTCCCTGAGCGGAGGAATCCCTCTTTGTATTGCACGAAGGGTCTAACAGGAGTCATACAGCAGTGTTTGGTACCCATCGGAAGAGTATTTAATTAGCAATATTCCGGTGTTGGTTTGGAGCGTATTAATCGCTCGTGCGAATAGTTATGGACATAAGAAGTTTATGTCCATTTCTATGATTTGCACATACTCAGGTATGCGGCGGGAAACCCAGTTTCCCACCCACCTGAGCTGTTGGAAATCGTCACAGCCCACCTGTATGAATCACCCTATGACCTTTGGTTACAGTACAGGGTCGAATTCCTGTGTCCAATAAACTGAAGGATTGTAGGGACTAGGAGATTGCATTGTGTGTGGGGCATAAATAGGCAGGCCGACCACATCCAGCTCTCACTCTCTCATCAACGGTTATCTGCTGATAATCGGGAGCTGGATATCGAGGCGCAGGCGATCATACCCTTTGTGCGTAAGTTCTCTCCGTAATCATTGTCTTTCTGCGAGCCAATATCTCTCTTTCTCTCTCTCTCTCTATCTCTCTCTCTCTCCTCTTTTCTCTTAAATACTTCGTAGTATTATAGTATTGTATTGTATTGTGTTAGACCAGGATAGCATTGTAGTTTATCCCTTAGTTAGGTGTTTGGTTAGGAAGTCTTTGTTATATTGTAGTGTATCATTTGTACTGTGTTACTCTTTTACAAGTATACTAGATATAATACAGATAATAGGCTTTGGAACCCTAAACCAGTATCAGTGTATTTACTATATTGTTAAGTGTTCACTTGAGCGTCGGTGACGCTCAAACAGCTTTGTAGGTAGTCAGGTTACACAAGGTTGCATTTACACCCTGTACTCACATTAAGGTATTCTGTGTGTTTCATCGGTATAAGGTTTAATATCAAGGTATAGTGTTGTGAGCGTCTGCATCGCTGGTGACCTCCTCGTGGTCTCGAGCGTATGCTACGCCATAGCGAATCTTTCCCCTAGACATAACCAATAACGTGTCCTGTGATCGCTGGGCCGTGAGCGAACGTGACGCTTGAGCGTCTCGCCTACGGCTGAGCGATCGCTACGCAGATAGCGTACCATTACGGTATTTCTTAAGTAAACAGCGTACAGTGTTCTTAGCTTCATAAGGGTTGTTTATACGACATAGGAATTTAGCATTGTCAGGTAGAACGTCTGTCTGATATTAAAACAGAAGACATAGAAGAAGAAGAAGTGACTGATATAAAGGAAGAAGATATAGAGGGAGAAGAAGAGACGTATGTGACTGATATAAAGGCAGAAGATACAGAGGGAAAAGAAGAGACGTATGTGACTGATATAAAGGCAGAAGATATAGAGGGAGAAGAAGAGACGTATGTGACTGATATAAAGGCAGAAGATATAGAGGGAGAAGAAGAGACGTATGTGACTGATATAAAGGCAGAAGATATAGAGGGAGAAGAAGAGACGTATGTGACTGTTATAAAGGCAGAAGATATAGAGGGAGAAGAAGAGACGTATGTGACTGTTATAAAGGCAGAAGATACAGAGGGTGAAGAAGAGACGTATGTGACTGATATAAAGGCAGAAGATATAGAGGAAGAAGAACAGACGTATCTGAAGGGTGATCAGCAGTGTAAGGAGGAGGAAATCCCTACAGATATCAGCACAGGTGAGTAATAAACACTTATTACAGAAAAGAGTCACATATTCTCCTTTCTCAGTCACTACAGCAATCTCTTATCCTACACCCTCCTCTGTCAGTACAAACTAATGAGGGAAATGTATCTGCCCAGTGCGGGAGTCAGGAGCCATCAGTCCCTATTATACTCCTGCTCTCCTCCCCTCACATCATGTCAATGTGTGTTACCAGCCCAGAGATCTGACCAGTCTCCTCCCCACACTCTCTGGTGTATCTCATACATCAGGAGCCATCAGCCCCTATTATACTCCTGCTCTCCCCCTCACATCATGTCACTGTGTGTTACCAGCCCAGAGATCTGACCAGTCTCCTCACCACACTCTCTGGTGTATCTCATACATCAGGAGCCATGAGCCCCTATTATACTCCTGCTCGCCCTTCACATCATGTCACTGTGTGTCACCAGCAGCCATACTGTTTGCTAGCAGTACCTATGCCTATGGTATTACATGCAAGGTATTTCCTGAGAGTATCACTATTAGCACACGCCGGTCTTTATATAAACTCCTTTTCTCCTGCAGGGTTCACAGCAGTATCCACAGGATATACATTGGGATATGAGGTAACGTCAGCATATTGGCACCAATGATCAAAAGCTTTCCGCCTCCCAGAATGCAACGGGCCAGTCCCCTATATCCCTGCTTTCTGGCTTAGGCAATTCAGTTTTTTTTGTTGGTGTGGCAGGAGCCGGACAACGATCTTTGGGTTGCTGATTTTGGCAGCCCTAAGCTTATTTCATTTATTTTTATAGTCTTACATTTCTTGAGCGAGTTTTCTGAAAAGCATCTTACACGCACCTCAGAAAGAGTTACTCCAACAACTCCCCGCCAGGTCGCAACAACGCTAACCCATGTGTACAGTGCTGTTTCGGCGGAAGTCTGTGTTGGATGTACTAGCAAGTCCAGCTGACGTTAACAGGCTGTGGCCGGAGCACGGGGAGAAGGTAAGGCGTCAGTTCCGCATAGCGTGGTGGGGGGGGAAGACTACCGAACAGTTGCTGATGCGGCTGCCACCTCGGTACACCAGTGCTAGGTTCCAGGGATCATATACTCCAGGGATTAGTGTGAGGCCTGGGTCCCTGCGGTTGAAGTCAGCAGTGGGGAGTAAGACGCTCCCCTGGTCACCCCTCCCCCGGTTCATGACCAGTTTCCTCAGAGTTTCCTGCCATGAACTGATTTGCTGCTTCCGTCTGAGATGCTGTGTTTCTAAAGGATTCAATCGCAGCATAGGCGTCTGTGTGACTGGTGCATTGGTCTTCACTTGGACGTCTATGTTCACTGTTGTGTGCACTTGGAGTTTGTGTACACTATTTGCGTCTGGATCCACTCAGCGTTCACTAATGTATTGGGTACGAGTAGTTGGATAAGTGCCTGATGCATATGAGTCTGTAAACTATTGCCGTTTCTTTCGCTGTGCGACTGAATACGTTAAGTTTCCTATATAAGGTAATGCAGTAATATGGTTCTCCTACATACTTGAAATGTATCTGTAGTTGATGATGTGCTCATGTTGCTTATTATACTAATGTATAACTTGTGACTGATTGCTAGTGTGATTGCTGACTTTACTATTTCTGTCATGTATACAGATCCTCAGTGCTGGTGCAAGGCAGGGAGGAATCGGATTGCATGTCACTTTAGCAAGCTATTAATTGATTTCAGTCACAAATTGTGTAGTTAACACCATACAAATGTGTGATTTGTTTATCATGTCTAAGAGCAGCAAGGGTGAGGAGGATACACTCTCCACAGCAGCACCAACACTGATTTCATGTTTGTCCTGCAAAGCTTAGTTAACCTCTCAGGATCTGGTGCAGAATGGATTATGTGCAAATTGTTTTAGCTTTCACCAAAGCCTCCTGAATAATCCTAGGCAGGCACACGTTCAGATGGAACCCCCATGGGCTACGTTTGCACAGACATTAGTTGGTGTAGCTGAGCGCATAATGCCAGCTCCTATAACAATTATAGGTTACCCTGTTAACCCTTACATGCAACATTCCCCCTGGGTTTTATCACATCCAGTCCAGAAATCTGCAGCCTTTCAACTAAAACGGACTGAAAGGCCTGTGGAAGGTAACATGAAACTACATCTTCACAGTCTACACATGTTTCAGATGGGGACACTTCAGAGGATGAGGATTCCTCGCATTCTGGGTCTGCATACAGAGACGAGGATGAAGGTCCCAGCTCAGTGGTTATACCTGAGCTAATTAGTGCTGTGAAAGCCATTCTATCCTTATAGGAGGCAGCAGAGCCCTTTGTTAAAATCCTGTGTTTAAACATCCCAAAACAGTCAGAACTGAATTTCCGGGGTTAGAACAGCTGACGGAGATTATGCAAGAGGCTTTGGTCACACCCAGTAAGAAGTTTAGAATTTCATGGAAATGGAATTCCCATTATCCTCTTCCAGCTGGGGACTGTTTAAAAAGGGAGTGGCTCCCAAAGTAGATACACATGTCATTCGATTGGTTCGAAAATCTAGATTACCTCTGCCTTCAACATCATTATGTGATTGTTACGGATAGAAAAATAGATGGTTTTTTAAAAACAATTTTCTCATTGTCTGGGGTAATTGTAAGACCAGCCATAGCTTCAGCCTGGATGGCAAAAGCAGTGGCGGCCTCGGCTGATGCATTGGAGGATGATGTCTCATTGGCATCTAGAGAGCAAAAATTCCATATTGCACATAATAAACAGGCGGCTATGTTTATGGAAGAAGCAGCCTTAGATATGGGTACTATTGTCTCTCAGGCATCAGTCTCAGCAGTAGCAGCTCGCAGAGCGGTCTGGCTACGTACATGGAAGGCTGACTCAGAGTCCAAGGAGGTTCTAGAGTCTTTTGCCTATTACTGGAGATATTCTTTTTGGTAAAGAATTAAACAGTATTTTGGAGTCAGAGGCAGACTCCAAGAAAGTGAAGTTTCCTTCAACCCACAAATCCAAACCTAGGTTTCCAGCTTTTCGGCCCTTTCGGACCCAGGGAAAAGCAAAAGGGAAGGGTTATGGCAAACAGTCCCAATCTGACAAGTCTGGTAAGACTAAAAAGCAATTAGCAGAGGGCCTGCTTCCAAGCCAGAAGATAAGCCATCAGCTTGATGGTGTGGTCCTCCACCTGGAGGACCCCAGGGTGGGAGGCAGACTTCATCATTTTGCACAGATCTGGCAGCAGTCCACCACAGATGCCTGGGAGCAAGAAGCGGTATCTCATGGTATGCGTTTGCTTGCAAGAAACACCCTCCACAAAGGTTCTTTTGTACCAGCCCATCTTCCGTAGAAACGAAGGCCAGGGCCTTACAACAGGCAGGTCAGAAGTTGCTTCAATCTGGGATGATAATTCCAATTCCCTGTGCGCGCGCAACAAGGACAAGGTTTCTATTCCAACATGTTTCTAGTTCAGAAGCCAAATTGGTCATTCCGGCCGATACTCAATCTCAAGGTGCTGAACAAGTACATTTGGGTGCCTCTGTTTCATATGGAGACTTTACCTTCCATTATTTTGGCCATGGAGCTGGAGGATTTTATGGTATCCCTTGATATCCAGGATGCTTACCTGCATGTTCCTATAGCACTGTTTGCTATCCTCCAGCAACACTTTCATTTTCAGGCCCTACCATTTGGACTGGCTACAGCTCCCAGAGTGTTCACCAAAATTATGATGGTAATGGCGGCTTATCTCCGTCGACAAGGGATAAGGAGTTTTCCATACCTCTACGACCTATTAATCCTGGTGCAGTCTCAGGAATTGCTTCAGTGTCACAGTTGACTCATAAATTGGGCAAAGTTGTCCCTGGTTCCAACGTATGACTCACTTGGGGGCTGTATTGAATTTTGGTCTTCAGAGAGTGTTTTTACCTTTGAACAAAATGACCACAATACAGTCAAGGATTCGGGAGCTGCTACAGAGTCAAAGGGTATCCATTCACGCAGCTATGCGTGTGATGGGATCAATGGTGTCGACATTCGACATGGTGGAGTATGCTAAATTCCAAGTGGAATGGGTTATATCAGACAATAAAAACTCAGACTATGGTACTTCCTCTGTAAGTACGGAGGTCATTAGCCTGGAGGCTACAGACATCCCATCTGGACAAAGGAAGACCCTTTAGGATCTCAGATTGGGAGGTTCTGACAACGGATGCCAGTCTTCAGGGCTGGGGAGCAGTGTCAGAAAAATGTTGCTTCCAGGGGCAGTGGACCAAGGAAGAAAGTTGCCTGCTAATAAATATATTGGAACTTCGGGCCATATATATGGCACTCATTCAGGCAAAGGACTTTCTTCGGGAGAAACCAGTTCAAATTCGCTCGGGTAATGCAATGCCAGTAGCGTACCTCAATCATCAGAAACTCGCAGCCAAAAGGCAATGAAGGAGGTGAGCCACACGTTACGGTGGCACTAGGAAGCGGATTTTCTCAGTCGACATGCCATTCATGCAAACGAATGGGCTTTACACCCCAAGGTCTTCCAGACTCTGGTAGACAAGTTGGGCTTGCCGGAGATAGATCTCATGGCGTCCTGTCATAACAACAAAGTTCCCGAATACGGGTCAAGGACAAAGGATCCCAAAGCGACCTTCGTGGATGCCCTGTCATTAAGATGGGACTTTCGTCTGGACTATGTTTTCACTGATCGCCCTGTTGCCCAGGGTGATGCGAAAGCTAAAACAGGGAAAGGGCGCCATGATACTAATAGCTCTGGATTTCCCAGAAGACATTGGTACACAGATCTACAGAGGCTGTCAGTGGATACTCCGTTTCTACTCCCTCAACGTGTAGATCTGCTGTCTCAGGGTCCTTGTTATTACAAGCACCTGGATTGGCTGTCTTTGACGGCGTGGCTCTTCAGACTTCCATCCTGAAAGCAAAAGGATTTCACAACAGTTAATTCAAACAATGCTTAGAGCAAAGAAACCTTCCTCAGCTTGCATTTATCATCGAATATGGCATGCTTATATTCAGTGGTGCAGTGCCAGGAAATTTGACCCTAGGTCTTTCAGAGTTCCCAGAGTCCTAGCATTCCTTCAGGCAGCAATGGATAAAGGTCTACAGGTGGCTTCCTTGAGAGTTCAGGAGTCGGCATTGACTGTAGGGTTTCAAAAGAAAAATGCTAACCTGCAGGATGTTTGCACTTTTTTCCAAGGAATGCTTCACATCCAACCTCCATTTGTTCCTCCTACAGCGCCTTGGGATCTAGGTATAGTCCTAAAGGTGCTTCAAATTGCTCCATTTGAACCACTGACGTAAGTGGATCTTAAATGGTTGACAGCTAAGATTCTCTTTCTACTCTGCTATTGCCTCAGCTAGAAGAGTTTTAGATTTCAGGGCATTGTTTTGTCGCCCTCTTTTTCTGATATTTCACCCAGACAGAGCGGTTCTCAGAACCAAATCTGGTTATCTTCCTAAGTTGGTGTCTAAATTCCACCTTAACGAAGAAATTGTAGTCCCAGCCTTCCAAGGGCCAGATCTTTCTGCGGGAGATGCATCTTTGGACGTAGTCCGGGCTTTAAGGGTCTACGTGGATCGTACCAGTGCCATCAGAAAGACAGACACTCTTCATTTTCTACGGATTTCACGAGAGGATTGGCTGCTGACAAGCAAACACTGGCGAGGTGGCTTCGGATGACGATTCAGAAGCATAATCTCAAGATGATATCCCTAATCCAGCTAGTGTCTCTGCTCACTCTACTCGTAAGGTAGGTCTGTCATGAGCAGCACAACGTGGTGCTTCAGCAGAACAGATATGTAAGGCAGCCACATGGTCTTCCATTAACACATTCATTAGACATTATGCCTTTGATACCTTTGCCTCTCAGGATGCTGCATTTGGGCAAAGGATTCTCCTTTCCAATCTGGAGCGCCCCCTCCATGAAATTGATTTGGGACACCCAATGTATATTCTGTGGATATTACTGTGGACCCTACAGGAGAATTATGTAGTTATGGTAGACTTACTGTCAATAACTCTATTTCTCCTTGGTCCACTGTATCCACAGGGATCCCACCCTGACACACCTGATTTGAGGATCCTTACACTTACTAACCTCTTCCTTCTTGTACGGAAGTGTGTGCATGTGTCTTCTTCTCGCCTGATTAGGGCTCTCTATGATGCTCCTGCCTTGAGCTTTGGAAAACAACTGAATTTCCTGAGCCAGGAGGCGGGGATATAGAGGACTGGCCCGTTGCATTCTGGGAGGCCAAAAGCTTTTGATCATTGGTGCCAATCCGCTGACCTCATATCCCAATGTATATCATGTGGATACTGTGGAATTAGGAGAAATAGCGTTAACGACAGTAGGTCTACCATAACTACATATATTTCTGGCATGGTGCGGCTGCTTGCTAGGGCACCGGCTCAGGGTTCCTCATGCCACGTGATACAAAGCTTAGGAAATATATGGTGCAGGCCCTATCATGTATCCACATGCTCCTGTAACAGCCGGCCTCAGGGAATTGGCTAGTGACCGGCTCCTATTACTGAGTTGGCAGCATCTGAGTCTTGCTACCGCCGCCTTAGGTATATAATACATTTATTGAGCTTGTGTATGGGAGCCAGCATTCAGAATCCTGCACATTCCCTGCTGATTACCTGTCCCCTGGCACTTGGATGACGGCCTTCTGATCCATGGCCTTAAGGGCACACCAATGGTTCCTAATGGAAGTATCTTTAGGAGCATTCACATCTAAGTAGGAGGACAGGGCCTCTTGCAAAAATTCTAGTGCCTTCAGCATCCATTAATATATAATCCTGTAATCTCCAAGGTGGTAAAGGATTAATAGCGGGAAAAGGCGACCAGGACCCTATCAGAGGGGTGTGATCAGACCATGAAATTACTGTCGGTAGAAAAATTCAAGTGACCAGATTCTGGGATACACTGTGATAAATATGGAGACTGACACAGGACATATTATAAAGGATAAGCATTTATTTCTCTAAGTTACAACAATGAGAACCGGCAAATAACAAGTTATACTCAGTTACAGTAATAGGAAGAACAAATTAGAATACTCAGCTCTTATCTCAGATGTTTCATGATCTGTCCCAGATGATGGTCATCAATTACGTAGTTTAAACAATATAGTTCAGTCGCCCCTCAGGGTCCCCCTTTAATAACATAATTTATCTTATCCTGGACAACTGTCCCTTCACCTACTTATGTATACAATATTCCAAACATCTTACTAGACAGTTTCCATCTGAGATACTGATAATAGGAACATATATCTATTATAATCAGCCAGCCTAAAAGCTGTGTATATTCCACCCACTAATCCTAATAAAATGAACATATATAGAGCAGTGAGGACATACATAAACAAAATGGAGATACACATGGACAAAATGGCATCTAAAAAGTAGTAACTAATTGTGAGGATACGGATTCTCAGATCACTCTGGTAAACAGTTTAGTAAAGTGGCAAATGCCCTTTATTGTAAATATACACACACAGTACACTAAAACAGTAACTATTACATGCCAGGATTATCTAGCTGCTTCTAGCAGACAGTAGATATAATCTGATTGGTTGCTATGGGCAACATCACCAGTTCTAAAAATCTCACACCTTAGTAAATTCACCCCTTAGTCGGGATGACAGGGGTAGCCGAGCCAAAATTTCAAGTAAACATGATGTAATGCAACTCAAATAACACAGTAATGACCGAGAAGTTCCACTAGAGGTCAGCGTGATCACAGACGTGAAGTACTCAGCACAGACAGACACAAATGGCAAAATATATTCAGTGAATAAATCCACAAAATAATATACTGTGAGGTTGTAATCAGAGTGTAATGAGCTGTACTCAGACGATACTTGATACTGGGCTCTGCATGTAGACTGAGAGGAAGTAGATTATAGTGGTACCATATAAATAGAAGGTAGTTTCACCTCCAGGCAAATGCCTCAATTTAGTGTAGTGACCCGGGTCCAGCCGTCACAACACTTTTTTAGCAGCTTATATCAATTTTACAGCTTATTGAAGGCAAAAGGCAAAGCATGCGATGGCCGGGCACCAGGATCCAAAATGACAGTCATCTCACTTCCCAATATCACCGCTGGGCTCCACTGACTATGGGCAGCCCGTTCTGTCCCCAGCAGTAGCAGAACTTGCGCACCCGTGTGAGTGGGAGAGCAAGTGATCCCGACTGAGCGAAAAGCGCCTCCAAGTCAGGTGTCAGGAGCGTGCAGGAAAACTTGGGCACACTTAGCCCCAGAATACAGCCTGTGGCATCAGCGGCGTCACTAGGCTGCGGCAGTGAACGGTGCCCGGAGGGAGCGGCTTTAGGGCAGTAGGAGTGGTGGATTTAATAGATTGGGTCTTGGTCCCAGCGGCGGCTAAGAGATATCAGGTAGGTTAGATAAGAAGCCACTTAGTGAGGAGATCTCCATAAAGCACGTCTGGATGGACCACACCCCTCTTTTTTATTATTTTATATACTAACAGGGGTGACAGGTGTGGTACATCCCTGCAAAGGCAGATCCAATCTCTTTCTCATCAGACTCTGCTGTCTTCCCTGCACTCTCACTCAGATGTTCACTGCTGCCAGTAGCACACGTATGAGAAGCAGAAGTATGGCGGCAGCTGTATAGATCCTGATATGTAATTCTCTGTATCATACTTACCATACACACATCATCCTTATTACTATTGAGAGAATAGAGGTAAGACACTGATGATGGGGTGTAACAGTGTATTATAACCTATCAGATGATGATGATTACAGTGTATTATATGGTGTATTGCATGTAAAGTACCTTGTTCCACACCTACTCTGCTGTTGCAATATACCTTATATAAGGGTGAGTAACACTTGTACAGGCTTACCAGCGTATGAGCACACACATAAAGGAATGCTACCTTACCAATGCTTCCAGGAGTAACGTTAGGAGACATTTCTCTGATCTATCAGCTCATATGACTGATGTTATTGTTCATCTAGAGTCTACGGTATGTTCCCCATCTATTGTTTTACATTGGTGCTGACATAGGACTTGGCGAGTGACTACATCTCTATTGATGTTTCATGGTTAGTTATAAGAGAGAGGTATATCTAAGTCTTATTATAATATTACATTTGTTATTGTGAGTGTTCTCAGGAGGGTGGACACAATGATAGTCTGAGACAGTATTATAAAGCCTTCATTAAAAGTTATGTTTTATTATACACACACATTTACAATTAAGTGTCCCAGAGAGTCGTCTTCTCCTATTGTTTACAAGATTAATATTGTTACAAAAAATGTCACATTTCCATAATGTATTTTATTTCCAGCAGATGGACACACAAGCAGGAATATCTCAGAAGGACATCTAATGTTATCCCCGGATTGTGACATAAAAGATAATGACAGTAGACAGGATTCTCCAGGAGATAACCCCATTACCCCAATTATACATCCAGCTCTATCAGCTGATCCCCCTGATCCTGGGAAATGTTCTCCTGATCACTCTGATATTGGTGCATCTGTTACAGCTCTGACAGTAGATACAGTGTTTCCCTGTTCTATAGATGCCAAATGTTTTACACAGAACACAAAGCGTATTAACCCACAGACAGGTAAGGCAAGTGAAAGGCCACTGATCTGTTCTGAGTGTGGGAAATGTTTTACATACAAATCACATCTTGTTATACATCAGAGAAGTCACACAGGTGAGAGGCCACTGACGTTCTGAGTGTGGGAAATGTTTTGCACGGAAATCACATCTTGTTATGCATCAGAGAAGTCACACAGGTGAGAAGCCGTTTCCATGTTCTGAGTGTGGGAAATGTTTTACACGCAAATCAGAGCTTGTTAAACATCAGCGAAGTCACACAGGTGAGAAGCCGTTTCCATGTTCTGAGTGTGGGAAATGTTTTGCACACAAATCAGATCTTGTTAGACATCAGAGGAGACACACAGGTGTGAAGCCATTTTCTTGCTCTGAGTGTGGGAAATGTTTTACACAGAAATCACAACTTGTTACACATCAGCAAATTCACACAGGTGAGAATCTGTTTTCTTGCTCTGAGTGTACGAAATGTTTTACACGGAAATCAGATCTTATTACACATCAGCGAAGTCACACTGGTGAGAAGCCATTTCCATGTTCTGAGTGTGGGAAATGTTTTGCACACAAATCAAATCTTACTAAACATGAAAGAAGTCACACAGATGAGAAGATATTTTCATGCTCCGAGTGTGGGAAATGTTTTACACGGAAATCAGAACTTGTTAGACATCAGAGAAATCACACAGGTGGGAAGCAATTTTCTTGCTCTGAGTGTGGGAAATGTTGTTTAAGTAAATCACATCTTGTTACACATCAGAGAAGTCACACAGGTGTGAAGCCATTTTCTTGCTCTGAGTGTGGGAAATATTTTACACAGAAATCACAACTTGTTACACATCAGCGAAGTCACACAGGTGTGAAGCCATTTTCTTGCTGTGAGTGTGGGAAATGTTTTACACGGAAATCATATCTTGTTAATCATCAGAGAATTCACACAGGTGAGAAGCCATTTTCTTGCTCTGAGTGCGGGAAATTTTTTACACAGAAATCACATCTTGTTAGACATCAGCAAAGTCACACAGGTGAGAAGCCATTTCCATGTTTTGAGTGTGGCAAATGTTTTGCACGGAAATCAGTTCTCTTTATACATCAGAGAAGTCACAAAGGTGAGAAGCCATTTACATGTTTTGAGTGTGGGAAATGTTTTGCACAGAAATCAGTTCTTGTTATACATCAGAGAAGTCACAAAGGTGAGAAGCCATTTCCATGTTTTGAGTGTGGGAAATGTTTTGCACACAAATCAGATCTGGTTAGACATAACAAGTCACACAGGTGTGAATCCATTTTCTTGCTCTGAGTGCGGGAAATGTTTTACACAGAAATCACATCTTGTTACACATCAGCGAAGTCACACAGGTGAGAGGCCATTTCCATACTCTGAGAAATAAGCTTTTGTTGCACACAATAGACTTCACTCAGGTGAGAAACCATTTTAATCTTCTGGAGTATACTTATCATTGCCATGTAATGTTCCTCAAGATTCTGTCCTATCTCTTATGCTTTTTGCAATATACATGCAACAGGTCCTTCTGATAGAAGCTCACCAACAAAGGGCAGGGCTACAGCTCAGCTTTGCAAACCAACCAGACTTAAGCTTGGAGGTTCAGAGTAACAAAATGCTGATCATGGGGGTAATTCTGAGTTGATCGCAACAGGAATTCTGTTAGCAACTGGGCAAAACCATGTGCACTGTTGGGGAGGCAGATATAACATTTGCAGAGAGAATTAGATTTGGGTGGGTTATTTTATTTCTGTGCAGGGTAATACTGGCTGCTTTATTTTTACACTGCAAATTAGATTGCAGATTGAACTCACCACACCCAAATCTAACTCTCTCTGCACATGTTATATCTGCCTCTCCTGCAGTGCACATGGTTTTGCCCAGTTGCTTACAGAATTTCTGCTGCGATCAACTCAGAATTCCCCCCCCATGTGCGGAATCTTGGGGGTAAATTTACTAAGATGGGAGTTCTATTTAAGATGGGATGTTGCCAATAGCAAGACAGCCAGACTCCAGCACTTATTTCCCTCAGAAGATCTACCTACAGTCATACATGCACTTGTATCATCACACATGGACTACTGCAATGTCCTCTACCTTGGTCTCCCAGCAAAAGAATTGCACTGCTTGTACAGAATGCAGCAGCCAGGCTGTTACCTAACCAGCCCATTCCTGCCACATAACACCCATTCTCTGCTCCCTTCACAGGCTGCCTGTAAGATGGTGACTATTACATAATCTTACTGACTCTCCCAGCCCGACATGACCAGGGTCCATGTACCAGAAGCAGCGCCCTGTTTGGTTCCATCTGCAGATGAAGGACTGTTACCAGCAGTATCATAATTCCCCAAGCAGTGCTGAGATGTCGGGTGACACAGGGTAGGCGGCACCTTTGCAGTAGCGGGGGCTGCCAGAGCAGTGTGTACATAATGGAAAGCTGCTCAATCAGATAGTGATGTCACTCAGGTGCTAAAAGGGAGGGGTAAATCTGTGTAGGAAAAACTGTTCCCTAATGCACACCGAGTGAAAAATATTACTACATAATAGATAATACGGAGATCTTAGTTGCGTATATCTGCAGATATAGGGTTAAGCCCCCAGGCCGATCGACAAGGCTTCTCCGTCACTGGGGGTCCCTAATACTAGGTATGGGTCCGGGGTGCAGGACCCCACAATGGCGGCACAGGTCGGCCACCCCAGGTCAGCACACATGTGAGAATAATGAATAAGAAGCACATAAGTGCTATGTAAGTGGTGTGATTAAAATAATATATACAAAGTGATAGGGAAAATCATAAGTGAAGTGTTAATAAAGTGTTAGGGTGTGCCGACCTGAAGCAGCCCAGTCATACCGACACAGGGGCCACCACACCCCACACCCACCCCATAAATAATTACAAATATGTCTGGGTTAAATTCCCAGTGTAAGGCCACATGGTAATGGCTCCTACAGCATCTGAGAGCCAGCTTACCTGGGGATACCCCTGACTTCCCCTATGGCACTATGGAGTCAGCAATCCCTCCTAATGCTGACCCATTCATGCCTCTCTAAATACAATACACAAAATGGAAAGCTGCTCAATCAGATTGTAATGTCACTCAGGTGCTAAAAGGGGAGGGGTAATTCTGTGTAGGAAAAAACTGTGTTCCCTAATGCACACCGAGTGAAAAATATTACTACATAATAGTCAGATAATATGGAGATCTTAGTTGCGTAGGGGTGATTAACCCTATATCTGCAGATATACGCAACTAAGATCTCCGTATTATCTGACTATTATATGTAGTAATATTATTCACTCGGTGTGCATTAGGGAACACAGTTTTTTCCTACACAGAATTACCCCTCCCCTTTTAGCACCTGAGTGACATTACAATCTGATTGAGCAGCTTTCCATTTTGTGTAGTGCATTGTGTACATAGGTAATATTGTCTCCAAGCAGCACTGAGGTGTCAGGGGAGACAGGGCGGATGGCTGCAGTGCGGTATCAGGGGCTGCTGGAGGTAGTGTCTATGTGGGTAATCATGTCCCAAAAAAGAGCTAAGGTGTCAGGGAGACAGCGGGTGGCAGTAGTGGAAGGAGACAGGGTGGTGGCAGTAGAGGGGTAGACAGGGAAAGTGACAGTAGTGGGGGGATACAAGGCGGTGGCAGTAGTGTGAGAAGATGGGGCAGTGGGAGGAGACAGGGCAGGTGGTAGTGGGGGAGACGGCGAGTGGCAGTAATGGGGGGGAGACAGGGCGGATGGCCGCAGTGCAGTACCAGGGGCTGCTGGAGGCAGTAAAGAGATGTATGGGTCCCGCACAGAATCAGTTGATAATTAGACTTAATGATGATTATGCTTCCTTATTTCTAATTAATCCCTTGTATGTGTTACTGTTATTTGCTGTGTCAGCCTTTATGTGTGTCCTGTGTAATAATCCTGAAAGTAGTGCTGCTACCGATCTCATATCATTTGTAGTAACTTGGAAAAGATGAGATATGAGGTGCACTCTGGAAGCTTATAGGGGGTTAATCAGAGATGAACGCAGATGTGACATCATGCAGCCCCTGAAAAATGGTCCTGGCTCGCCCGCGTTCACCCCTCAGGGATGTGACCGCAATGTGCGCATGTATATATTACCACCACCAGCAAACTGTTGCGAGACGCTATTGCGGCTGGGTCTGAATGACCCCCATAGGCTGTTGTGCAGAGTAAAGTATTTTTTACGTTTAAAATATAGAGAAAAATCTGTGAATTAAAGATATGAAATAAAGTTGTTTAAAAACAAAAGATTTCTGTTGAGTCATTATATGTGTCTGTGTATTATCTTATTTCCAGATAATTGTCGCTATGGTGACAGAAACAATTTCCTGTTAATGTGTCACTTGTAGTGTTACTTTTGTGTCCACATAATATCAGTGTTGCTGTGTATAAATACCCCGTCTGGTGTGTAAAGGTGGGTACACACGTTGCCATTGTGACTATGCGATTTCCCTTGAACTGGCCGGAGCCCAGAACCACCAATAGTGACTATGTACTTGTGATTGTGGCTATGTCTTAGTGTAACAGCTCATGTGAATAGTGGGGTGTATATAGATATCTTATTTTTTTTAAATGATGTCTGTTCAAAGGTTCAGTTTTTGTTGTTTTTACTTGTAGGTGAATTAGGGTTGTTGTATTGTCGAAGTCAAAAATATTACATACACACCACATGCAATCACCAAACCGAGTGGCCTCTGCGTGTGCGTAGTCACCATGCGTACACATCCACGCACGCTACGTACACTGGTTCACGTATTGACACGTGGTATGAGTATATATGGTAGCATACGCAATCGCACAGAAAAGCCACAAAGACAGATTAAATATTCTATTTATATAGTGCATAATTTACACATAGTCTCCACACACATTTCCAGCAAGTTACATATACTCAAAGGATAGAATAACAGAGTCATTCAGGGTTACAGGATGTGAGGGGATGGAGTAAGGTTAGGACTTAGTGCTTGGTAACCAGAAGTGCAATATCTTGAGACCTATATTCTGGTTGCTATTTGCAGTTTATAGCATGTTTCTGCACATATATAAGTATAGAACAGCAGAGTTATTCAGGGTTACAGGATGTGAGGGGATGGAGTAAGGTTAGGACTTAGTGTTTGGTATCCAGAAGTGCAGTATATTGAGACCTATATTCTGGTTGCTATGTGCAGTTTATAGCATGTTTCTGCACATATATAAGGATAGAACAGCAGAGTTATTCAGGGTTACAGGATGTGAGGGGATGGAGTAAGGTTAGTACTTAGTGTTTGGTATCCAGAAGTGCAATATCTTGAGACCTATATTCTGGTTGCTATGTGCAGTGTATAGCATGTTTCTGCACATATATAAGGATAGAACAGCAGAGTTATTCAGGGTTACAGGATGTGAGGGGATGGAGTAAGGTTAGTACTTAGTGTTTGGTATCCAGAAGTGCAGTATATTGAGACCTATATTCTGGTTGCTATGTGCAGTTTATAGCATGTTTCTGCACATATATAAGTATAGAACAGCAGAGTTATTCAGGGTTACAGGATGTGAGGGGATGGAGTAAGGTTAGAACTTAGTGTTTGGTAACCAGAAGTGCAATATCTTGAGACCTATATTCTGGTTGCTATGTGCAGTTTATAACATGTTTCTGCACATATATAAGGATAGAACAGCAGAGTTATTCAGGGTTACAGGATGTGAGGGGATGGAGTAAGGTTAGGACTTAGTGCTTGGTAACCAGAAGTGCAATATCTTGAGACCTATATTCTGGTTGCTATGTGCAGTTTATAGCATGTTTCTGCACATATATAAGGATAGAACAGCAGAGTTATTCAGGGTTACAGGATGTGAGGGGATGGAGTAAGGTTAGGACTTAGTGTTTGGTATCCAGAAGTGCAATATCTTGAGACCTATATTCTGGTTGCTATGTGCAGTTTATAGCATGTTTCTGCACATATATAAGGATAGAACAGCAGAGTTATTCAGGGTTACAGGATGTGAGGGGATGGAGTAAGGTTAGGACTTAGTGCTTGGTAACCAGAAGTGCAATATCTTGAGACCTATATTCTGGTTGCTATTTGCAGTTTATAGCATGTTTCTGCACATATATAAGGATAGAACAGCAGAGTTATTCAGGGTTACAGGATGTGAGGGGATGGAGTAAGGTTAGGACTTAGTGTTTGGTAACCAGAAGTGCAATATCTTGAGACCTATATTCTGGTTGCTATGTGCAGTTTATAGCATGTTTCTGCACATATATAAGGATAGAACAGCAGAGTTATTCAGGGATACAGGATGTGAGGGGATGGAGCAAGGTTAGGAATAAGTGTTTGGTATCCAGAAGTGCAATATCTTGAGACCTATATTCTGGTTGCTATGTGCAGTTTATAGCATGTTTCTGCACATATATAAGGATAGAACAGCAGAGTTATTCAGGGTTACAGGATGTGAGGGGATGGAGTAAGGTTAGTACTTAGTGTTTGGTATCCAGAAGTGCAATATCTTGAGACCTATATTCTGGTTGCTATGTGCAGTGTATAGCATGTTTCTGCACATATATAAGGATAGAACAGCAGAGTTATTCAGGGTTACAGGATGTGTGGGGATGGAGTAAGGTTAGTACTTAGTGTTTGGTAACCAGAAGTGCAATATCTTGAGACCTATATTCTGGTTGCTATGTGCAGTATATAGCATGTTTCTGCACATATATAAGGATAGAACAGCAGAGTCATTCAGGGTTACAGGATGTGAGGGGATGGAGTAAGGTTAGTACTTAGTGTTTGGTAACCAGAAGTGCAATATCTTGAGACCTATATTCTGGTTGCTATTTGCAGTTTATAGCATGTTTCTGCACATATATAAGGATAGAACAGCAGAGTTATTCAGGGTTACAGGATGTGAGGGGATGGAGTAAGGTTAGGACTTAGTGTTTGGTAACCAGAAGTGCAATATCTTGAGACCTATATTCTGGTTGCTATGTGCAGTATATAGCATGTTTCTGCACATATATAAGGATAGAACAGCAGAGTTATTCAGGGTTACAGGATGTGAGGGGATGGAGTAAGGTTAGGACTTAGTGTTTGGTAACCAGAAGTGCAATATCTTGAGACCTATATTCTGGTTGCTATGTGCAGTTTATAGCATGTTTCTGCACATATATAAGGATAGAACAGCAGAGTTATTCAGGGTTACAGGATGTGAGGGGATGGAGTAAGGTTAGTACTTAGTGCTTGGTATCCAGAAGTGCAATATCTTGAGACCTATATTCTGGTTGCTATGTGCAGTTTATAGCATGTTTCTGCACATATATAAGGATAGAACAGCAGAGTTATTCAGGGTTACAGGATGTGAGGGGATGAAGTAAGGTTAGGACTTAGTGCTTGGTAACCAGAAGTGCAATATCTTGAGACCTATATTCTGGTTGCTATTTGCAGTTTATAGCATGTTTCTGCACATATATAAGGATAGAACAGCAGAGTTATTCAGGGTTACAGGATGTGAGGGGATGGAGTAAGGTTAGGACTTAGTGTTTGGTAACCAGAAGTGCAATATCTTGAGACCTATATTCTGGTTGCTATGTGCAGTTTGTAGCATGTTTCTGCACATATATAAGGATAGAACAGCAGAGTTATTCAGGGTTACAGGATGTGAGGGGATGGAGCAAGGTTAGGACTTAGTGTTTGGTATCCAGAAGTGCAATATCTTGAGCCCTATATTCTGGTTGCTATTTGCAGTGTATAGCATGTTTCTGCACATATATAAGGATAGAACAGCAGAGTTATTCAGGGTTACAGGATGTGAGGGGATGGAGTAAGGTTAGGACTTAGTGTTTGGTAACCAGAAGTGCAATATCTTGAGACCTATATTCTGGTTGCTATGTGCAGTATATAGCATGTTTCTGCACATATATAAGGATAGAACAGCAGAGTTATTCAGGGTTACAGGATGTGAGGGGATGGAGTAAGGTTAGGAATAAGTGTTTGGTATACAGATGTGCAATATCTTGAGACCTATATTCTGGTTGCTATTTGCAGTTTATAGCATGTTTCTGCACATATATAAGGATAGAACAGCAGAGTTATTCAGGGTTACAGGATGTGAGGGGATGGAGTAAGGTTAGGACTTAGTGTTTGGTATCCAGAAGTGCAATATCTTGAGACCTATATTCTGGTTGCTATTTGCAGTTTATAGCATGTTTCTGCACATATATAAGGATAGAACAGCAGAGTTATTCAGGGTTACAGGATGTGAGGGGATGGAGTAAGGTTAGGACTTAGTGTTTGGTATCCAGAAGTGCAATATCTTGAGACCTATATTCTGGTTGCTATTTGCAGTTTATAGCATGTTTCTGCACATATATAAGGATAGAACAGCAGAGTTATTCAGGGTTACAGGATGTGAGGGGATGGAGTAAGGTTAGGACTTAGTGTTTGGTATCCAGAAGTGCAATATCTTGAGACCTATATTCTGGTTGCTATTTGCAGTTTATAGCATGTTTCTGCACATATATAAGGATAGAACAGCAGAGTTATTCAGGGTTACAGGATGTGAGGGGATGGAGTAAGGTTAGGACTTAGTGTTTGGTAACCAGAAGTGCAATATCTTGAGACCTATATTCTGGTTGCTATTTGCAGTTTATAGCATGTTTCTGCACATATATAAGGATAGAACAGCAGAGTTATTCAGGGTTACAGGATGTGAGGGGATGGAGTAAGGTTAGGACTTAGTGTTTGGTATCCAGAAGTGCAATATCTTGAGACCTATATTCTGGTTGCTATTTGCAGTTTATAGCATGTTTCTGCACATATATAAGGATAGAACAGCAGAGTTATTCAGGGTTACAGGATGTGAGGGGATGGAGTAAGGTTAGTACTTAGTGTTTGGTAACCAGAAGTGCAATATCTTGAGACCTATATTCTGGTTGCTATGTGCAGTTTATAGCATGTTTCTGCACATATATAAGGATAGAACAGCAGAGTTATTCAGGGTTACAGGATGTGAGGGGATGGAGTAAGGTTAGGACTTAGTGTTTGGTATCCAGAAGTGCAATATCTTGAGACCTATATTCTGGTTGCTATTTGCAGTTTATAGCATGTTTCTGCACATATATAAGGATAGAACAGCAGAGTTATTCAGGGTTACAGGATGTGAGGGGATGGAGTAAGGTTAGGACTTAGTGTTTGGTAACCAGAAGTGCAATATCTTGAGACCTATATTCTGGTTGCTATGTGCAGTATATAGCATGTTTCTGAACATATATAAGGATAGAACAGCAGAGTTATTCAGGGTTACAGGATGTGAGGGGATGGAGTAAGGTTAGGACTTAGTGTTTGGTAACCAGAAGTGCAATATCTTGAGACCTATATTCTGGTTGCTATTTGCAGTTTATAGCATGTTTCTGCACATATATAAGGATAGAACAGCAGAGTTATTCAGGGTTACAGGATGTGAGGGGATGGAGTAAGGTTAGGACTTAGTGTTTGGTATCCAGAAGTGCAATATCTTGAGACCTATATTCTGGTTGCTATTTGCCGTTTATAGCATGTTTCTGCACATATATAAGGATAGAACAGCAGAGTTATTCAGGGTTACAGGATGTGAGGGGATGGAGTAAGGTTAGTACTTAGTGTTTGGTAACCAGAAGTGCAATATCTTGAGACCTATATTCTGGTTGCTATGTGCAGTTTATAGCATGTTTCTGCACATATATAAGGATAGAACAGCAGAGTTATTCAGGGTTACAGGATGTGAGGGGATGGAGTAAGGTTAGGACTTAGTGTTTGGTAACCAGAAGTGCAATATCTTGAGACCTATATTCTGGTTGCTATGTGCAGTTTATAGCATGTTTCTGCACATATATAAGGATAGAACAGCAGAGTTATTCAGGGATACAGGATGTGAGGGGATGGAGCAAGGTTAGGAATAAGTGTTTGGTATCCAGAAGTGCAATATCTTGAGACCTATATTCTGGTTGCTATGTGCAGTTTATAGCATGTTTCTGCACATATATAAGGATAGAACAGCAGAGTTATTCAGGGTTACAGGATGTGAGGGGATGGAGTAAGGTTAGTACTTAGTGTTTGGTATCCAGAAGTGCAATATCTTGAGACCTATATTCTGGTTGCTATGTGCAGTGTATAGCATGTTTCTGCACATATATAAGGATAGAACAGCAGAGTTATTCAGGGTTACAGGATGTGTGGGGATGGAGTAAGGTTAGTACTTAGTGTTTGGTAACCAGAAGTGCAATATCTTGAGACCTATATTCTGGTTGCTATGTGCAGTATATAGCATGTTTCTGCACATATATAAGGATAGAACAGCAGAGTCATTCAGGGTTACAGGATGTGAGGGGATGGAGTAAGGTTAGGACTTAGTGTTTGGTATCCAGAAGTGCAGTATATTGAGACCTATATTCTGGTTGCTATGTGCAGTTTATAGCATGTTTCTGCACATATATAAGGATAGAACAGCAGAGTTATTCAGGGTTACAGGATGTGAGGGGATGGAGTAAGGTTAGTACTTAGTGTTTGGTAACCAGAAGTGCAATATCTTGAGACCTATATTCTGGTTGCTATGTGCAGTATATAGCATGTTTCTGCACATATATAAGGATAGAACAGCAGAGTTATTCAGGGTTACAGGATGTGAGGGGATGGAGTAAGGTTAGGACTTAGTGTTTGGTAACCAGAAGTGCAATATCTTGAGACCTATATTCTGGTTGCTATGTGCAGTTTATAGCATGTTTCTGCACATATATAAGGATAGAACAGCAGAGTTATTCAGGGTTACAGGATGTGAGGGGATGGAGTAAGGTTAGTACTTAGTGTTTGGTAACCAGAAGTGCAATATCTTGAGACCTATATTCTGGTTGCTATTTGCAGTTTATAGCATGTTTCTGCACATATATAAGGATAGAACAGCAGAGTTATTCAGGGTTACAGGATGTGAGGGGATGGAGTCAGGTTAGGACTTAGTGTTTGGTATACAGAAGTGCAATATCTTGAGACCTATATTCTGGTTGCTATTTGCAGTTTATAGCATGTTTCTGCACATATATAAGGATAGAACAGCAGAGTTATTCAGGGTTACAGGATGTGAGGGGATGGAGTAAGGTTAGTACTTAGTGTTTGGTAACCAGAAGTGCAATATCTTGAGACCTATATTCTGGTTGCTATGTGCAGTTTATAGCATGTTTCTGCACATATATAATGATAGAACAGCAGAGTTATTCAGGGTTACAGGATGTGAGGGGATGGAGTAAGGTTAGGACTTAGTGTTTGATAACCAGAAGTGCAATATCTTGAGACCTATATTCTGTTTGCTATTTGCAGTTTATAGCATGTTTCTGCACATATATAAGGACAGAACAGCAGAGTTATTCAGGGTTACAGGATGTGAGGGGATGGAGTAAGGTTAGGACTTAGTGTTTGGTAACCAGAAGTGCAATATCTTGAGACCTATATTCTGGTTGCTATGTGCAGTTTATAGCATGTTTCTGCACATATATAAGGATAGAACAGCAGAGTTATTCAGGGTTACAGGATGTGAGGGGATGGAGTAAGGTTAGTACTTAGTGTTTGGTATCCAGAAGTGCAATATCTTGAGACCTATATTCTGGTTGCTATGTGCAGTTTATAGCATGTTTCTGCACATATATAAGGATAGAACAGCAGAGTTATTCAGGGTTACAGGATGTGAGGGGATGGAGTAAGGTTAGGACTTAGTGCTTGGTAACCAGAAGTGCAATATCTTGAGACCTATATTCTGGTTGCTATTTGCAGTTTATAGCATGTTTCTGCACATATATAAGGATAGAACAGCAGAGTTATTCAGGGTTACAGGATGTGAGGGGATGGAGTAAGGTTAGGACTTAGTGTTTGGTAACCAGAAGTGCAATATCTTGAGACCTATATTCTGGTTGCTATGTGCAGTTTGTAGCATGTTTCTGCACATATATAAGGATAGAACAGCAGAGTTATTCAGGGTTACAGGATGTGAGGGGATGGAGTAAGGTTAGGACTTAGTGTTTGGTATCCAGAAGTGCAGTATATTGAGACCTATATTCTGGTTGCTATGTGCAGTTTATAGCATGTTTCTGCACATATATAAGGATAGAACAGCAGAGTTATTCAGGGTTACAGGATGTGAGGGGATGGAGTAAGGTTAGGACTTAGTGTTTGGTATCCAGAAGTGCAATATCTTGAGACCTATATTCTGGTTGCTATTTGCAGTTTATAGCATGTTTCTGCACATATATAAGGATAGAACAGCAGAGTTATTCAGGGTTACAGGATGTGAGGGGATGGAGTAAGGTTAGTACTTAGTGTTTGGTAACCAGAAGTGCAATATCTTGAGACCTATATTCTGGTTGCTATGTGCAGTTTATAGCATGTTTCTGCACATATATAAGGATAGAACAGCAGAGTTATTCAGGGTTACAGGATGTGAGGGGATGGAGTAAGGTTAGGACTTAGTGTTTGGTAACCAGAAGTGCAGTATCTTGAGACCTATATTCTGGTTGCTATGTGCAGTTTATAGCATGTTTCTGCACATATATAAGGATAGAACAGCAGAGTTATTCAGGGTTACAGGATGTGAGGGGATGGAGTAAGGTTAGGACTTAGTGTTTGGTAACCAGAAGTGCAATATCTTGAGACCTATATTCTGGTTGCTATTTGCAGTTTATAGCATGTTTCTGTACATATATAAGGATAGAACAGCAGTTATTCAGGGTTACAGGATGTGAGGGGATGGAGTAAGGTTAGGACTTAGTGCTTGGTATCCAGAAGTGCAATATCTTGAGACCTATATTCTGGTTGCTATTTGCAGTTTATAGCATGTTTCTGCACATATATAAGGATAGAACAGCAGAGTTATTCAGGGTTACAGGATGTGAGGGGATGGAGTAAGGTTAGGACTTAGTGTTTGGTATCTAGAAGTGCAATATCTTGAGACCTATATTCTGGTTGCTATGTGCCGTTTATAGCATGTTTCTGTACATATATAAGGATAGAACAGCAGAGTTATTCAGGGTTACAGGATGTGAGGGGATGGAGTAAGGTTAGGACTTAGTGTTTGGTAACCAGAAGTGCAATATCTTGAGACCTATATTCTGGTTGCTATTTGCAGTTTATAGCATGTTTCTGCACATATATAAGGATAGAACAGCAGAGTTATTCAGGGTTACAGGATGTGAGGGGATGGAGTAAGGTTAGGACTTAGTGTTTGGTAACCAGAAGTGCAATATCTTGAGACCTATATTCTGGTTGCTATGTGCAGTTTATAGCATGTTTCTGCACATATATAAGGATAGAACAGCAGAGTTATTCAGGGTTACAGGGTGTGAGGGGATGGAGTAAGGTTAGGACTTAGTGCTTGGTATACAGAAGTGCAGTATCTTGAGACCTATATTCTGGTTGCTATTTGCAGTTTATAGCATGTTTCTGCACATATATAAGGATAGAACAGCAGAGTTATTCAGGGTTACAGGATGTGAGGGGATGGAGTAAGGTTAGGACTTAGTGTTTGGTAACCAGAAGTGCAATATCTTGAGACCTATATTCTGGTTGCTATTTGCAGTTTATAGCATGTTTCTGCACATATATAAGGATAGAACAGCAGAGTTATTCAGGGTTACAGGATGTGAGGGGATGGAGTAAGGTTAGGACATAGTGCTTGGTAACCAGAAGTGCAATATCTTGAGACCTATATTCTGGTTGCTATTTGCAGTTTATAGCATGTTTCTGCACATATATAAGGATAGAACAGCAGAGTTATTCAGGGTTACAGGATGTGAGGGGATGGAGTAAGGTTAGGACTTAGTGTTTGGTATCCAGAAGTGCAATATCTTGAGACCTATATTCTGGTTGCTATTTGCAGTTTATAGCATGTTTCTGCACATATATAAGGATAGAACAGCAGAGTTATTCAGGGTTACAGGATGTGAGGGGATGGAGTAAGGTTAGGACTTAGTGCTTGGTAACCAGAAGTGCAATATCTTGAGACCTATATTCTGGTTGCTATTTGCAGTTTATAGCATGTTTCTGCACATATATAAGGATAGAACAGCAGAGTTATTCAGGGTTACAGGATGTGAGGGGATGGAGTAAGGTTAGGACTTAGTGTTTGGTAACCAGAAGTGCAATATCTTGAGACCTATATTCTGGTTGCTATGTGCAGTTTATAGCATGTTTCTGCACATATATAAGGATAGAACAGCAGAGTTATTCAGGGTTACAGGATGTGAGGGGATGGAGTAAGGTTAGGACTTAGTGTTTGGTAACCAGAAGTGCAATATCTTGAGACCTATATTCTGGTTGCTATGTGCAGTTTATAGCATGTTTCTGCACATATATAAGGATAGAACAGCAGAGTTATTCAGGGTTACAGGGTGTGAGGGGATGGAGTAAGGTTAGGACTTAGTGCTTGGTATACAGAAGTGCAGTATCTTGAGACCTATATTCTGGTTGCTATTTGCAGTTTATAGCATGTTTCTGCACATATATAAGGATAGAACAGCAGAGTTATTCAGGGTTACAGGATGTGAGGGGATGGAGTAAGGTTAGGACTTAGTGTTTGGTAACCAGAAGTGCAATATCTTGAGACCTATATTCTGGTTGCTATGTGCAGTTTTTAGCATGTTTCTGCACATATATAAGGATAGAACAGCAGAGTTATTCAGGGTTACAGGATGTGAGGGGATGGAGTAAGGTTAGGACTTAGTGCTTGGTAACCAGAAGTGCAATATCTTGAGACCTATATTCTGGTTGCTATTTGCAGTTTATAGCATGTTTCTGCACATATATAAGGATAGAACAGCAGAGTTATTCAGGGTTACAGGATGTGAGGGGATGGAGTAAGGTTAGGACATAGTGCTTGGTAACCAGAAGTGCAATATCTTGAGACCTATATTCTGGTTGCTATTTGCAGTTTATAGCATGTTTCTGCACATATATAAGGATAGAACAGCAGAGTTATTCAGGGTTACAGGATGTGAGGGGATGGAGTAAGGTTAGGACTTAGTGTTTGGTATCCAGAAGTGCAATATCTTGAGACCTATATTCTGGTTGCTATTTGCAGTTTATAGCATGTTTCTGCACATATATAAGGATAGAACAGCAGAGTTATTCAGGGTTACAGGATGTGAGGGGATGGAGTAAGGTTAGGACTTAGTGTTTGGTAACCAGAAGTGCAATATCTTGAGACCTATATTCTGGTTGCTATGTGCAGTTTATAGCATGTTTCTGCACATATATAAGGATAGAACAGCAGAGTTATTCAGGGTTACAGGGTGTGAGGGGATGGAGTAAGGTTAGGACTTAGTGCTTGGTATACAGAAGTGCAGTATCTTGAGACCTATATTCTGGTTGCTATTTGCAGTTTATAGCATGTTTCTGCACATATATAAGGATAGAACAGCAGAGTTATTCAGGGTTACAGGATGTGAGGGGATGGAGTAAGGTTAGGACTTAGTGTTTGGTAACCAGAAGTGCAATATCTTGAGACCTATATTCTGGTTGCTATGTGCAGTTTATAGCATGTTTCTGCACATATATAAGGATAGAACAGCAGAGTTATTCAGGGTTACAGGATGTGAGGGGATGGAGTAAGGTTAGGACTTAGTGTTTGGTAACCAGAAGTGGAATATCTTGAGACCTATATTCTGGTTGCTATTTGCAGTGTATAGCATGGTTCTGGACATATATAAGGATAGAACAGCAGAGTTATTCAGGGTTACAGGATGTGAGGGGATGGAGTAAGGTTAGGACTTAGTGTTTGGTAACCAGAAGTGCAATATCTTGAGACCTATATTCTGGTTGCTATGTGCAGTTTATAGCATGTTTCTGCACATATATAAGGATAGAACAGCAGAGTTATTCAGGGTTACAGGATGTGAGGGGATGGAGCAAGGTTAGGACTTAGTGTTTGGTATCTAGAAGTGCAATATCTTGAGACCTATATTCTGGTTGCTATGTGCAGTTTATAGCATGTTTCTGCACATATATAAGGATAGAATAACAGAGTTATTCAGGGTTACAGGATGTGAGGGGATGGAGTAAGGTTAGGACTTAGTGTTTGGTATCCAGAAGTGCAGTATCTTGAGACCTATATTCTGGTTGCTATGTGCAGTTTATAGCATGTTTCTGCACATATATAAGGATAGAACAGCAGAGTTATTCAGGGTTACAGGATGTGAGGGGATGGAGTAAGGTTAGGACTTAGTGTTTGGTATCCAGAAGTGCAATATCTTGAGACCTATATTCTGGTTGCTATTTGCAGTTTATAGCATGTTTCTGCACATATATAAGGATAGAACAGCAGAGTTATTCAGGGTTACAGGATGTGAGGGGATGGAGTAAGGTTAGGACTTAGTGTTTGGTAACCAGAAGTGCAATATCTTGAGACCTATATTCTGGTTGCTATTTGCAGTTTATAGCATGTTTCTGCACATATATAAGGATAGAACAGCAGAGTTATTCAGGGTTACAGGATGTGAGGGGATGGAGTAAGGTTAGGACATAGTGCTTGGTAACCAGAAGTGCAATATCTTGAGACCTATATTCTGGTTGCTATTTGCAGTTTATAGCATGTTTCTGCACATATATAAGGATAGAACAGCAGAGTTATTCAGGGTTACAGGATGTGAGGGGATGGAGTAAGGTTAGGACTTAGTGTTTGGTATCCAGAAGTGCAATATCTTGAGACCTATATTCTGGTTGCTATTTGCAGTTTATAGCATGTTTCTGCACATATATAAGGATAGAACAGCAGAGTTATTCAGGGTTACAGGATGTGAGGGGATGGAGTAAGGTTAGGACTTAGTGCTTGGTAACCAGAAGTGCAATATCTTGAGACCTATATTCTGGTTGCTATTTGCAGTTTATAGCATGTTTCTGCACATATATAAGGATAGAACAGCAGAGTTATTCAGGGTTACAGGATGTGAGGGGATGGAGTAAGGTTAGGACTTAGTGTTTGGTAACCAGAAGTGCAATATCTTGAGACCTATATTCTGGTTGCTATGTGCAGTTTATAGCATGTTTCTGCACATATATAAGGATAGAACAGCAGAGTTATTCAGGGTTACAGGATGTGAGGGGATGGAGTAAGGTTAGGACTTAGTGTTTGGTAACCAGAAGTGCAATATCTTGAGACCTATATTCTGGTTGCTATGTGCAGTTTATAGCATGTTTCTGCACATATATAAGGATAGAACAGCAGAGTTATTCAGGGTTACAGGGTGTGAGGGGATGGAGTAAGGTTAGGACTTAGTGCTTGGTATACAGAAGTGCAGTATCTTGAGACCTATATTCTGGTTGCTATTTGCAGTTTATAGCATGTTTCTGCACATATATAAGGATAGAACAGCAGAGTTATTCAGGGTTACAGGATGTGAGGGGATGGAGTAAGGTTAGGACTTAGTGTTTGGTAACCAGAAGTGCAATATCTTGAGACCTATATTCTGGTTGCTATGTGCAGTTTATAGCATGTTTCTGCACATATATAAGGATAGAACAGCAGAGTTATTCAGGGTTACAGGATGTGAGGGGATGGAGTAAGGTTAGGACTTAGTGTTTGGTAACCAGAAGTGGAATATCTTGAGACCTATATTCTGGTTGCTATTTGCAGTGTATAGCATGGTTCTGGACATATATAAGGATAGAACAGCAGAGTTATTCAGGGTTACAGGATGTGAGGGGATGGAGTAAGGTTAGGACTTAGTGTTTGGTAACCAGAAGTGCAATATCTTGAGACCTATATTCTGGTTGCTATGTGCAGTTTATAGCATGTTTCTGCACATATATAAGGATAGAACAGCAGAGTTATTCAGGGTTACAGGATGTGAGGGGATGGAGCAAGGTTAGGACTTAGTGTTTGGTATCTAGAAGTGCAATATCTTGAGACCTATATTCTGGTTGCTATGTGCAGTTTATAGCATGTTTCTGCACATATATAAGGATAGAATAACAGAGTTATTCAGGGTTACAGGATGTGAGGGGATGGAGTAAGGTTAGGACTTAGTGTTTGGTATCCAGAAGTGCAGTATCTTGAGACCTATATTCTGGTTGCTATGTGCAGTTTATAGCATGTTTCTGCACATATATAAGGATAGAACAGCAGAGTTATTCAGGGTTACAGGATGTGAGGGGATGGAGTAAGGTTAGGACTTAGTGTTTGGTATCCAGAAGTGCAATATCTTGAGACCTATATTCTGGTTGCTATTTGCAGTTTATAGCATGTTTCTGCACATATATAAGGATAGAACAGCAGAGTTATTCAGGGTTACAGGATGTGAGGGGATGGAGTAAGGTTAGGACTTAGTGTTTGGTAACCAGAAGTGGAATATCTTGAGACCTATATTCTGGTTGCTATTTGCAGTGTATAGCATGGTTCTGGACATATATAAGGATAGAACAGCAGAGTTATTCAGGGTTACAGGATGTGAGGGGATGGAGCAAGGTTAGGACTTAGTGTTTGGTATCTAGAAGTGCAATATCTTGAGACCTATATTCTGGTTGCTATGTGCAGTTTATAGCATGTTTCTGCACATATATAAGGATAGAACAGCAGAGTTATTCAGGGTTACAGGATGTGAGGGGATGGAGTAAGGTTAGGACTTAGTGTTTGGTATCCAGAAGTTCAATATCTTGAGACCTATATTCTGGTTGCTATTTGCAGTTTATAGCATTTTTCTGTACATATATAAGGATAGAACAGCAGAGTTATTCAGGGTTACAGAATGTGAGGGGATGGAGTAAGGTTAGGACATAGTGCTTGGTAACCAGAAGTGCAATATCTTGAGACCTATATTCTGGTTGCTATTTGCAGTTTATAGCATGTTTCTGCACATATATAAGGATAGAACAGCAGAGTTATTCAGGGTTACAGGATGTGAGGGGATGCAGTAAGGTTAGGACTTAGTGTTTGGTAACCAGAAGTGCAATATCTTGAGACCTATATTCTGGTTGCTATGTGCAGTTTATAGCATGTTTCTGCACATATATAAGGATAGAACAGCAGAGTTATTCAGGGTTACAGGATGTGAGGGGATGGAGTAAGGTTAGGACTTAGTGTTTGGTAACCAGAAGTGCAATATCTTGAGACCTATATTCTGGTTGCTATGTGCAGTTTATAGCATGTTTCTGCACATATATAAGGATAGAACAGCAGAGTTATTCAGGGTTACAGGATGTGAGGGGATGGAGCAAGGTTAGGACTTAGTGTTTGGTATCTAGAAGTGCAATATCTTGAGACCTATATTCTGGTTGCTATGTGCAGTTTATAGCATGTTTCTGCACATATATAAGGATAGAATAACAGAGTTATTCAGGGTTACAGGATGTGAGGGGATGGAGTAAGGTTAGGACTTAGTGTTTGGTATCCAGAAGTGCAGTATCTTGAGACCTATATTCTGGTTGCTATGTGCAGTTTATAGCATGTTTCTGCACATATATAAGGATAGAACAGCAGAGTTATTCAGGGTTACAGGATGTGAGGGGATGGAGTAAGGTTAGGACTTAGTGTTTGGTATCCAGAAGTGCAATATCTTGAGACCTATATTCTGGTTGCTATTTGCAGTTTATAGCATGTTTCTGCACATATATAAGGATAGAACAGCAGAGTTATTCAGGGTTACAGGATGTGAGGGGATGGAGTAAGGTTAGGACTTAGTGTTTGGTAACCAGAAGTGGAATATCTTGAGACCTATATTCTGGTTGCTATTTGCAGTGTATAGCATGGTTCTGGACATATATAAGGATAGAACAGCAGAGTTATTCAGGGTTACAGGATGTGAGGGGATGGAGCAAGGTTAGGACTTAGTGTTTGGTATCTAGAAGTGCAATATCTTGAGACCTATATTCTGGTTGCTATGTGCAGTTTATAGCATGTTTCTGCACATATATAAGGATAGAACAGCAGAGTTATTCAGGGTTACAGGATGTGAGGGGATGGAGTAAGGTTAGGACTTAGTGTTTGGTATCCAGAAGTTCAATATCTTGAGACCTATATTCTGGTTGCTATTTGCAGTTTATAGCATTTTTCTGTACATATATAAGGATAGAACAGCAGAGTTATTCAGGGTTACAGAATGTGAGGGGATGGAGTAAGGTTAGGACTTAGTGTTTGGTATACAGAAGTGCAATATCTTGAGACCTATATTCTGGTTGCTATGTGCAGTTTATAGCATGTTTCTGCACATATATAAGGATAGAATAACAGAGTTATTCAGGGTTACAGGATGTGAGGGGATGGAGTAAGGTTAGGACTTAGTGTTTGGTATCCAGAAGTGCAATATCTTGAGACCTATATTCTGGTTGCTATGTGCAGTTTATAGCATGTTTCTGCACATATATAAGGATAGAACAGCAGAGTTATTCAGGGTTACAGGATGTGAGGGGATGGAGTAAGGTTAGGACTTAGTGTTTGGTAACCAGAAGTGGAATATCTTGAGACCTATATTCTGGTTGCTATTTGCAGTTTATAGCATGTTTCTGCACATATATAAGGATAGAACAGCAGAGTTATTCAGGGTTACAGGATGTGAGGGGATGGAGTAAGGTTAGGACTTAGTGTTTGGTAACCAGAAGTGCAATATCTTGAGACCTATATTCTGGTTGCTATTTGCAGTTTATAGCATGGTTCTGCACATATATAAGGATAGAACAGCAGAGTTATTCAGGGTTACAGGATGTGAGGGGATGGAGCAAGGTTAGGACTTAGTGTTTGGTATCTAGAAGTGCAGTATATTGAGACCTATATTCTGGTTGCTATGTGCAGTTTATAGCATGTTTCTGCACATATATAAGGATAGAACAGCAGAGTTATTCAGGGTTACAGGATGTGAGGGGATGGAGTAAGGTTAGGACTTAGTGTTTGGTAACCAGAAGTGCAATATCTTGAGACCTATATTCTGGTTGCTATGTGCAGTTTATAGCATGTTTCTGCACATATATAAGGATAGAACAGCAGAGTTATTCAGGGTTACAGGGTGTGAGGGGATGGAGTAAGGTTAGGACTTAGTGCTTGGTATACAGAAGTGCAGTATCTTGAGACCTATATTCTGGTTGCTATTTGCAGTTTAAAGCATGTTTCTGCACATATATAAGGATAGAACAGCAGAGTTATTCAGGGTTACAGGATGTGAGGGGATGGAGTAAGGTTAGGACTTAGTGCTTGGTAACCAGAAGTGCAATATCTTGAGACCTATATTCTGGTTGCTATGTGCAGTTTATAGCATGTTTCTGCACATATATAAGGATAGAACAGCAGAGTTATTCAGGGTTACAGGATGTGAGGGGATGGAGTAAGGTTAGGACTTAGTGCTTGGTAACCAGAAGTGCAATATCTTGAGACCTATATTCTGGTTGCTATGTGCAGTTTATAGCATGTTTCTGCACATATATAAGGATAGAACAGCAGAGTTATTCAGGGTTACAGGATGTGAGGGGATGGAGTAAGGTTAGGACTTAGTGTTTGGTAACCAGAAGTGCAATATCTTGAGACCTATATTCTGGTTGCTATGTGCAGTTTATAGCATGTTTCTGCACATATATAAGGATAGAACAGCAGAGTTATTCAGGGTTACAGGATGTGAGGGGATGGAGTAAGGTTAGGACTTAGTGCTTGGTAACCAGAAGTGCAATATCTTGAGACCTATATTCTGGTTGCTATGTGCAGTTTATAGCATGTTTCTGCACATATATAAGGATAGAACAGCAGAGTTATTCAGGGTTACAGGATGTGAGGGGATGGAGTAAGGTTAGGACTTAGTGTTTGGTATCCAGAAGTGCAATATCTTGAGACCTATATTCTGGTTGCTATTTGCAGTTTATAGCATGTTTCTGCACATATATAAGGATAGAACAGCAGAGTTATTCAGGGTTACAGGATGTGAGGGGATGGAGTAAGGTTAGGACTTAGTGTTTGGTAACCAGAAGTGGAATATCTTGAGACCTATATTCTGGTTGCTATTTGCAGTGTATAGCATGGTTCTGGACATATATAAGGATAGAACAGCAGAGTTATTCAGGGTTACAGGATGTGAGGGGATGGAGCAAGGTTAGGACTTAGTGTTTGGTATCTAGAAGTGCAATATCTTGAGACCTATATTCTGGTTGCTATGTGCAGTTTATAGCATGTTTCTGCACATATATAAGGATAGAACAGCAGAGTTATTCAGGGTTACAGGATGTGAGGGGATGGAGTAAGGTTAGGACTTAGTGTTTGGTATCCAGAAGTTCAATATCTTGAGACCTATATTCTGGTTGCTATTTGCAGTTTATAGCATGTTTCTGTACATATATAAGGATAGAACAGCAGAGTTATTCAGGGTTACAGAATGTGAGGGGATGGAGTAAGGTTAGGACTTAGTGTTTGGTATACAGAAGTGCAATATCTTGAGACCTATATTCTGGTTGCTATGTGCAGTTTATAGCATGTTTCTGCACATATATAAGGATAGAATAACAGAGTTATTCAGGGTTACAGGATGTGAGGGGATGGAGTAAGGTTAGGACTTAGTGTTTGGTATCCAGAAGTGCAATATCTTGAGACCTATATTCTGGTTGCTATGTGCAGTTTATAGCATGTTTCTGCACATATATAAGGATAGAACAGCAGAGTTATTCAGGGTTACAGGATGTGAGGGGATGGAGTAAGGTTAGGACTTAGTGTTTGGTAACCAGAAGTGGAATATCTTGAGACCTATATTCTGGTTGCTATTTGCAGTTTATAGCATGATTCTGCACATATATAAGGATAGAACAGCAGAGTTATTCAGGGTTACAGGATGTGAGGGGATGAAGTAAGGTTAGGACTTAGTGTTTGGTAACCAGAAGTGGAATATCTTGAGACCTATATTCTGGTTGCTATTTGCAGTTTATAGCATGGTTCTGCACATATATAAGGATAGAACAGCAGAGTTATTCAGGGTTACAGGATGTGAGGGGATGGAGCAAGGTTAGGACTTAGTGTTTGGTATCTAGAAGTGCAGTATATTGAGACCTATATTCTGGTTGCTATGTGCAGTTTATAGCATGTTTCTGCACATATATAAGGATAGAACAGCAGAGTTATTCAGGGTTACAGGATGTGAGGGGATGGAGTAAGGTTAGGACTTAGTGTTTGGTAACCAGAAGTGCAATATCTTGAGACCTATATTCTGGTTGCTATGTGCAGTTTATAGCATGTTTCTGCACATATATAAGGATAGAACAGCAGAGTTATTCAGGGTTACAGGGTGTGAGGGGATGGAGTAAGGTTAGGACTTAGTGCTTGGTATACAGAAGTGCAGTATCTTGAGACCTATATTCTGGTTGCTATTTGCAGTTTAAAGCATGTTTCTGCACATATATAAGGATAGAACAGCAGAGTTATTCAGGGTTACAGGATGTGAGGGGATGGAGTAAGGTTAGGACTTAGTGCTTGGTAACCAGAAGTGCAATATCTTGAGACCTATATTCTGGTTGCTATGTGCAGTTTATAGCATGTTTCTGCACATATATAAGGATAGAACAGCAGAGTTATTCAGGGTTACAGGATGTGAGGGGATGGAGTAAGGTTAGGACTTAGTGCTTGGTAACCAGAAGTGCAATATCTTGAGACCTATATTCTGGTTGCTATGTGCAGTTTATAGCATGTTTCTGCACATATATAAGGATAGAACAGCAGAGTTATTCAGGGTTACAGGATGTGAGGGGATGGAGTAAGGTTAGGACTTAGTGTTTGGTAACCAGAAGTGCAATATCTTGAGACCTATATTCTGGTTGCTATGTGCAGTTTATAGCATGTTTCTGCACATATATAAGGATAGAACAGCAGAGTTATTCAGGGTTACAGGATGTGAGGGGATGGAGTAAGGTTAGGACTTAGTGCTTGGTAACCAGAAGTGCAATATCTTGAGACCTATATTCTGGTTGCTATGTGCAGTTTATAGCATGTTTCTGCACATATATAAGGATAGAACAGCAGAGTTATTCAGGGTTACAGGATGTGAGGGGATGGAGTAAGGTTAGGACTTAGTGTTTGGTATCCAGAAGTGCAATATCTTGAGACCTATATTCTGGTTGCTATTTGCAGTTTATAGCATGTTTCTGCACATATATAAGGATAGAACAGCAGAGTTATTCAGGGTTACAGGATGTGAGGGGATGGAGTAAGGTTAGGACTTAGTGTTTGGTAACCAGAAGTGGAATATCTTGAGACCTATATTCTGGTTGCTATTTGCAGTGTATAGCATGGTTCTGGACATATATAAGGATAGAACAGCAGAGTTATTCAGGGTTACAGGATGTGAGGGGATGGAGCAAGGTTAGGACTTAGTGTTTGGTATCTAGAAGTGCAATATCTTGAGACCTATATTCTGGTTGCTATGTGCAGTTTATAGCATGTTTCTGCACATATATAAGGATAGAACAGCAGAGTTATTCAGGGTTACAGGATGTGAGGGGATGGAGTAAGGTTAGGACTTAGTGTTTGGTATCCAGAAGTTCAATATCTTGAGACCTATATTCTGGTTGCTATTTGCAGTTTATAGCATGTTTCTGTACATATATAAGGATAGAACAGCAGAGTTATTCAGGGTTACAGAATGTGAGGGGATGGAGTAAGGTTAGGACTTAGTGTTTGGTATACAGAAGTGCAATATCTTGAGACCTATATTCTGGTTGCTATGTGCAGTTTATAGCATGTTTCTGCACATATATAAGGATAGAATAACAGAGTTATTCAGGGTTACAGGATGTGAGGGGATGGAGTAAGGTTAGGACTTAGTGTTTGGTATCCAGAAGTGCAATATCTTGAGACCTATATTCTGGTTGCTATGTGCAGTTTATAGCATGTTTCTGCACATATATAAGGATAGAACAGCAGAGTTATTCAGGGTTACAGGATGTGAGGGGATGGAGTAAGGTTAGGACTTAGTGTTTGGTAACCAGAAGTGGAATATCTTGAGACCTATATTCTGGTTGCTATTTGCAGTTTATAGCATGATTCTGCACATATATAAGGATAGAACAGCAGAGTTATTCAGGGTTACAGGATGTGAGGGGATGAAGTAAGGTTAGGACTTAGTGTTTGGTAACCAGAAGTGGAATATCTTGAGACCTATATTCTGGTTGCTATTTGCAGTTTATAGCATGGTTCTGCACATATATAAGGATAGAACAGCAGAGTTATTCAGGGTTACAGGATGTGAGGGGATGGAGCAAGGTTAGGACTTAGTGTTTGGTATCTAGAAGTGCAGTATATTGAGACCTATATTCTGGTTGCTATGTGCAGTTTATAGCATGTTTCTGCACATATATAAGGATAGAACAGCAGAGTTATTCAGGGTTACAGGATGTGAGGGGATGGAGTAAGGTTAGGACTTAGTGTTTGGTAACCAGAAGTGCAATATCTTGAGACCTATATTCTGGTTGCTATGTGCAGTTTATAGCATGTTTCTGCACATATATAAGGATAGAACAGCAGAGTTATTCAGGGTTACAGGGTGTGAGGGGATGGAGTAAGGTTAGGACTTAGTGCTTGGTATACAGAAGTGCAGTATCTTGAGACCTATATTCTGGTTGCTATTTGCAGTTTAAAGCATGTTTCTGCACATATATAAGGATAGAACAGCAGAGTTATTCAGGGTTACAGGATGTGAGGGGATGGAGTAAGGTTAGGACTTAGTGCTTGGTAACCAGAAGTGCAATATCTTGAGACCTATATTCTGGTTGCTATGTGCAGTTTATAGCATGTTTCTGCACATATATAAGGATAGAACAGCAGAGTTATTCAGGGTTACAGGATGTGAGGGGATGGAGTAAGGTTAGGACTTAGTGTTTGGTAACCAGAAGTGCAATATCTTGAGACCTATATTCTGGTTGCTATGTGCAGTTTATAGCATGTTTCTGCACATATATAAGGATAGAACAGCAGAGTTATTCAGGGTTACAGGATGTGAGGGGATGGAGTAAGGTTAGGACTTAGTGCTTGGTAACCAGAAGTGCAATATCTTGAGACCTATATTCTGGTTGCTATGTGCAGTTTATAGCATGTTTCTCCACATATATAAGGATAGAACAGCAGAGTTATTCAGGGTTACAGGATGTGAGGGGATGGAGTAAGGTTAGGTCTTAGTGTTTGGTAACCAGAAGTGCAATATCTTGAGACCTATATTCTGGTTGCTATTTGCAGTTTATAGCATGTTTCTGCACATATATAAGGATAGAACAGCAGAGTTATTCAGGGTTACAGGATGTGAGGGGATGGAGTAAGGTTAGGACTTAGTGTTTGGTAACCAGAAGTGGAATATCTTGAGACCTATATTCTGGTTGCTGTTTGCAGTATATAGCATGTTTCTGCACATATATAAGGATAGAACAGCAGAGTTATTCAGGGTTACAGGATGTGAGGGGATGGAGTAAGGTTAGGACTTAGTGTTTGGTATCCAGAAGTGCAGTATCTTGAGACCTATATTCTGGTTGCTATTTGCAGTTTATAGCATGTTTCTGCACATATATAAGGATAGAACAGCAGAGTTATTCAGGGTTACAGGATGTGAGGGGATGGAGTAAGGTTAGGACTTAGTGTTTGGTATCCAGAAGTGCAATATCTTGAGACCTATATTCTGGTTGCTATGTGCAGTTTATAGCATGTTTCTGCACATATATAAGGATAGAACAGCAGAGTTATTCAGGGTTACAGGATGTGAGGGGATGGAGTAAGGTTAGGACTTAGTGTTTGGTAACCAGAAGTGGAATATCTTGAGACCTATATTCTGGTTGCTATTTGCAGTTTATAGCATGGTTCTGCACATATATAAGGATAGAACAGCAGAGTTATTCAGGGTTACAGGATGTGAGGGGATGGAGTAAGGTTAGGACTTAGTGTTTGGTAACCAGAAGTGGAATATCTTGAGACCTATATTCTGGTTGCTGTTTGCAGTTTATAGCATGGTTCTGCACATATATAAGGATAGAACAGCAGAGTTATTCAGGGTTACAGGATGTGAGGGGATGGAGCAAGGTTAGGACTTAGTGTTTGGTATCTAGAAGTGCAATATCTTGAGACCTATATTCTGGTTGCTATGTGCAGTTTATAGCATGTTTCTGCACATATATAAGGATAGAATAACAGAGTTATTCAGGGTTACAGGATGTGAGGGGATGGAGTAAGGTTAGGACTTAGTGTTTGGTATCCAGAAGTGCAGTATCTTGAGACCTATATTCTGGTTGCTATGTGCAGTTTATAGCATGTTTCTGCACATATATAAGGATAGAACAGCAGAGTTATTCAGGGTTACAGGATGTGAGGGGATGGAGCAAGGTTAGGACTTAGTGTTTGGTATCTAGAAGTGCAATATCTTGAGACCTATATTCTGGTTGCTATGTGCAGTTTATAGCATGTTTCTGCACATATATAAGGATAGAATAACAGAGTTATTCAGGGTTACAGGATGTGAGGGGATGGAGTAAGGTTAGGACTTAGTGTTTGGTATCCAGAAGTGCAGTATCTTGAGACCTATATTCTGGTTGCTATGTGCAGTTTATAGCATGTTTCTGCACATATATAAGGATAGAACAGCAGAGTTATTCAGGGTTACAGGATGTGAGGGGATGGAGTAAGGTTAGGACTTAGTGTTTGGTATCCAGAAGTGCAATATCTTGAGACCTATATTCTGGTTGCTATTTGCAGTTTATAGCATGTTTCTGCACATATATAAGGATAGAACAGCAGAGTTATTCAGGGTTACAGGATGTGAGGGGATGGAGTAAGGTTAGGACTTAGTGTTTGGTAACCAGAAGTGGAATATCTTGAGACCTATATTCTGGTTGCTATTTGCAGTGTATAGCATGGTTCTGGACATATATAAGGATAGAACAGCAGAGTTATTCAGGGTTACAGGATGTGAGGGGATGGAGCAAGGTTAGGACTTAGTGTTTGGTATCTAGAAGTGCAATATCTTGAGACCTATATTCTGGTTGCTATGTGCAGTTTATAGCATGTTTCTGCACATATATAAGGATAGAACAGCAGAGTTATTCAGGGTTACAGGATGTGAGGGGATGGAGTAAGGTTAGGACTTAGTGTTTGGTATCCAGAAGTTCAATATCTTGAGACCTATATTCTGGTTGCTATTTGCAGTTTATAGCATTTTTCTGTACATATATAAGGATAGAACAGCAGAGTTATTCAGGGTTACAGAATGTGAGGGGATGGAGTAAGGTTAGGACATAGTGCTTGGTAACCAGAAGTGCAATATCTTGAGACCTATATTCTGGTTGCTATTTGCAGTTTATAGCATGTTTCTGCACATATATAAGGATAGAACAGCAGAGTTATTCAGGGTTACAGGATGTGAGGGGATGCAGTAAGGTTAGGACTTAGTGTTTGGTAACCAGAAGTGCAATATCTTGAGACCTATATTCTGGTTGCTATGTGCAGTTTATAGCATGTTTCTGCACATATATAAGGATAGAACAGCAGAGTTATTCAGGGTTACAGGATGTGAGGGGATGGAGTAAGGTTAGGACTTAGTGTTTGGTAACCAGAAGTGGAATATCTTGAGACCTATATTCTGGTTGCTATTTGCAGTGTATAGCATGGTTCTGGACATATATAAGGATAGAACAGCAGAGTTATTCAGGGTTACAGGATGTGAGGGGATGGAGTAAGGTTAGGACTTAGTGTTTGGTAACCAGAAGTGCAATATCTTGAGACCTATATTCTGGTTGCTATGTGCAGTTTATAGCATGTTTCTGCACATATATAAGGATAGAACAGCAGAGTTATTCAGGGTTACAGGATGTGAGGGGATGGAGCAAGGTTAGGACTTAGTGTTTGGTATCTAGAAGTGCAATATCTTGAGACCTATATTCTGGTTGCTATGTGCAGTTTATAGCATGTTTCTGCACATATATAAGGATAGAATAACAGAGTTATTCAGGGTTACAGGATGTGAGGGGATGGAGTAAGGTTAGGACTTAGTGTTTGGTATCCAGAAGTGCAGTATCTTGAGACCTATATTCTGGTTGCTATGTGCAGTTTATAGCATGTTTCTGCACATATATAAGGATAGAACAGCAGAGTTATTCAGGGTTACAGGATGTGAGGGGATGGAGTAAGGTTAGGACTTAGTGTTTGGTATCCAGAAGTGCAATATCTTGAGACCTATATTCTGGTTGCTATTTGCAGTTTATAGCATGTTTCTGCACATATATAAGGATAGAACAGCAGAGTTATTCAGGGTTACAGGATGTGAGGGGATGGAGTAAGGTTAGGACTTAGTGTTTGGTAACCAGAAGTGGAATATCTTGAGACCTATATTCTGGTTGCTATTTGCAGTGTATAGCATGGTTCTGGACATATATAAGGATAGAACAGCAGAGTTATTCAGGGTTACAGGATGTGAGGGGATGGAGCAAGGTTAGGACTTAGTGTTTGGTATCTAGAAGTGCAATATCTTGAGACCTATATTCTGGTTGCTATGTGCAGTTTATAGCATGTTTCTGCACATATATAAGGATAGAACAGCAGAGTTATTCAGGGTTACAGGATGTGAGGGGATGGAGTAAGGTTAGGACTTAGTGTTTGGTATCCAGAAGTTCAATATCTTGAGACCTATATTCTGGTTGCTATTTGCAGTTTATAGCATTTTTCTGTACATATATAAGGATAGAACAGCAGAGTTATTCAGGGTTACAGAATGTGAGGGGATGGAGTAAGGTTAGGACTTAGTGTTTGGTATACAGAAGTGCAATATCTTGAGACCTATATTCTGGTTGCTATGTGCAGTTTATAGCATGTTTCTGCACATATATAAGGATAGAATAACAGAGTTATTCAGGGTTACAGGATGTGAGGGGATGGAGTAAGGTTAGGACTTAGTGTTTGGTATCCAGAAGTGCAATATCTTGAGACCTATATTCTGGTTGCTATGTGCAGTTTATAGCATGTTTCTGCACATATATAAGGATAGAACAGCAGAGTTATTCAGGGTTACAGGATGTGAGGGGATGGAGTAAGGTTAGGACTTAGTGTTTGGTAACCAGAAGTGGAATATCTTGAGACCTATATTCTGGTTGCTATTTGCAGTTTATAGCATGATTCTGCACATATATAAGGATAGAACAGCAGAGTTATTCAGGGTTACAGGATGTGAGGGGATGAAGTAAGGTTAGGACTTAGTGTTTGGTAACCAGAAGTGGAATATCTTGAGACCTATATTCTGGTTGCTATTTGCAGTTTATAGCATGGTTCTGCACATATATAAGGATAGAACAGCAGAGTTATTCAGGGTTACAGGATGTGAGGGGATGGAGCAAGGTTAGGACTTAGTGTTTGGTATCTAGAAGTGCAGTATATTGAGACCTATATTCTGGTTGCTATGTGCAGTTTATAGCATGTTTCTGCACATATATAAGGATAGAACAGCAGAGTTATTCAGGGTTACAGGATGTGAGGGGATGGAGTAAGGTTAGGACTTAGTGTTTGGTAACCAGAAGTGCAATATCTTGAGACCTATATTCTGGTTGCTATGTGCAGTTTATAGCATGTTTCTGCACATATATAAGGATAGAACAGCAGAGTTATTCAGGGTTACAGGGTGTGAGGGGATGGAGTAAGGTTAGGACTTAGTGCTTGGTATACAGAAGTGCAGTATCTTGAGACCTATATTCTGGTTGCTATTTGCAGTTTAAAGCATGTTTCTGCACATATATAAGGATAGAACAGCAGAGTTATTCAGGGTTACAGGATGTGAGGGGATGGAGTAAGGTTAGGACTTAGTGCTTGGTAACCAGAAGTGCAATATCTTGAGACCTATATTCTGGTTGCTATGTGCAGTTTATAGCATGTTTCTGCACATATATAAGGATAGAACAGCAGAGTTATTCAGGGTTACAGGATGTGAGGGGATGGAGTAAGGTTAGGACTTAGTGCTTGGTAACCAGAAGTGCAATATCTTGAGACCTATATTCTGGTTGCTATGTGCAGTTTATAGCATGTTTCTGCACATATATAAGGATAGAACAGCAGAGTTATTCAGGGTTACAGGATGTGAGGGGATGGAGTAAGGTTAGGACTTAGTGCTTGGTAACCAGAAGTGCAATATCTTGAGACCTATATTCTGGTTGCTATGTGCAGTTTATAGCATGTTTCTGCACATATATAAGGATAGAACAGCAGAGTTATTCAGGGTTACAGGATGTGAGGGGATGGAGTAAGGTTAGGACTTAGTGTTTGGTATCCAGAAGTGCAATATCTTGAGACCTATATTCTGGTTGCTATTTGCAGTTTATAGCATGTTTCTGCACATATATAAGGATAGAACAGCAGAGTTATTCAGGGTTACAGGATGTGAGGGGATGGAGTAAGGTTAGGACTTAGTGTTTGGTAACCAGAAGTGGAATATCTTGAGACCTATATTCTGGTTGCTATTTGCAGTGTATAGCATGGTTCTGGACATATATAAGGATAGAACAGCAGAGTTATTCAGGGTTACAGGATGTGAGGGGATGGAGCAAGGTTAGGACTTAGTGTTTGGTATCTAGAAGTGCAATATCTTGAGACCTATATTCTGGTTGCTATGTGCAGTTTATAGCATGTTTCTGCACATATATAAGGATAGAACAGCAGAGTTATTCAGGGTTACAGGATGTGAGGGGATGGAGTAAGGTTAGGACTTAGTGTTTGGTATCCAGAAGTTCAATATCTTGAGACCTATATTCTGGTTGCTATTTGCAGTTTATAGCATGTTTCTGTACATATATAAGGATAGAACAGCAGAGTTATTCAGGGTTACAGAATGTGAGGGGATGGAGTAAGGTTAGGACTTAGTGTTTGGTATACAGAAGTGCAATATCTTGAGACCTATATTCTGGTTGCTATGTGCAGTTTATAGCATGTTTCTGCACATATATAAGGATAGAATAACAGAGTTATTCAGGGTTACAGGATGTGAGGGGATGGAGTAAGGTTAGGACTTAGTGTTTGGTATCCAGAAGTGCAATATCTTGAGACCTATATTCTGGTTGCTATGTGCAGTTTATAGCATGTTTCTGCACATATATAAGGATAGAACAGCAGAGTTATTCAGGGTTACAGGATGTGAGGGGATGGAGCAAGGTTAGGACTTAGTGTTTGGTATCTAGAAGTGCAATATCTTGAGACCTATATTCTGGTTGCTATGTGCAGTTTATAGCATGTTTCTGCACATATATAAGGATAGAATAACAGAGTTATTCAGGGTTACAGGATGTGAGGGGATGGAGTAAGGTTAGGACTTAGTGTTTGGTATCCAGAAGTGCAGTATCTTGAGACCTATATTCTGGTTGCTATGTGCAGTTTATAGCATGTTTCTGCACATATATAAGGATAGAACAGCAGAGTTATTCAGGGTTACAGGATGTGAGGGGATGGAGTAAGGTTAGGACTTAGTGTTTGGTATCCAGAAGTGCAATATCTTGAGACCTATATTCTGGTTGCTATTTGCAGTTTATAGCATGTTTCTGCACATATATAAGGATAGAACAGCAGAGTTATTCAGGGTTACAGGATGTGAGGGGATGGAGTAAGGTTAGGACTTAGTGTTTGGTAACCAGAAGTGGAATATCTTGAGACCTATATTCTGGTTGCTATTTGCAGTGTATAGCATGGTTCTGGACATATATAAGGATAGAACAGCAGAGTTATTCAGGGTTACAGGATGTGAGGGGATGGAGCAAGGTTAGGACTTAGTGTTTGGTATCTAGAAGTGCAATATCTTGAGACCTATATTCTGGTTGCTATGTGCAGTTTATAGCATGTTTCTGCACATATATAAGGATAGAACAGCAGAGTTATTCAGGGTTACAGGATGTGAGGGGATGGAGCAAGGTTAGGACTTAGTGTTTGGTAACCAGAAATGCAATATCTTGAGACCTATATGCTGGTTGCTATGTGCAGTTTATAGCATGTTTCTGCACATATATAAGGATAGAACAGCAGAGTTATTCAGGGTTACAGGATGTGAGGGGATGGAGTAAGGTTAGGACTTAGTGTTTGGTATCCAGAAGTTCAATATCTTGAGACCTATATTCTGGTTGCTATTTGCAGTTTATAGCATTTTTCTGTACATATATAAGGATAGAACAGCAGAGTTATTCAGGGTTACAGAATGTGAGGGGATGGAGTAAGGTTAGGACATAGTGCTTGGTAACCAGAAGTGCAATATCTTGAGACCTATATTCTGGTTGCTATTTGCAGTTTATAGCATGTTTCTGCACATATATAAGGATAGAACAGCAGAGTTATTCAGGGTTACAGGATGTGAGGGGATGCAGTAAGGTTAGGACTTAGTGTTTGGTAACCAGAAGTGCAATATCTTGAGACCTATATTCTGGTTGCTATGTGCAGTTTATAGCATGTTTCTGCACATATATAAGGATAGAACAGCAGAGTTATTCAGGGTTACAGGATGTGAGGGGATGGAGTAAGGTTAGGACTTAGTGTTTGGTAACCAGAAGTGGAATATCTTGAGACCTATATTCTGGTTGCTATTTGCAGTGTATAGCATGGTTCTGGACATATATAAGGATAGAACAGCAGAGTTATTCAGGGTTACAGGATGTGAGGGGATGGAGTAAGGTTAGGACTTAGTGTTTGGTAACCAGAAGTGCAATATCTTGAGACCTATATTCTGGTTGCTATGTGCAGTTTATAGCATGTTTCTGCACATATATAAGGATAGAACAGCAGAGTTATTCAGGGTTACAGGATGTGAGGGGATGGAGCAAGGTTAGGACTTAGTGTTTGGTATCTAGAAGTGCAATATCTTGAGACCTATATTCTGGTTGCTATGTGCAGTTTATAGCATGTTTCTGCACATATATAAGGATAGAATAACAGAGTTATTCAGGGTTACAGGATGTGAGGGGATGGAGTAAGGTTAGGACTTAGTGTTTGGTATCCAGAAGTGCAGTATCTTGAGACCTATATTCTGGTTGCTATGTGCAGTTTATAGCATGTTTCTGCACATATATAAGGATAGAACAGCAGAGTTATTCAGGGTTACAGGATGTGAGGGGATGGAGTAAGGTTAGGACTTAGTGTTTGGTATCCAGAAGTGCAATATCTTGAGACCTATATTCTGGTTGCTATTTGCAGTTTATAGCATGTTTCTGCACATATATAAGGATAGAACAGCAGAGTTATTCAGGGTTACAGGATGTGAGGGGATGGAGTAAGGTTAGGACTTAGTGTTTGGTAACCAGAAGTGGAATATCTTGAGACCTATATTCTGGTTGCTATTTGCAGTGTATAGCATGGTTCTGGACATATATAAGGATAGAACAGCAGAGTTATTCAGGGTTACAGGATGTGAGGGGATGGAGTAAGGTTAGGACTTAGTGCTTGGTAACCAGAAGTGCAATATCTTGAGACCTATATTCTGGTTGCTATGTGCAGTTTATAGCATGTTTCTGCACATATATAAGGATAGAACAGCAGAGTTATTCAGGGTTACAGGATGTGAGGGGATGGAGTAAGGTTAGGACTTAGTGTTTGGTATCCAGAAGTGCAATATCTTGAGACCTATATTCTGGTTGCTATGTGCAGTTTATAGCATGTTTCTGCACATATATAAGGATAGAACAGCAGAGTTATTCAGGGTTACAGGATGTGAGGGGATGGAGTAAGGTTAGGACTTAGTGCTTGGTAACCAGAAGTGCAATATCTTGAGACCTATATTCTGGTTGCTATTTGCAGTTTATAGCATGTTTCTGCACATATATAAGGATAGAACAGCAGAGTTATTCAGGGTTACAGGATGTGAGGGGATGGAGTAAGGTTAGGACTTAGTGTTTGGTAACCAGAAGTGCAATATCTTGAGACCTATATTCTGGTTGCTATGTGCAGTTTATAGCATGTTTCTGCACATATATAAGGATAGAACAGCAGAGTTATTCAGGGATACAGGATGTGAGGGGATGGAGCAAGGTTAGGAATAAGTGTTTGGTATCCAGAAGTGCAATATCTTGAGACCTATATTCTGGTTGCTATGTGCAGTTTATAGCATGTTTCTGCACATATATAAGGATAGAACAGCAGAGTTATTCAGGGTTACAGGATGTGAGGGGATGGAGTAAGGTTAGTACTTAGTGTTTGGTATCCAGAAGTGCAATATCTTGAGACCTATATTCTGGTTGCTATGTGCAGTGTATAGCATGTTTCTGCACATATATAAGGATAGAACAGCAGAGTTATTCAGGGTTACAGGATGTGTGGGGATGGAGTAAGGTTAGTACTTAGTGTTTGGTAACCAGAAGTGCAATATCTTGAGACCTATATTCTGGTTGCTATGTGCAGTATATAGCATGTTTCTGCACATATATAAGGATAGAACAGCAGAGTCATTCAGGGTTACAGGATGTGAGGGGATGGAGTAAGGTTAGTACTTAGTGTTTGGTAACCAGAAGTGCAATATCTTGAGACCTATATTCTGGTTGCTATTTGCAGTTTATAGCATGTTTCTGCACATATATAAGGATAGAACAGCAGAGTTATTCAGGGTTACAGGATGTGAGGGGATGGAGTAAGGTTAGGACTTAGTGTTTGGTAACCAGAAGTGCAATATCTTGAGACCTATATTCTGGTTGCTATGTGCAGTATATAGCATGTTTCTGCACATATATAAGGATAGAACAGCAGAGTTATTCAGGGTTACAGGATGTGAGGGGATGGAGTAAGGTTAGGACTTAGTGTTTGGTAACCAGAAGTGCAATATCTTGAGACCTATATTCTGGTTGCTATGTGCAGTTTATAGCATGTTTCTGCACATATATAAGGATAGAACAGCAGAGTTATTCAGGGTTACAGGATGTGAGGGGATGGAGTAAGGTTAGTACTTAGTGCTTGGTATCCAGAAGTGCAATATCTTGAGACCTATATTCTGGTTGCTATGTGCAGTTTATAGCATGTTTCTGCACATATATAAGGATAGAACAGCAGAGTTATTCAGGGTTACAGGATGTGAGGGGATGAAGTAAGGTTAGGACTTAGTGCTTGGTAACCAGAAGTGCAATATCTTGAGACCTATATTCTGGTTGCTATTTGCAGTTTATAGCATGTTTCTGCACATATATAAGGATAGAACAGCAGAGTTATTCAGGGTTACAGGATGTGAGGGGATGGAGTAAGGTTAGGACTTAGTGTTTGGTAACCAGAAGTGCAATATCTTGAGACCTATATTCTGGTTGCTATGTGCAGTTTGTAGCATGTTTCTGCACATATATAAGGATAGAACAGCAGAGTTATTCAGGGTTACAGGATGTGAGGGGATGGAGCAAGGTTAGGACTTAGTGTTTGGTATCCAGAAGTGCAATATCTTGAGCCCTATATTCTGGTTGCTATTTGCAGTGTATAGCATGTTTCTGCACATATATAAGGATAGAACAGCAGAGTTATTCAGGGTTACAGGATGTGAGGGGATGGAGTAAGGTTAGGACTTAGTGTTTGGTAACCAGAAGTGCAATATCTTGAGACCTATATTCTGGTTGCTATGTGCAGTATATAGCATGTTTCTGCACATATATAAGGATAGAACAGCAGAGTTATTCAGGGTTACAGGATGTGAGGGGATGGAGTAAGGTTAGGAATAAGTGTTTGGTATACAGATGTGCAATATCTTGAGACCTATATTCTGGTTGCTATTTGCAGTTTATAGCATGTTTCTGCACATATATAAGGATAGAACAGCAGAGTTATTCAGGGTTACAGGATGTGAGGGGATGGAGTAAGGTTAGGACTTAGTGTTTGGTATCCAGAAGTGCAATATCTTGAGACCTATATTCTGGTTGCTATTTGCAGTTTATAGCATGTTTCTGCACATATATAAGGATAGAACAGCAGAGTTATTCAGGGTTACAGGATGTGAGGGGATGGAGTAAGGTTAGGACTTAGTGTTTGGTATCCAGAAGTGCAATATCTTGAGACCTATATTCTGGTTGCTATTTGCAGTTTATAGCATGTTTCTGCACATATATAAGGATAGAACAGCAGAGTTATTCAGGGTTACAGGATGTGAGGGGATGGAGTAAGGTTAGGACTTAGTGTTTGGTATCCAGAAGTGCAATATCTTGAGACCTATATTCTGGTTGCTATTTGCAGTTTATAGCATGTTTCTGCACATATATAAGGATAGAACAGCAGAGTTATTCAGGGTTACAGGATGTGAGGGGATGGAGTAAGGTTAGGACTTAGTGTTTGGTAACCAGAAGTGCAATATCTTGAGACCTATATTCTGGTTGCTATTTGCAGTTTATAGCATGTTTCTGCACATATATAAGGATAGAACAGCAGAGTTATTCAGGGTTACAGGATGTGAGGGGATGGAGTAAGGTTAGGACTTAGTGTTTGGTATCCAGAAGTGCAATATCTTGAGACCTATATTCTGGTTGCTATTTGCAGTTTATAGCATGTTTCTGCACATATATAAGGATAGAACAGCAGAGTTATTCAGGGTTACAGGATGTGAGGGGATGGAGTAAGGTTAGTACTTAGTGTTTGGTAACCAGAAGTGCAATATCTTGAGACCTATATTCTGGTTGCTATGTGCAGTTTATAGCATGTTTCTGCACATATATAAGGATAGAACAGCAGAGTTATTCAGGGTTACAGGATGTGAGGGGATGGAGTAAGGTTAGGACTTAGTGTTTGGTATCCAGAAGTGCAATATCTTGAGACCTATATTCTGGTTGCTATTTGCAGTTTATAGCATGTTTCTGCACATATATAAGGATAGAACAGCAGAGTTATTCAGGGTTACAGGATGTGAGGGGATGGAGTAAGGTTAGGACTTAGTGTTTGGTAACCAGAAGTGCAATATCTTGAGACCTATATTCTGGTTGCTATGTGCAGTATATAGCATGTTTCTGAACATATATAAGGATAGAACAGCAGAGTTATTCAGGGTTACAGGATGTGAGGGGATGGAGTAAGGTTAGGACTTAGTGTTTGGTAACCAGAAGTGCAATATCTTGAGACCTATATTCTGGTTGCTATTTGCAGTTTATAGCATGTTTCTGCACATATATAAGGATAGAACAGCAGAGTTATTCAGGGTTACAGGATGTGAGGGGATGGAGTAAGGTTAGGACTTAGTGTTTGGTATCCAGAAGTGCAATATCTTGAGACCTATATTCTGGTTGCTATTTGCCGTTTATAGCATGTTTCTGCACATATATAAGGATAGAACAGCAGAGTTATTCAGGGTTACAGGATGTGAGGGGATGGAGTAAGGTTAGTACTTAGTGTTTGGTAACCAGAAGTGCAATATCTTGAGACCTATATTCTGGTTGCTATGTGCAGTTTATAGCATGTTTCTGCACATATATAAGGATAGAACAGCAGAGTTATTCAGGGTTACAGGATGTGAGGGGATGGAGTAAGGTTAGGACTTAGTGTTTGGTAACCAGAAGTGCAATATCTTGAGACCTATATTCTGGTTGCTATGTGCAGTTTATAGCATGTTTCTGCACATATATAAGGATAGAACAGCAGAGTTATTCAGGGATACAGGATGTGAGGGGATGGAGCAAGGTTAGGAATAAGTGTTTGGTATCCAGAAGTGCAATATCTTGAGACCTATATTCTGGTTGCTATGTGCAGTTTATAGCATGTTTCTGCACATATATAAGGATAGAACAGCAGAGTTATTCAGGGTTACAGGATGTGAGGGGATGGAGTAAGGTTAGTACTTAGTGTTTGGTATCCAGAAGTGCAATATCTTGAGACCTATATTCTGGTTGCTATGTGCAGTGTATAGCATGTTTCTGCACATATATAAGGATAGAACAGCAGAGTTATTCAGGGTTACAGGATGTGTGGGGATGGAGTAAGGTTAGTACTTAGTGTTTGGTAACCAGAAGTGCAATATCTTGAGACCTATATTCTGGTTGCTATGTGCAGTATATAGCATGTTTCTGCACATATATAAGGATAGAACAGCAGAGTCATTCAGGGTTACAGGATGTGAGGGGATGGAGTAAGGTTAGGACTTAGTGTTTGGTATCCAGAAGTGCAGTATATTGAGACCTATATTCTGGTTGCTATGTGCAGTTTATAGCATGTTTCTGCACATATATAAGGATAGAACAGCAGAGTTATTCAGGGTTACAGGATGTGAGGGGATGGAGTAAGGTTAGTACTTAGTGTTTGGTAACCAGAAGTGCAATATCTTGAGACCTATATTCTGGTTGCTATGTGCAGTATATAGCATGTTTCTGCACATATATAAGGATAGAACAGCAGAGTTATTCAGGGTTACAGGATGTGAGGGGATGGAGTAAGGTTAGGACTTAGTGTTTGGTAACCAGAAGTGCAATATCTTGAGACCTATATTCTGGTTGCTATGTGCAGTTTATAGCATGTTTCTGCACATATATAAGGATAGAACAGCAGAGTTATTCAGGGTTACAGGATGTGAGGGGATGGAGTAAGGTTAGTACTTAGTGTTTGGTAACCAGAAGTGCAATATCTTGAGACCTATATTCTGGTTGCTATTTGCAGTTTATAGCATGTTTCTGCACATATATAAGGATAGAACAGCAGAGTTATTCAGGGTTACAGGATGTGAGGGGATGGAGTCAGGTTAGGACTTAGTGTTTGGTATACAGAAGTGCAATATCTTGAGACCTATATTCTGGTTGCTATTTGCAGTTTATAGCATGTTTCTGCACATATATAAGGATAGAACAGCAGAGTTATTCAGGGTTACAGGATGTGAGGGGATGGAGTAAGGTTAGTACTTAGTGTTTGGTAACCAGAAGTGCAATATCTTGAGACCTATATTCTGGTTGCTATGTGCAGTTTATAGCATGTTTCTGCACATATATAATGATAGAACAGCAGAGTTATTCAGGGTTACAGGATGTGAGGGGATGGAGTAAGGTTAGGACTTAGTGTTTGATAACCAGAAGTGCAATATCTTGAGACCTATATTCTGTTTGCTATTTGCAGTTTATAGCATGTTTCTGCACATATATAAGGACAGAACAGCAGAGTTATTCAGGGTTACAGGATGTGAGGGGATGGAGTAAGGTTAGGACTTAGTGTTTGGTAACCAGAAGTGCAATATCTTGAGACCTATATTCTGGTTGCTATGTGCAGTTTATAGCATGTTTCTGCACATATATAAGGATAGAACAGCAGAGTTATTCAGGGTTACAGGATGTGAGGGGATGGAGTAAGGTTAGTACTTAGTGTTTGGTATCCAGAAGTGCAATATCTTGAGACCTATATTCTGGTTGCTATGTGCAGTTTATAGCATGTTTCTGCACATATATAAGGATAGAACAGCAGAGTTATTCAGGGTTACAGGATGTGAGGGGATGGAGTAAGGTTAGGACTTAGTGCTTGGTAACCAGAAGTGCAATATCTTGAGACCTATATTCTGGTTGCTATTTGCAGTTTATAGCATGTTTCTGCACATATATAAGGATAGAACAGCAGAGTTATTCAGGGTTACAGGATGTGAGGGGATGGAGTAAGGTTAGGACTTAGTGTTTGGTAACCAGAAGTGCAATATCTTGAGACCTATATTCTGGTTGCTATGTGCAGTTTGTAGCATGTTTCTGCACATATATAAGGATAGAACAGCAGAGTTATTCAGGGTTACAGGATGTGAGGGGATGGAGTAAGGTTAGGACTTAGTGTTTGGTATCCAGAAGTGCAGTATATTGAGACCTATATTCTGGTTGCTATGTGCAGTTTATAGCATGTTTCTGCACATATATAAGGATAGAACAGCAGAGTTATTCAGGGTTACAGGATGTGAGGGGATGGAGTAAGGTTAGGACTTAGTGTTTGGTATCCAGAAGTGCAATATCTTGAGACCTATATTCTGGTTGCTATTTGCAGTTTATAGCATGTTTCTGCACATATATAAGGATAGAACAGCAGAGTTATTCAGGGTTACAGGATGTGAGGGGATGGAGTAAGGTTAGTACTTAGTGTTTGGTAACCAGAAGTGCAATATCTTGAGACCTATATTCTGGTTGCTATGTGCAGTTTATAGCATGTTTCTGCACATATATAAGGATAGAACAGCAGAGTTATTCAGGGTTACAGGATGTGAGGGGATGGAGTAAGGTTAGGACTTAGTGTTTGGTAACCAGAAGTGCAGTATCTTGAGACCTATATTCTGGTTGCTATGTGCAGTTTATAGCATGTTTCTGCACATATATAAGGATAGAACAGCAGAGTTATTCAGGGTTACAGGATGTGAGGGGATGGAGTAAGGTTAGGACTTAGTGTTTGGTAACCAGAAGTGCAATATCTTGAGACCTATATTCTGGTTGCTATTTGCAGTTTATAGCATGTTTCTGTACATATATAAGGATAGAACAGCAGTTATTCAGGGTTACAGGATGTGAGGGGATGGAGTAAGGTTAGGACTTAGTGCTTGGTATCCAGAAGTGCAATATCTTGAGACCTATATTCTGGTTGCTATTTGCAGTTTATAGCATGTTTCTGCACATATATAAGGATAGAACAGCAGAGTTATTCAGGGTTACAGGATGTGAGGGGATGGAGTAAGGTTAGGACTTAGTGTTTGGTATCTAGAAGTGCAATATCTTGAGACCTATATTCTGGTTGCTATGTGCCGTTTATAGCATGTTTCTGTACATATATAAGGATAGAACAGCAGAGTTATTCAGGGTTACAGGATGTGAGGGGATGGAGTAAGGTTAGGACTTAGTGTTTGGTAACCAGAAGTGCAATATCTTGAGACCTATATTCTGGTTGCTATTTGCAGTTTATAGCATGTTTCTGCACATATATAAGGATAGAACAGCAGAGTTATTCAGGGTTACAGGATGTGAGGGGATGGAGTAAGGTTAGGACTTAGTGTTTGGTAACCAGAAGTGCAATATCTTGAGACCTATATTCTGGTTGCTATGTGCAGTTTATAGCATGTTTCTGCACATATATAAGGATAGAACAGCAGAGTTATTCAGGGTTACAGGGTGTGAGGGGATGGAGTAAGGTTAGGACTTAGTGCTTGGTATACAGAAGTGCAGTATCTTGAGACCTATATTCTGGTTGCTATTTGCAGTTTATAGCATGTTTCTGCACATATATAAGGATAGAACAGCAGAGTTATTCAGGGTTACAGGATGTGAGGGGATGGAGTAAGGTTAGGACTTAGTGTTTGGTAACCAGAAGTGCAATATCTTGAGACCTATATTCTGGTTGCTATTTGCAGTTTATAGCATGTTTCTGCACATATATAAGGATAGAACAGCAGAGTTATTCAGGGTTACAGGATGTGAGGGGATGGAGTAAGGTTAGGACATAGTGCTTGGTAACCAGAAGTGCAATATCTTGAGACCTATATTCTGGTTGCTATTTGCAGTTTATAGCATGTTTCTGCACATATATAAGGATAGAACAGCAGAGTTATTCAGGGTTACAGGATGTGAGGGGATGGAGTAAGGTTAGGACTTAGTGTTTGGTATCCAGAAGTGCAATATCTTGAGACCTATATTCTGGTTGCTATTTGCAGTTTATAGCATGTTTCTGCACATATATAAGGATAGAACAGCAGAGTTATTCAGGGTTACAGGATGTGAGGGGATGGAGTAAGGTTAGGACTTAGTGCTTGGTAACCAGAAGTGCAATATCTTGAGACCTATATTCTGGTTGCTATTTGCAGTTTATAGCATGTTTCTGCACATATATAAGGATAGAACAGCAGAGTTATTCAGGGTTACAGGATGTGAGGGGATGGAGTAAGGTTAGGACTTAGTGTTTGGTAACCAGAAGTGCAATATCTTGAGACCTATATTCTGGTTGCTATGTGCAGTTTATAGCATGTTTCTGCACATATATAAGGATAGAACAGCAGAGTTATTCAGGGTTACAGGATGTGAGGGGATGGAGTAAGGTTAGGACTTAGTGTTTGGTAACCAGAAGTGCAATATCTTGAGACCTATATTCTGGTTGCTATGTGCAGTTTATAGCATGTTTCTGCACATATATAAGGATAGAACAGCAGAGTTATTCAGGGTTACAGGGTGTGAGGGGATGGAGTAAGGTTAGGACTTAGTGCTTGGTATACAGAAGTGCAGTATCTTGAGACCTATATTCTGGTTGCTATTTGCAGTTTATAGCATGTTTCTGCACATATATAAGGATAGAACAGCAGAGTTATTCAGGGTTACAGGATGTGAGGGGATGGAGTAAGGTTAGGACTTAGTGTTTGGTAACCAGAAGTGCAATATCTTGAGACCTATATTCTGGTTGCTATGTGCAGTTTTTAGCATGTTTCTGCACATATATAAGGATAGAACAGCAGAGTTATTCAGGGTTACAGGATGTGAGGGGATGGAGTAAGGTTAGGACTTAGTGCTTGGTAACCAGAAGTGCAATATCTTGAGACCTATATTCTGGTTGCTATTTGCAGTTTATAGCATGTTTCTGCACATATATAAGGATAGAACAGCAGAGTTATTCAGGGTTACAGGATGTGAGGGGATGGAGTAAGGTTAGGACATAGTGCTTGGTAACCAGAAGTGCAATATCTTGAGACCTATATTCTGGTTGCTATTTGCAGTTTATAGCATGTTTCTGCACATATATAAGGATAGAACAGCAGAGTTATTCAGGGTTACAGGATGTGAGGGGATGGAGTAAGGTTAGGACTTAGTGTTTGGTATCCAGAAGTGCAATATCTTGAGACCTATATTCTGGTTGCTATTTGCAGTTTATAGCATGTTTCTGCACATATATAAGGATAGAACAGCAGAGTTATTCAGGGTTACAGGATGTGAGGGGATGGAGTAAGGTTAGGACTTAGTGTTTGGTAACCAGAAGTGCAATATCTTGAGACCTATATTCTGGTTGCTATGTGCAGTTTATAGCATGTTTCTGCACATATATAAGGATAGAACAGCAGAGTTATTCAGGGTTACAGGGTGTGAGGGGATGGAGTAAGGTTAGGACTTAGTGCTTGGTATACAGAAGTGCAGTATCTTGAGACCTATATTCTGGTTGCTATTTGCAGTTTATAGCATGTTTCTGCACATATATAAGGATAGAACAGCAGAGTTATTCAGGGTTACAGGATGTGAGGGGATGGAGTAAGGTTAGGACTTAGTGTTTGGTAACCAGAAGTGCAATATCTTGAGACCTATATTCTGGTTGCTATGTGCAGTTTATAGCATGTTTCTGCACATATATAAGGATAGAACAGCAGAGTTATTCAGGGTTACAGGATGTGAGGGGATGGAGTAAGGTTAGGACTTAGTGTTTGGTAACCAGAAGTGGAATATCTTGAGACCTATATTCTGGTTGCTATTTGCAGTGTATAGCATGGTTCTGGACATATATAAGGATAGAACAGCAGAGTTATTCAGGGTTACAGGATGTGAGGGGATGGAGTAAGGTTAGGACTTAGTGTTTGGTAACCAGAAGTGCAATATCTTGAGACCTATATTCTGGTTGCTATGTGCAGTTTATAGCATGTTTCTGCACATATATAAGGATAGAACAGCAGAGTTATTCAGGGTTACAGGATGTGAGGGGATGGAGCAAGGTTAGGACTTAGTGTTTGGTATCTAGAAGTGCAATATCTTGAGACCTATATTCTGGTTGCTATGTGCAGTTTATAGCATGTTTCTGCACATATATAAGGATAGAATAACAGAGTTATTCAGGGTTACAGGATGTGAGGGGATGGAGTAAGGTTAGGACTTAGTGTTTGGTATCCAGAAGTGCAGTATCTTGAGACCTATATTCTGGTTGCTATGTGCAGTTTATAGCATGTTTCTGCACATATATAAGGATAGAACAGCAGAGTTATTCAGGGTTACAGGATGTGAGGGGATGGAGTAAGGTTAGGACTTAGTGTTTGGTATCCAGAAGTGCAATATCTTGAGACCTATATTCTGGTTGCTATTTGCAGTTTATAGCATGTTTCTGCACATATATAAGGATAGAACAGCAGAGTTATTCAGGGTTACAGGATGTGAGGGGATGGAGTAAGGTTAGGACTTAGTGTTTGGTAACCAGAAGTGCAATATCTTGAGACCTATATTCTGGTTGCTATTTGCAGTTTATAGCATGTTTCTGCACATATATAAGGATAGAACAGCAGAGTTATTCAGGGTTACAGGATGTGAGGGGATGGAGTAAGGTTAGGACATAGTGCTTGGTAACCAGAAGTGCAATATCTTGAGACCTATATTCTGGTTGCTATTTGCAGTTTATAGCATGTTTCTGCACATATATAAGGATAGAACAGCAGAGTTATTCAGGGTTACAGGATGTGAGGGGATGGAGTAAGGTTAGGACTTAGTGTTTGGTATCCAGAAGTGCAATATCTTGAGACCTATATTCTGGTTGCTATTTGCAGTTTATAGCATGTTTCTGCACATATATAAGGATAGAACAGCAGAGTTATTCAGGGTTACAGGATGTGAGGGGATGGAGTAAGGTTAGGACTTAGTGCTTGGTAACCAGAAGTGCAATATCTTGAGACCTATATTCTGGTTGCTATTTGCAGTTTATAGCATGTTTCTGCACATATATAAGGATAGAACAGCAGAGTTATTCAGGGTTACAGGATGTGAGGGGATGGAGTAAGGTTAGGACTTAGTGTTTGGTAACCAGAAGTGCAATATCTTGAGACCTATATTCTGGTTGCTATGTGCAGTTTATAGCATGTTTCTGCACATATATAAGGATAGAACAGCAGAGTTATTCAGGGTTACAGGATGTGAGGGGATGGAGTAAGGTTAGGACTTAGTGTTTGGTAACCAGAAGTGCAATATCTTGAGACCTATATTCTGGTTGCTATGTGCAGTTTATAGCATGTTTCTGCACATATATAAGGATAGAACAGCAGAGTTATTCAGGGTTACAGGGTGTGAGGGGATGGAGTAAGGTTAGGACTTAGTGCTTGGTATACAGAAGTGCAGTATCTTGAGACCTATATTCTGGTTGCTATTTGCAGTTTATAGCATGTTTCTGCACATATATAAGGATAGAACAGCAGAGTTATTCAGGGTTACAGGATGTGAGGGGATGGAGTAAGGTTAGGACTTAGTGTTTGGTAACCAGAAGTGCAATATCTTGAGACCTATATTCTGGTTGCTATGTGCAGTTTATAGCATGTTTCTGCACATATATAAGGATAGAACAGCAGAGTTATTCAGGGTTACAGGATGTGAGGGGATGGAGTAAGGTTAGGACTTAGTGTTTGGTAACCAGAAGTGGAATATCTTGAGACCTATATTCTGGTTGCTATTTGCAGTGTATAGCATGGTTCTGGACATATATAAGGATAGAACAGCAGAGTTATTCAGGGTTACAGGATGTGAGGGGATGGAGTAAGGTTAGGACTTAGTGTTTGGTAACCAGAAGTGCAATATCTTGAGACCTATATTCTGGTTGCTATGTGCAGTTTATAGCATGTTTCTGCACATATATAAGGATAGAACAGCAGAGTTATTCAGGGTTACAGGATGTGAGGGGATGGAGCAAGGTTAGGACTTAGTGTTTGGTATCTAGAAGTGCAATATCTTGAGACCTATATTCTGGTTGCTATGTGCAGTTTATAGCATGTTTCTGCACATATATAAGGATAGAATAACAGAGTTATTCAGGGTTACAGGATGTGAGGGGATGGAGTAAGGTTAGGACTTAGTGTTTGGTATCCAGAAGTGCAGTATCTTGAGACCTATATTCTGGTTGCTATGTGCAGTTTATAGCATGTTTCTGCACATATATAAGGATAGAACAGCAGAGTTATTCAGGGTTACAGGATGTGAGGGGATGGAGTAAGGTTAGGACTTAGTGTTTGGTATCCAGAAGTGCAATATCTTGAGACCTATATTCTGGTTGCTATTTGCAGTTTATAGCATGTTTCTGCACATATATAAGGATAGAACAGCAGAGTTATTCAGGGTTACAGGATGTGAGGGGATGGAGTAAGGTTAGGACTTAGTGTTTGGTAACCAGAAGTGGAATATCTTGAGACCTATATTCTGGTTGCTATTTGCAGTGTATAGCATGGTTCTGGACATATATAAGGATAGAACAGCAGAGTTATTCAGGGTTACAGGATGTGAGGGGATGGAGCAAGGTTAGGACTTAGTGTTTGGTATCTAGAAGTGCAATATCTTGAGACCTATATTCTGGTTGCTATGTGCAGTTTATAGCATGTTTCTGCACATATATAAGGATAGAACAGCAGAGTTATTCAGGGTTACAGGATGTGAGGGGATGGAGTAAGGTTAGGACTTAGTGTTTGGTATCCAGAAGTTCAATATCTTGAGACCTATATTCTGGTTGCTATTTGCAGTTTATAGCATTTTTCTGTACATATATAAGGATAGAACAGCAGAGTTATTCAGGGTTACAGAATGTGAGGGGATGGAGTAAGGTTAGGACATAGTGCTTGGTAACCAGAAGTGCAATATCTTGAGACCTATATTCTGGTTGCTATTTGCAGTTTATAGCATGTTTCTGCACATATATAAGGATAGAACAGCAGAGTTATTCAGGGTTACAGGATGTGAGGGGATGCAGTAAGGTTAGGACTTAGTGTTTGGTAACCAGAAGTGCAATATCTTGAGACCTATATTCTGGTTGCTATGTGCAGTTTATAGCATGTTTCTGCACATATATAAGGATAGAACAGCAGAGTTATTCAGGGTTACAGGATGTGAGGGGATGGAGTAAGGTTAGGACTTAGTGTTTGGTAACCAGAAGTGCAATATCTTGAGACCTATATTCTGGTTGCTATGTGCAGTTTATAGCATGTTTCTGCACATATATAAGGATAGAACAGCAGAGTTATTCAGGGTTACAGGATGTGAGGGGATGGAGCAAGGTTAGGACTTAGTGTTTGGTATCTAGAAGTGCAATATCTTGAGACCTATATTCTGGTTGCTATGTGCAGTTTATAGCATGTTTCTGCACATATATAAGGATAGAATAACAGAGTTATTCAGGGTTACAGGATGTGAGGGGATGGAGTAAGGTTAGGACTTAGTGTTTGGTATCCAGAAGTGCAGTATCTTGAGACCTATATTCTGGTTGCTATGTGCAGTTTATAGCATGTTTCTGCACATATATAAGGATAGAACAGCAGAGTTATTCAGGGTTACAGGATGTGAGGGGATGGAGTAAGGTTAGGACTTAGTGTTTGGTATCCAGAAGTGCAATATCTTGAGACCTATATTCTGGTTGCTATTTGCAGTTTATAGCATGTTTCTGCACATATATAAGGATAGAACAGCAGAGTTATTCAGGGTTACAGGATGTGAGGGGATGGAGTAAGGTTAGGACTTAGTGTTTGGTAACCAGAAGTGGAATATCTTGAGACCTATATTCTGGTTGCTATTTGCAGTGTATAGCATGGTTCTGGACATATATAAGGATAGAACAGCAGAGTTATTCAGGGTTACAGGATGTGAGGGGATGGAGCAAGGTTAGGACTTAGTGTTTGGTATCTAGAAGTGCAATATCTTGAGACCTATATTCTGGTTGCTATGTGCAGTTTATAGCATGTTTCTGCACATATATAAGGATAGAACAGCAGAGTTATTCAGGGTTACAGGATGTGAGGGGATGGAGTAAGGTTAGGACTTAGTGTTTGGTATCCAGAAGTTCAATATCTTGAGACCTATATTCTGGTTGCTATTTGCAGTTTATAGCATTTTTCTGTACATATATAAGGATAGAACAGCAGAGTTATTCAGGGTTACAGAATGTGAGGGGATGGAGTAAGGTTAGGACTTAGTGTTTGGTATACAGAAGTGCAATATCTTGAGACCTATATTCTGGTTGCTATGTGCAGTTTATAGCATGTTTCTGCACATATATAAGGATAGAATAACAGAGTTATTCAGGGTTACAGGATGTGAGGGGATGGAGTAAGGTTAGGACTTAGTGTTTGGTATCCAGAAGTGCAATATCTTGAGACCTATATTCTGGTTGCTATGTGCAGTTTATAGCATGTTTCTGCACATATATAAGGATAGAACAGCAGAGTTATTCAGGGTTACAGGATGTGAGGGGATGGAGTAAGGTTAGGACTTAGTGTTTGGTAACCAGAAGTGGAATATCTTGAGACCTATATTCTGGTTGCTATTTGCAGTTTATAGCATGTTTCTGCACATATATAAGGATAGAACAGCAGAGTTATTCAGGGTTACAGGATGTGAGGGGATGGAGTAAGGTTAGGACTTAGTGTTTGGTAACCAGAAGTGCAATATCTTGAGACCTATATTCTGGTTGCTATTTGCAGTTTATAGCATGGTTCTGCACATATATAAGGATAGAACAGCAGAGTTATTCAGGGTTACAGGATGTGAGGGGATGGAGCAAGGTTAGGACTTAGTGTTTGGTATCTAGAAGTGCAGTATATTGAGACCTATATTCTGGTTGCTATGTGCAGTTTATAGCATGTTTCTGCACATATATAAGGATAGAACAGCAGAGTTATTCAGGGTTACAGGATGTGAGGGGATGGAGTAAGGTTAGGACTTAGTGTTTGGTAACCAGAAGTGCAATATCTTGAGACCTATATTCTGGTTGCTATGTGCAGTTTATAGCATGTTTCTGCACATATATAAGGATAGAACAGCAGAGTTATTCAGGGTTACAGGGTGTGAGGGGATGGAGTAAGGTTAGGACTTAGTGCTTGGTATACAGAAGTGCAGTATCTTGAGACCTATATTCTGGTTGCTATTTGCAGTTTAAAGCATGTTTCTGCACATATATAAGGATAGAACAGCAGAGTTATTCAGGGTTACAGGATGTGAGGGGATGGAGTAAGGTTAGGACTTAGTGCTTGGTAACCAGAAGTGCAATATCTTGAGACCTATATTCTGGTTGCTATGTGCAGTTTATAGCATGTTTCTGCACATATATAAGGATAGAACAGCAGAGTTATTCAGGGTTACAGGATGTGAGGGGATGGAGTAAGGTTAGGACTTAGTGCTTGGTAACCAGAAGTGCAATATCTTGAGACCTATATTCTGGTTGCTATGTGCAGTTTATAGCATGTTTCTGCACATATATAAGGATAGAACAGCAGAGTTATTCAGGGTTACAGGATGTGAGGGGATGGAGTAAGGTTAGGACTTAGTGTTTGGTAACCAGAAGTGCAATATCTTGAGACCTATATTCTGGTTGCTATGTGCAGTTTATAGCATGTTTCTGCACATATATAAGGATAGAACAGCAGAGTTATTCAGGGTTACAGGATGTGAGGGGATGGAGTAAGGTTAGGACTTAGTGCTTGGTAACCAGAAGTGCAATATCTTGAGACCTATATTCTGGTTGCTATGTGCAGTTTATAGCATGTTTCTGCACATATATAAGGATAGAACAGCAGAGTTATTCAGGGTTACAGGATGTGAGGGGATGGAGTAAGGTTAGGACTTAGTGTTTGGTATCCAGAAGTGCAATATCTTGAGACCTATATTCTGGTTGCTATTTGCAGTTTATAGCATGTTTCTGCACATATATAAGGATAGAACAGCAGAGTTATTCAGGGTTACAGGATGTGAGGGGATGGAGTAAGGTTAGGACTTAGTGTTTGGTAACCAGAAGTGGAATATCTTGAGACCTATATTCTGGTTGCTATTTGCAGTGTATAGCATGGTTCTGGACATATATAAGGATAGAACAGCAGAGTTATTCAGGGTTACAGGATGTGAGGGGATGGAGCAAGGTTAGGACTTAGTGTTTGGTATCTAGAAGTGCAATATCTTGAGACCTATATTCTGGTTGCTATGTGCAGTTTATAGCATGTTTCTGCACATATATAAGGATAGAACAGCAGAGTTATTCAGGGTTACAGGATGTGAGGGGATGGAGTAAGGTTAGGACTTAGTGTTTGGTATCCAGAAGTTCAATATCTTGAGACCTATATTCTGGTTGCTATTTGCAGTTTATAGCATGTTTCTGTACATATATAAGGATAGAACAGCAGAGTTATTCAGGGTTACAGAATGTGAGGGGATGGAGTAAGGTTAGGACTTAGTGTTTGGTATACAGAAGTGCAATATCTTGAGACCTATATTCTGGTTGCTATGTGCAGTTTATAGCATGTTTCTGCACATATATAAGGATAGAATAACAGAGTTATTCAGGGTTACAGGATGTGAGGGGATGGAGTAAGGTTAGGACTTAGTGTTTGGTATCCAGAAGTGCAATATCTTGAGACCTATATTCTGGTTGCTATGTGCAGTTTATAGCATGTTTCTGCACATATATAAGGATAGAACAGCAGAGTTATTCAGGGTTACAGGATGTGAGGGGATGGAGTAAGGTTAGGACTTAGTGTTTGGTAACCAGAAGTGGAATATCTTGAGACCTATATTCTGGTTGCTATTTGCAGTTTATAGCATGATTCTGCACATATATAAGGATAGAACAGCAGAGTTATTCAGGGTTACAGGATGTGAGGGGATGAAGTAAGGTTAGGACTTAGTGTTTGGTAACCAGAAGTGGAATATCTTGAGACCTATATTCTGGTTGCTATTTGCAGTTTATAGCATGGTTCTGCACATATATAAGGATAGAACAGCAGAGTTATTCAGGGTTACAGGATGTGAGGGGATGGAGCAAGGTTAGGACTTAGTGTTTGGTATCTAGAAGTGCAGTATATTGAGACCTATATTCTGGTTGCTATGTGCAGTTTATAGCATGTTTCTGCACATATATAAGGATAGAACAGCAGAGTTATTCAGGGTTACAGGATGTGAGGGGATGGAGTAAGGTTAGGACTTAGTGTTTGGTAACCAGAAGTGCAATATCTTGAGACCTATATTCTGGTTGCTATGTGCAGTTTATAGCATGTTTCTGCACATATATAAGGATAGAACAGCAGAGTTATTCAGGGTTACAGGGTGTGAGGGGATGGAGTAAGGTTAGGACTTAGTGCTTGGTATACAGAAGTGCAGTATCTTGAGACCTATATTCTGGTTGCTATTTGCAGTTTAAAGCATGTTTCTGCACATATATAAGGATAGAACAGCAGAGTTATTCAGGGTTACAGGATGTGAGGGGATGGAGTAAGGTTAGGACTTAGTGCTTGGTAACCAGAAGTGCAATATCTTGAGACCTATATTCTGGTTGCTATGTGCAGTTTATAGCATGTTTCTGCACATATATAAGGATAGAACAGCAGAGTTATTCAGGGTTACAGGATGTGAGGGGATGGAGTAAGGTTAGGACTTAGTGCTTGGTAACCAGAAGTGCAATATCTTGAGACCTATATTCTGGTTGCTATGTGCAGTTTATAGCATGTTTCTGCACATATATAAGGATAGAACAGCAGAGTTATTCAGGGTTACAGGATGTGAGGGGATGGAGTAAGGTTAGGACTTAGTGTTTGGTAACCAGAAGTGCAATATCTTGAGACCTATATTCTGGTTGCTATGTGCAGTTTATAGCATGTTTCTGCACATATATAAGGATAGAACAGCAGAGTTATTCAGGGTTACAGGATGTGAGGGGATGGAGTAAGGTTAGGACTTAGTGCTTGGTAACCAGAAGTGCAATATCTTGAGACCTATATTCTGGTTGCTATGTGCAGTTTATAGCATGTTTCTGCACATATATAAGGATAGAACAGCAGAGTTATTCAGGGTTACAGGATGTGAGGGGATGGAGTAAGGTTAGGACTTAGTGTTTGGTATCCAGAAGTGCAATATCTTGAGACCTATATTCTGGTTGCTATTTGCAGTTTATAGCATGTTTCTGCACATATATAAGGATAGAACAGCAGAGTTATTCAGGGTTACAGGATGTGAGGGGATGGAGTAAGGTTAGGACTTAGTGTTTGGTAACCAGAAGTGGAATATCTTGAGACCTATATTCTGGTTGCTATTTGCAGTGTATAGCATGGTTCTGGACATATATAAGGATAGAACAGCAGAGTTATTCAGGGTTACAGGATGTGAGGGGATGGAGCAAGGTTAGGACTTAGTGTTTGGTATCTAGAAGTGCAATATCTTGAGACCTATATTCTGGTTGCTATGTGCAGTTTATAGCATGTTTCTGCACATATATAAGGATAGAACAGCAGAGTTATTCAGGGTTACAGGATGTGAGGGGATGGAGTAAGGTTAGGACTTAGTGTTTGGTATCCAGAAGTTCAATATCTTGAGACCTATATTCTGGTTGCTATTTGCAGTTTATAGCATGTTTCTGTACATATATAAGGATAGAACAGCAGAGTTATTCAGGGTTACAGAATGTGAGGGGATGGAGTAAGGTTAGGACTTAGTGTTTGGTATACAGAAGTGCAATATCTTGAGACCTATATTCTGGTTGCTATGTGCAGTTTATAGCATGTTTCTGCACATATATAAGGATAGAATAACAGAGTTATTCAGGGTTACAGGATGTGAGGGGATGGAGTAAGGTTAGGACTTAGTGTTTGGTATCCAGAAGTGCAATATCTTGAGACCTATATTCTGGTTGCTATGTGCAGTTTATAGCATGTTTCTGCACATATATAAGGATAGAACAGCAGAGTTATTCAGGGTTACAGGATGTGAGGGGATGGAGTAAGGTTAGGACTTAGTGTTTGGTAACCAGAAGTGGAATATCTTGAGACCTATATTCTGGTTGCTATTTGCAGTTTATAGCATGATTCTGCACATATATAAGGATAGAACAGCAGAGTTATTCAGGGTTACAGGATGTGAGGGGATGAAGTAAGGTTAGGACTTAGTGTTTGGTAACCAGAAGTGGAATATCTTGAGACCTATATTCTGGTTGCTATTTGCAGTTTATAGCATGGTTCTGCACATATATAAGGATAGAACAGCAGAGTTATTCAGGGTTACAGGATGTGAGGGGATGGAGCAAGGTTAGGACTTAGTGTTTGGTATCTAGAAGTGCAGTATATTGAGACCTATATTCTGGTTGCTATGTGCAGTTTATAGCATGTTTCTGCACATATATAAGGATAGAACAGCAGAGTTATTCAGGGTTACAGGATGTGAGGGGATGGAGTAAGGTTAGGACTTAGTGTTTGGTAACCAGAAGTGCAATATCTTGAGACCTATATTCTGGTTGCTATGTGCAGTTTATAGCATGTTTCTGCACATATATAAGGATAGAACAGCAGAGTTATTCAGGGTTACAGGGTGTGAGGGGATGGAGTAAGGTTAGGACTTAGTGCTTGGTATACAGAAGTGCAGTATCTTGAGACCTATATTCTGGTTGCTATTTGCAGTTTAAAGCATGTTTCTGCACATATATAAGGATAGAACAGCAGAGTTATTCAGGGTTACAGGATGTGAGGGGATGGAGTAAGGTTAGGACTTAGTGCTTGGTAACCAGAAGTGCAATATCTTGAGACCTATATTCTGGTTGCTATGTGCAGTTTATAGCATGTTTCTGCACATATATAAGGATAGAACAGCAGAGTTATTCAGGGTTACAGGATGTGAGGGGATGGAGTAAGGTTAGGACTTAGTGTTTGGTAACCAGAAGTGCAATATCTTGAGACCTATATTCTGGTTGCTATGTGCAGTTTATAGCATGTTTCTGCACATATATAAGGATAGAACAGCAGAGTTATTCAGGGTTACAGGATGTGAGGGGATGGAGTAAGGTTAGGACTTAGTGCTTGGTAACCAGAAGTGCAATATCTTGAGACCTATATTCTGGTTGCTATGTGCAGTTTATAGCATGTTTCTCCACATATATAAGGATAGAACAGCAGAGTTATTCAGGGTTACAGGATGTGAGGGGATGGAGTAAGGTTAGGTCTTAGTGTTTGGTAACCAGAAGTGCAATATCTTGAGACCTATATTCTGGTTGCTATTTGCAGTTTATAGCATGTTTCTGCACATATATAAGGATAGAACAGCAGAGTTATTCAGGGTTACAGGATGTGAGGGGATGGAGTAAGGTTAGGACTTAGTGTTTGGTAACCAGAAGTGGAATATCTTGAGACCTATATTCTGGTTGCTGTTTGCAGTATATAGCATGTTTCTGCACATATATAAGGATAGAACAGCAGAGTTATTCAGGGTTACAGGATGTGAGGGGATGGAGTAAGGTTAGGACTTAGTGTTTGGTATCCAGAAGTGCAGTATCTTGAGACCTATATTCTGGTTGCTATTTGCAGTTTATAGCATGTTTCTGCACATATATAAGGATAGAACAGCAGAGTTATTCAGGGTTACAGGATGTGAGGGGATGGAGTAAGGTTAGGACTTAGTGTTTGGTATCCAGAAGTGCAATATCTTGAGACCTATATTCTGGTTGCTATGTGCAGTTTATAGCATGTTTCTGCACATATATAAGGATAGAACAGCAGAGTTATTCAGGGTTACAGGATGTGAGGGGATGGAGTAAGGTTAGGACTTAGTGTTTGGTAACCAGAAGTGGAATATCTTGAGACCTATATTCTGGTTGCTATTTGCAGTTTATAGCATGGTTCTGCACATATATAAGGATAGAACAGCAGAGTTATTCAGGGTTACAGGATGTGAGGGGATGGAGTAAGGTTAGGACTTAGTGTTTGGTAACCAGAAGTGGAATATCTTGAGACCTATATTCTGGTTGCTGTTTGCAGTTTATAGCATGGTTCTGCACATATATAAGGATAGAACAGCAGAGTTATTCAGGGTTACAGGATGTGAGGGGATGGAGCAAGGTTAGGACTTAGTGTTTGGTATCTAGAAGTGCAATATCTTGAGACCTATATTCTGGTTGCTATGTGCAGTTTATAGCATGTTTCTGCACATATATAAGGATAGAATAACAGAGTTATTCAGGGTTACAGGATGTGAGGGGATGGAGTAAGGTTAGGACTTAGTGTTTGGTATCCAGAAGTGCAGTATCTTGAGACCTATATTCTGGTTGCTATGTGCAGTTTATAGCATGTTTCTGCACATATATAAGGATAGAACAGCAGAGTTATTCAGGGTTACAGGATGTGAGGGGATGGAGCAAGGTTAGGACTTAGTGTTTGGTATCTAGAAGTGCAATATCTTGAGACCTATATTCTGGTTGCTATGTGCAGTTTATAGCATGTTTCTGCACATATATAAGGATAGAATAACAGAGTTATTCAGGGTTACAGGATGTGAGGGGATGGAGTAAGGTTAGGACTTAGTGTTTGGTATCCAGAAGTGCAGTATCTTGAGACCTATATTCTGGTTGCTATGTGCAGTTTATAGCATGTTTCTGCACATATATAAGGATAGAACAGCAGAGTTATTCAGGGTTACAGGATGTGAGGGGATGGAGTAAGGTTAGGACTTAGTGTTTGGTATCCAGAAGTGCAATATCTTGAGACCTATATTCTGGTTGCTATTTGCAGTTTATAGCATGTTTCTGCACATATATAAGGATAGAACAGCAGAGTTATTCAGGGTTACAGGATGTGAGGGGATGGAGTAAGGTTAGGACTTAGTGTTTGGTAACCAGAAGTGGAATATCTTGAGACCTATATTCTGGTTGCTATTTGCAGTGTATAGCATGGTTCTGGACATATATAAGGATAGAACAGCAGAGTTATTCAGGGTTACAGGATGTGAGGGGATGGAGCAAGGTTAGGACTTAGTGTTTGGTATCTAGAAGTGCAATATCTTGAGACCTATATTCTGGTTGCTATGTGCAGTTTATAGCATGTTTCTGCACATATATAAGGATAGAACAGCAGAGTTATTCAGGGTTACAGGATGTGAGGGGATGGAGTAAGGTTAGGACTTAGTGTTTGGTATCCAGAAGTTCAATATCTTGAGACCTATATTCTGGTTGCTATTTGCAGTTTATAGCATTTTTCTGTACATATATAAGGATAGAACAGCAGAGTTATTCAGGGTTACAGAATGTGAGGGGATGGAGTAAGGTTAGGACATAGTGCTTGGTAACCAGAAGTGCAATATCTTGAGACCTATATTCTGGTTGCTATTTGCAGTTTATAGCATGTTTCTGCACATATATAAGGATAGAACAGCAGAGTTATTCAGGGTTACAGGATGTGAGGGGATGCAGTAAGGTTAGGACTTAGTGTTTGGTAACCAGAAGTGCAATATCTTGAGACCTATATTCTGGTTGCTATGTGCAGTTTATAGCATGTTTCTGCACATATATAAGGATAGAACAGCAGAGTTATTCAGGGTTACAGGATGTGAGGGGATGGAGTAAGGTTAGGACTTAGTGTTTGGTAACCAGAAGTGGAATATCTTGAGACCTATATTCTGGTTGCTATTTGCAGTGTATAGCATGGTTCTGGACATATATAAGGATAGAACAGCAGAGTTATTCAGGGTTACAGGATGTGAGGGGATGGAGTAAGGTTAGGACTTAGTGTTTGGTAACCAGAAGTGCAATATCTTGAGACCTATATTCTGGTTGCTATGTGCAGTTTATAGCATGTTTCTGCACATATATAAGGATAGAACAGCAGAGTTATTCAGGGTTACAGGATGTGAGGGGATGGAGCAAGGTTAGGACTTAGTGTTTGGTATCTAGAAGTGCAATATCTTGAGACCTATATTCTGGTTGCTATGTGCAGTTTATAGCATGTTTCTGCACATATATAAGGATAGAATAACAGAGTTATTCAGGGTTACAGGATGTGAGGGGATGGAGTAAGGTTAGGACTTAGTGTTTGGTATCCAGAAGTGCAGTATCTTGAGACCTATATTCTGGTTGCTATGTGCAGTTTATAGCATGTTTCTGCACATATATAAGGATAGAACAGCAGAGTTATTCAGGGTTACAGGATGTGAGGGGATGGAGTAAGGTTAGGACTTAGTGTTTGGTATCCAGAAGTGCAATATCTTGAGACCTATATTCTGGTTGCTATTTGCAGTTTATAGCATGTTTCTGCACATATATAAGGATAGAACAGCAGAGTTATTCAGGGTTACAGGATGTGAGGGGATGGAGTAAGGTTAGGACTTAGTGTTTGGTAACCAGAAGTGGAATATCTTGAGACCTATATTCTGGTTGCTATTTGCAGTGTATAGCATGGTTCTGGACATATATAAGGATAGAACAGCAGAGTTATTCAGGGTTACAGGATGTGAGGGGATGGAGCAAGGTTAGGACTTAGTGTTTGGTATCTAGAAGTGCAATATCTTGAGACCTATATTCTGGTTGCTATGTGCAGTTTATAGCATGTTTCTGCACATATATAAGGATAGAACAGCAGAGTTATTCAGGGTTACAGGATGTGAGGGGATGGAGTAAGGTTAGGACTTAGTGTTTGGTATCCAGAAGTTCAATATCTTGAGACCTATATTCTGGTTGCTATTTGCAGTTTATAGCATTTTTCTGTACATATATAAGGATAGAACAGCAGAGTTATTCAGGGTTACAGAATGTGAGGGGATGGAGTAAGGTTAGGACTTAGTGTTTGGTATACAGAAGTGCAATATCTTGAGACCTATATTCTGGTTGCTATGTGCAGTTTATAGCATGTTTCTGCACATATATAAGGATAGAATAACAGAGTTATTCAGGGTTACAGGATGTGAGGGGATGGAGTAAGGTTAGGACTTAGTGTTTGGTATCCAGAAGTGCAATATCTTGAGACCTATATTCTGGTTGCTATGTGCAGTTTATAGCATGTTTCTGCACATATATAAGGATAGAACAGCAGAGTTATTCAGGGTTACAGGATGTGAGGGGATGGAGTAAGGTTAGGACTTAGTGTTTGGTAACCAGAAGTGGAATATCTTGAGACCTATATTCTGGTTGCTATTTGCAGTTTATAGCATGATTCTGCACATATATAAGGATAGAACAGCAGAGTTATTCAGGGTTACAGGATGTGAGGGGATGAAGTAAGGTTAGGACTTAGTGTTTGGTAACCAGAAGTGGAATATCTTGAGACCTATATTCTGGTTGCTATTTGCAGTTTATAGCATGGTTCTGCACATATATAAGGATAGAACAGCAGAGTTATTCAGGGTTACAGGATGTGAGGGGATGGAGCAAGGTTAGGACTTAGTGTTTGGTATCTAGAAGTGCAGTATATTGAGACCTATATTCTGGTTGCTATGTGCAGTTTATAGCATGTTTCTGCACATATATAAGGATAGAACAGCAGAGTTATTCAGGGTTACAGGATGTGAGGGGATGGAGTAAGGTTAGGACTTAGTGTTTGGTAACCAGAAGTGCAATATCTTGAGACCTATATTCTGGTTGCTATGTGCAGTTTATAGCATGTTTCTGCACATATATAAGGATAGAACAGCAGAGTTATTCAGGGTTACAGGGTGTGAGGGGATGGAGTAAGGTTAGGACTTAGTGCTTGGTATACAGAAGTGCAGTATCTTGAGACCTATATTCTGGTTGCTATTTGCAGTTTAAAGCATGTTTCTGCACATATATAAGGATAGAACAGCAGAGTTATTCAGGGTTACAGGATGTGAGGGGATGGAGTAAGGTTAGGACTTAGTGCTTGGTAACCAGAAGTGCAATATCTTGAGACCTATATTCTGGTTGCTATGTGCAGTTTATAGCATGTTTCTGCACATATATAAGGATAGAACAGCAGAGTTATTCAGGGTTACAGGATGTGAGGGGATGGAGTAAGGTTAGGACTTAGTGCTTGGTAACCAGAAGTGCAATATCTTGAGACCTATATTCTGGTTGCTATGTGCAGTTTATAGCATGTTTCTGCACATATATAAGGATAGAACAGCAGAGTTATTCAGGGTTACAGGATGTGAGGGGATGGAGTAAGGTTAGGACTTAGTGCTTGGTAACCAGAAGTGCAATATCTTGAGACCTATATTCTGGTTGCTATGTGCAGTTTATAGCATGTTTCTGCACATATATAAGGATAGAACAGCAGAGTTATTCAGGGTTACAGGATGTGAGGGGATGGAGTAAGGTTAGGACTTAGTGTTTGGTATCCAGAAGTGCAATATCTTGAGACCTATATTCTGGTTGCTATTTGCAGTTTATAGCATGTTTCTGCACATATATAAGGATAGAACAGCAGAGTTATTCAGGGTTACAGGATGTGAGGGGATGGAGTAAGGTTAGGACTTAGTGTTTGGTAACCAGAAGTGGAATATCTTGAGACCTATATTCTGGTTGCTATTTGCAGTGTATAGCATGGTTCTGGACATATATAAGGATAGAACAGCAGAGTTATTCAGGGTTACAGGATGTGAGGGGATGGAGCAAGGTTAGGACTTAGTGTTTGGTATCTAGAAGTGCAATATCTTGAGACCTATATTCTGGTTGCTATGTGCAGTTTATAGCATGTTTCTGCACATATATAAGGATAGAACAGCAGAGTTATTCAGGGTTACAGGATGTGAGGGGATGGAGTAAGGTTAGGACTTAGTGTTTGGTATCCAGAAGTTCAATATCTTGAGACCTATATTCTGGTTGCTATTTGCAGTTTATAGCATGTTTCTGTACATATATAAGGATAGAACAGCAGAGTTATTCAGGGTTACAGAATGTGAGGGGATGGAGTAAGGTTAGGACTTAGTGTTTGGTATACAGAAGTGCAATATCTTGAGACCTATATTCTGGTTGCTATGTGCAGTTTATAGCATGTTTCTGCACATATATAAGGATAGAATAACAGAGTTATTCAGGGTTACAGGATGTGAGGGGATGGAGTAAGGTTAGGACTTAGTGTTTGGTATCCAGAAGTGCAATATCTTGAGACCTATATTCTGGTTGCTATGTGCAGTTTATAGCATGTTTCTGCACATATATAAGGATAGAACAGCAGAGTTATTCAGGGTTACAGGATGTGAGGGGATGGAGCAAGGTTAGGACTTAGTGTTTGGTATCTAGAAGTGCAATATCTTGAGACCTATATTCTGGTTGCTATGTGCAGTTTATAGCATGTTTCTGCACATATATAAGGATAGAATAACAGAGTTATTCAGGGTTACAGGATGTGAGGGGATGGAGTAAGGTTAGGACTTAGTGTTTGGTATCCAGAAGTGCAGTATCTTGAGACCTATATTCTGGTTGCTATGTGCAGTTTATAGCATGTTTCTGCACATATATAAGGATAGAACAGCAGAGTTATTCAGGGTTACAGGATGTGAGGGGATGGAGTAAGGTTAGGACTTAGTGTTTGGTATCCAGAAGTGCAATATCTTGAGACCTATATTCTGGTTGCTATTTGCAGTTTATAGCATGTTTCTGCACATATATAAGGATAGAACAGCAGAGTTATTCAGGGTTACAGGATGTGAGGGGATGGAGTAAGGTTAGGACTTAGTGTTTGGTAACCAGAAGTGGAATATCTTGAGACCTATATTCTGGTTGCTATTTGCAGTGTATAGCATGGTTCTGGACATATATAAGGATAGAACAGCAGAGTTATTCAGGGTTACAGGATGTGAGGGGATGGAGCAAGGTTAGGACTTAGTGTTTGGTATCTAGAAGTGCAATATCTTGAGACCTATATTCTGGTTGCTATGTGCAGTTTATAGCATGTTTCTGCACATATATAAGGATAGAACAGCAGAGTTATTCAGGGTTACAGGATGTGAGGGGATGGAGCAAGGTTAGGACTTAGTGTTTGGTAACCAGAAATGCAATATCTTGAGACCTATATGCTGGTTGCTATGTGCAGTTTATAGCATGTTTCTGCACATATATAAGGATAGAACAGCAGAGTTATTCAGGGTTACAGGATGTGAGGGGATGGAGTAAGGTTAGGACTTAGTGTTTGGTATCCAGAAGTTCAATATCTTGAGACCTATATTCTGGTTGCTATTTGCAGTTTATAGCATTTTTCTGTACATATATAAGGATAGAACAGCAGAGTTATTCAGGGTTACAGAATGTGAGGGGATGGAGTAAGGTTAGGACATAGTGCTTGGTAACCAGAAGTGCAATATCTTGAGACCTATATTCTGGTTGCTATTTGCAGTTTATAGCATGTTTCTGCACATATATAAGGATAGAACAGCAGAGTTATTCAGGGTTACAGGATGTGAGGGGATGCAGTAAGGTTAGGACTTAGTGTTTGGTAACCAGAAGTGCAATATCTTGAGACCTATATTCTGGTTGCTATGTGCAGTTTATAGCATGTTTCTGCACATATATAAGGATAGAACAGCAGAGTTATTCAGGGTTACAGGATGTGAGGGGATGGAGTAAGGTTAGGACTTAGTGTTTGGTAACCAGAAGTGGAATATCTTGAGACCTATATTCTGGTTGCTATTTGCAGTGTATAGCATGGTTCTGGACATATATAAGGATAGAACAGCAGAGTTATTCAGGGTTACAGGATGTGAGGGGATGGAGTAAGGTTAGGACTTAGTGTTTGGTAACCAGAAGTGCAATATCTTGAGACCTATATTCTGGTTGCTATGTGCAGTTTATAGCATGTTTCTGCACATATATAAGGATAGAACAGCAGAGTTATTCAGGGTTACAGGATGTGAGGGGATGGAGCAAGGTTAGGACTTAGTGTTTGGTATCTAGAAGTGCAATATCTTGAGACCTATATTCTGGTTGCTATGTGCAGTTTATAGCATGTTTCTGCACATATATAAGGATAGAATAACAGAGTTATTCAGGGTTACAGGATGTGAGGGGATGGAGTAAGGTTAGGACTTAGTGTTTGGTATCCAGAAGTGCAGTATCTTGAGACCTATATTCTGGTTGCTATGTGCAGTTTATAGCATGTTTCTGCACATATATAAGGATAGAACAGCAGAGTTATTCAGGGTTACAGGATGTGAGGGGATGGAGTAAGGTTAGGACTTAGTGTTTGGTATCCAGAAGTGCAATATCTTGAGACCTATATTCTGGTTGCTATTTGCAGTTTATAGCATGTTTCTGCACATATATAAGGATAGAACAGCAGAGTTATTCAGGGTTACAGGATGTGAGGGGATGGAGTAAGGTTAGGACTTAGTGTTTGGTAACCAGAAGTGGAATATCTTGAGACCTATATTCTGGTTGCTATTTGCAGTGTATAGCATGGTTCTGGACATATATAAGGATAGAACAGCAGAGTTATTCAGGGTTACAGGATGTGAGGGGATGGAGCAAGGTTAGGACTTAGTGTTTGGTATCTAGAAGTGCAATATCTTGAGACCTATATTCTGGTTGCTATGTGCAGTTTATAGCATGTTTCTGCACATATATAAGGATAGAACAGCAGAGTTATTCAGGGTTACAGGATGTGAGGGGATGGAGTAAGGTTAGGACTTAGTGTTTGGTATCCAGAAGTTCAATATCTTGAGACCTATATTCTGGTTGCTATTTGCAGTTTATAGCATTTTTCTGTACATATATAAGGATAGAACAGCAGAGTTATTCAGGGTTACAGAATGTGAGGGGATGGAGTAAGGTTAGGACTTAGTGTTTGGTATACAGAAGTGCAATATCTTGAGACCTATATTCTGGTTGCTATGTGCAGTTTATAGCATGTTTCTGCACATATATAAGGATAGAATAACAGAGTTATTCAGGGTTACAGGATGTGAGGGGATGGAGTAAGGTTAGGACTTAGTGTTTGGTATCCAGAAGTGCAATATCTTGAGACCTATATTCTGGTTGCTATGTGCAGTTTATAGCATGTTTCTGCACATATATAAGGATAGAACAGCAGAGTTATTCAGGGTTACAGGATGTGAGGGGATGGAGTAAGGTTAGGACTTAGTGTTTGGTAACCAGAAGTGGAATATCTTGAGACCTATATTCTGGTTGCTATTTGCAGTTTATAGCATGATTCTGCACATATATAAGGATAGAACAGCAGAGTTATTCAGGGTTACAGGATGTGAGGGGATGAAGTAAGGTTAGGACTTAGTGTTTGGTAACCAGAAGTGGAATATCTTGAGACCTATATTCTGGTTGCTATTTGCAGTTTATAGCATGGTTCTGCACATATATAAGGATAGAACAGCAGAGTTATTCAGGGTTACAGGATGTGAGGGGATGGAGCAAGGTTAGGACTTAGTGTTTGGTATCTAGAAGTGCAGTATATTGAGACCTATATTCTGGTTGCTATGTGCAGTTTATAGCATGTTTCTGCACATATATAAGGATAGAACAGCAGAGTTATTCAGGGTTACAGGATGTGAGGGGATGGAGTAAGGTTAGGACTTAGTGTTTGGTAACCAGAAGTGCAATATCTTGAGACCTATATTCTGGTTGCTATGTGCAGTTTATAGCATGTTTCTGCACATATATAAGGATAGAACAGCAGAGTTATTCAGGGTTACAGGGTGTGAGGGGATGGAGTAAGGTTAGGACTTAGTGCTTGGTATACAGAAGTGCAGTATCTTGAGACCTATATTCTGGTTGCTATTTGCAGTTTAAAGCATGTTTCTGCACATATATAAGGATAGAACAGCAGAGTTATTCAGGGTTACAGGATGTGAGGGGATGGAGTAAGGTTAGGACTTAGTGCTTGGTAACCAGAAGTGCAATATCTTGAGACCTATATTCTGGTTGCTATGTGCAGTTTATAGCATGTTTCTGCACATATATAAGGATAGAACAGCAGAGTTATTCAGGGTTACAGGATGTGAGGGGATGGAGTAAGGTTAGGACTTAGTGCTTGGTAACCAGAAGTGCAATATCTTGAGACCTATATTCTGGTTGCTATGTGCAGTTTATAGCATGTTTCTGCACATATATAAGGATAGAACAGCAGAGTTATTCAGGGTTACAGGATGTGAGGGGATGGAGTAAGGTTAGGACTTAGTGTTTGGTAACCAGAAGTGCAATATCTTGAGACCTATATTCTGGTTGCTATGTGCAGTTTATAGCATGTTTCTGCACATATATAAGGATAGAACAGCAGAGTTATTCAGGGTTACAGGATGTGAGGGGATGGAGTAAGGTTAGGACTTAGTGCTTGGTAACCAGAAGTGCAATATCTTGAGACCTATATTCTGGTTGCTATGTGCAGTTTATAGCATGTTTCTGCACATATATAAGGATAGAACAGCAGAGTTATTCAGGGTTACAGGATGTGAGGGGATGGAGTAAGGTTAGGACTTAGTGTTTGGTATCCAGAAGTGCAATATCTTGAGACCTATATTCTGGTTGCTATTTGCAGTTTATAGCATGTTTCTGCACATATATAAGGATAGAACAGCAGAGTTATTCAGGGTTACAGGATGTGAGGGGATGGAGTAAGGTTAGGACTTAGTGTTTGGTAACCAGAAGTGGAATATCTTGAGACCTATATTCTGGTTGCTATTTGCAGTGTATAGCATGGTTCTGGACATATATAAGGATAGAACAGCAGAGTTATTCAGGGTTACAGGATGTGAGGGGATGGAGCAAGGTTAGGACTTAGTGTTTGGTATCTAGAAGTGCAATATCTTGAGACCTATATTCTGGTTGCTATGTGCAGTTTATAGCATGTTTCTGCACATATATAAGGATAGAACAGCAGAGTTATTCAGGGTTACAGGATGTGAGGGGATGGAGTAAGGTTAGGACTTAGTGTTTGGTATCCAGAAGTTCAATATCTTGAGACCTATATTCTGGTTGCTATTTGCAGTTTATAGCATGTTTCTGTACATATATAAGGATAGAACAGCAGAGTTATTCAGGGTTACAGAATGTGAGGGGATGGAGTAAGGTTAGGACTTAGTGTTTGGTATACAGAAGTGCAATATCTTGAGACCTATATTCTGGTTGCTATGTGCAGTTTATAGCATGTTTCTGCACATATATAAGGATAGAATAACAGAGTTATTCAGGGTTACAGGATGTGAGGGGATGGAGTAAGGTTAGGACTTAGTGTTTGGTATCCAGAAGTGCAATATCTTGAGACCTATATTCTGGTTGCTATGTGCAGTTTATAGCATGTTTCTGCACATATATAAGGATAGAACAGCAGAGTTATTCAGGGTTACAGGATGTGAGGGGATGGAGTAAGGTTAGGACTTAGTGTTTGGTAACCAGAAGTGGAATATCTTGAGACCTATATTCTGGTTGCTATTTGCAGTTTATAGCATGATTCTGCACATATATAAGGATAGAACAGCAGAGTTATTCAGGGTTACAGGATGTGAGGGGATGAAGTAAGGTTAGGACTTAGTGTTTGGTAACCAGAAGTGGAATATCTTGAGACCTATATTCTGGTTGCTATTTGCAGTTTATAGCATGGTTCTGCACATATATAAGGATAGAACAGCAGAGTTATTCAGGGTTACAGGATGTGAGGGGATGGAGCAAGGTTAGGACTTAGTGTTTGGTATCTAGAAGTGCAGTATATTGAGACCTATATTCTGGTTGCTATGTGCAGTTTATAGCATGTTTCTGCACATATATAAGGATAGAACAGCAGAGTTATTCAGGGTTACAGGATGTGAGGGGATGGAGTAAGGTTAGGACTTAGTGTTTGGTAACCAGAAGTGCAATATCTTGAGACCTATATTCTGGTTGCTATGTGCAGTTTATAGCATGTTTCTGCACATATATAAGGATAGAACAGCAGAGTTATTCAGGGTTACAGGGTGTGAGGGGATGGAGTAAGGTTAGGACTTAGTGCTTGGTATACAGAAGTGCAGTATCTTGAGACCTATATTCTGGTTGCTATTTGCAGTTTAAAGCATGTTTCTGCACATATATAAGGATAGAACAGCAGAGTTATTCAGGGTTACAGGATGTGAGGGGATGGAGTAAGGTTAGGACTTAGTGCTTGGTAACCAGAAGTGCAATATCTTGAGACCTATATTCTGGTTGCTATGTGCAGTTTATAGCATGTTTCTGCACATATATAAGGATAGAACAGCAGAGTTATTCAGGGTTACAGGATGTGAGGGGATGGAGTAAGGTTAGGACTTAGTGTTTGGTAACCAGAAGTGCAATATCTTGAGACCTATATTCTGGTTGCTATGTGCAGTTTATAGCATGTTTCTGCACATATATAAGGATAGAACAGCAGAGTTATTCAGGGTTACAGGATGTGAGGGGATGGAGTAAGGTTAGGACTTAGTGCTTGGTAACCAGAAGTGCAATATCTTGAGACCTATATTCTGGTTGCTATGTGCAGTTTATAGCATGTTTCTCCACATATATAAGGATAGAACAGCAGAGTTATTCAGGGTTACAGGATGTGAGGGGATGGAGTAAGGTTAGGTCTTAGTGTTTGGTAACCAGAAGTGCAATATCTTGAGACCTATATTCTGGTTGCTATGTGCAGTTTATAGCATGTTTCTGCACATATATAAGGATAGAACAGCAGAGTTATTCAGGGTTACAGGATGTGAGGGGATGGAGTAAGGTTAGGACTTAGTGTTTGGTAACCAGAAGTGGAATATCTTGAGACCTATATTCTGGTTGCTATTTGCAGTATATAGCATGTTTCTGCACATATATAAGGATAGAACAGCAGAGTTATTCAGGGTTACAGGATGTGAGGGGATGGAGTAAGGTTAGGACTTAGTGTTTGGTATCCAGAAGTGCAGTATCTTGAGACCTATATTCTGGTTGCTATTTGCAGTTTATAGCATGTTTCTGCACATATATAAGGATAGAACAGCAGAGTTATTCAGGGTTACAGGATGTGAGGGGATGGAGTAAGGTTAGGACTTAGTGTTTGGTATCCAGAAGTGCAATATCTTGAGACCTATATTCTGGTTGCTATGTGCAGTTTATAGCATGTTTCTGCACATATATAAGGATAGAACAGCAGAGTTATTCAGGGTTACAGGATGTGAGGGGATGGAGTAAGGTTAGGACTTAGTGTTTGGTAACCAGAAGTGGAATATCTTGAGACCTATATTCTGGTTGCTATTTGCAGTTTATAGCATGGTTCTGCACATATATAAGGATAGAACAGCAGAGTTATTCAGGGTTACAGGATGTGAGGGGATGGAGTAAGGTTAGGACTTAGTGTTTGGTAACCAGAAGTGGAATATCTTGAGACCTATATTCTGGTTGCTGTTTGCAGTTTATAGCATGGTTCTGCACATATATAAGGATAGAACAGCAGAGTTATTCAGGGTTACAGGATGTGAGGGGATGGAGCAAGGTTAGGACTTAGTGTTTGGTATCTAGAAGTGCAATATCTTGAGACCTATATTCTGGTTGCTATGTGCAGTTTATAGCATGTTTCTGCACATATATAAGGATAGAATAACAGAGTTATTCAGGGTTACAGGATGTGAGGGGATGGAGTAAGGTTAGGACTTAGTGTTTGGTATCCAGAAGTGCAGTATCTTGAGACCTATATTCTGGTTGCTATGTGCAGTTTATAGCATGTTTCTGCACATATATAAGGATAGAACAGCAGAGTTATTCAGGGTTACAGGATGTGAGGGGATGGAGTAAGGTTAGGACTTAGTGTTTGGTATCCAGAAGTGCAATATCTTGAGACCTATATTCTGGTTGCTATTTGCAGTTTATAGCATGTTTCTGCACATATATAAGGATAGAACAGCAGAGTTATTCAGGGTTACAGGATGTGAGGGGATGGAGTAAGGTTAGGACTTAGTGTTTGGTAACCAGAAGTGGAATATCTTGAGACCTATATTCTGGTTGCTATTTGCAGTGTATAGCATGGTTCTGGACATATATAAGGATAGAACAGCAGAGTTATTCAGGGTTACAGGATGTGAGGGGATGGAGCAAGGTTAGGACTTAGTGTTTGGTATCTAGAAGTGCAATATCTTGAGACCTATATTCTGGTTGCTATGTGCAGTTTATAGCATGTTTCTGCACATATATAAGGATAGAACAGCAGAGTTATTCAGGGTTACAGGATGTGAGGGGATGGAGTAAGGTTAGGACTTAGTGTTTGGTATCCAGAAGTTCAATATCTTGAGACCTATATTCTGGTTGCTATTTGCAGTTTATAGCATGTTTCTGTACATATATAAGGATAGAACAGCAGAGTTATTCAGGGTTACAGAATGTGAGGGGATGGAGTAAGGTTAGGACTTAGTGTTTGGTATACAGAAGTGCAATATCTTGAGACCTATATTCTGGTTGCTATGTGCAGTTTATAGCATGTTTCTGCACATATATAAGGATAGAATAACAGAGTTATTCAGGGTTACAGGATGTGAGGGGATGGAGTAAGGTTAGGACTTAGTGTTTGGTAACCAGAAGTGGAATATCTTGAGACCTATATTCTGGATGCTATTTGCAGTTTATAGCATGATTCTGCACATATATAAGGATAGAACAGCAGAGTTATTCAGGGTTACAGGATGTGAGGGGATGAAGTAAGGTTAGGACTTAGTGTTTGGTAACCAGAAGTGGAATATCTTGAGACCTATATTCTGGTTGCTATTTGCAGTTTATAGCATGGTTCTGCACATATATAAGGATAGAACAGCAGAGTTATTCAGGGTTACAGGATGTGAGGGGATGGAGCAAGGTTAGGACTTAGTGTTTGGTATCTAGAAGTGCAATATCTTGAGACCTATATTCTGGTTGCTATGTGCAGTTTATAGCATGTTTCTGCACATATATAAGGATAGAATAACAGAGTTATTCAGGGTTACAGGATGTGAGGGGATGGAGTAAGGTTAGGACTTAGTGTTTGGTATCCAGAAGTGCAATATCTTGAGACCTATATTCTGGTTGCTATGTGCAGTTTATAGCATGTTTCTGCACATATATAAGGATAGAACAGCAGAGTTATTCAGGGTTACAGGATGTGAGGGGATGGAGTAAGGTTAGGACTTAGTGTTTGGTATCTAGAAGTGCAGTATATTGAGACCTATATTCTGGTTGCTATGTGCAGTTTATAGCATGTTTCTGCACATATATAAGGATAGAACAGCAGAGTTATTCAGGGTTACAGGATGTGAGGGGATGGAGTAAGGTTAGGACTTAGTGTTTGGTAACCAGAAGTGCAATATCTTGAGACCTATATTCTGGTTGCTATGTGCAGTATATAGCATGTTTCTGCACATATATAAGGATAGAACAGCAGAGTTATTCAGGGTTACAGGATGTGAGGGGATGGAGTAAGGTAAGGACTTAGTGTTTGGTATCCAGAAGTGCAATATCTTGAGATCTACATTCCGGTTGCTATGTGCAGTTTATAGCATGTTTCTGCACATATATAAGGATAGAACAGCAGAGTTATTCAGGGTTACAGGATGTGAGGGGATGGAGTAAGGTTAGGACTTAGTGTTTGGTATACAGAAGTGCAATATCTTGAGACCTATATTCTGGTTGCTATGTGCAGTTTATAGCCTGTTTCTGCACATATATAAGGATAGAACAGCAGAGTTATTCAGGGTTACAGGATGTGAGGGGATGGAGTAAGGTTAGGACTTAGTGTTTGGTATACAGAAGTGCAATATCTTGAGACCTATATTCTGGTTGCTATGTGCAGTTTATAGCCTGTTTCTGCACATATATAAGGATAGAACAGCAGAGTTATTCAGGGTTACAGGATGTGAGGGGATGGAGTAAGGTTAGGACTTAGTGTTTGGTATCTAGAAGTGCAGTATATTGAGACCTATATTCTGGTTGCTATGTGCAGTTTATAGCATGTTTCTGCACATATATAAGGATAGAACAGCAGAGTTATTCAGGGTTACAGGATGTGAGGGGATGGAGTAAGGTTAGGACTTAGTGCTTGGTAACCAGAAGTGCAATATCTTGAGACCTATATTCTGGTTGCTATGTGCAGTATATAGCATGTTTCTGCACATATATAAGGATAGAACAGCAGAGTTATTCAGGGTTACAGGATGTGAGGGGATGGAGTAAGGTTAGGAATAAGTGTTTGGTAACCAGAAGTGCAATATCTTGAGACCTATATTCTGGTTGCTATGTGCAGTATATAGCATGTTTCTGCACATATATAAGGATAGAACAGCAGAGTTATTCAGGGTTACAGGATGTGAGGGGATGGAGTAAGGTTAGGAATAAGTGTTTGGTAACCAGAAGTGCAATATCTTGAGACCTATATTCTGGTTGCTATGTGCAGTATATAGCATGTTTCTGCACATATATAAGGATAGAACAGCAGAGTTATTCAGGGATACAGGATGTGAGGGGATGGAGTAAGGTTAGGACTTAGTGCTTGGTAACCAGAAGTGCAATATCTTGAGACCTATATTCTGGTTGCTATGTGCAGTTTATAGCATGTTTCTGCACATATATAAGGATAGAACAGCAGAGTTATTCAGGGTTACAGGATGTGAGGGGATGGAGTAAGGTTAGGACTTATTGTTTGGTAACCAGAAGTGCAATATCTTGAGACATATATTCTGGTTGCTATTTGCAGTTTATAGCATGTTTCTGCACATATATAAGGATAGAACAGCAGAGTTATTCAGGGTTACAGGATGTGAGGGGATGGAGTAAGGTTAGGACTTAGTGTTTGGTAACCAGAAGTGCAATATCTTGAGACATATATTCTGGTTGCTATTTGCAGTTTATAGCATGTTTCTGCACATATATAAGGATAGAACAGCAGAGTTATTCAGGGTTACAGGATGTGAGGGGATGGAGTAAGGTTAGGACTTAGTGCTTGGTATCCAGAAGTGCAATATCTTGAGACCTATATTCTGGTTGCTATTTGCAGTATATAGCATGTTTCTGCACATATATAAGGATAGAACAGCAGAGTTATTCAGGGATACAGGATGTGAGGGGATGGAGTAAGGTTAGGACTTAGTGCTTGGTAACCAGAAGTGCAATATCTTGAGACCTATATTCTGGTTGCTATTTGCAGTTTATAGCATGTTTCTGCACATATATAAGGATAGAACAGCAGAGTGTTATGATTCCTGTACTCCAGACCGGAGAAGATCTTATGGCAGGGATCTGAGTACAGGAACAATATGCTGGTTGTGGGAGCTGGAGAGCCTAGTAACCCCTGGCGCCCTAACTCCGTTGTCTCGCCCGTGTTATCAGAAATCCCCTGCGAGACTATGGTTGCTTGAGCCCATGGCAGCCGCGTTCGAAGGGCGGATTATGTCTGCCCAACCCCGATGCCCCCGCAGGTCTTAATGGGAGACAAGGGGAGGTCCGAGACAGGGTGATAACAAGGGGCCCTCTGACTAAGCAACCAAGCCAGGGGTTACAAGCTAACTTAACTAAATCAAAAGGTATGTGCGGACTAGCCGCCAAGGAAAAGGACAACCAAAGATCCACTGATCCGACACTCCTATCCGGCACCGCTGGACACCAGAGTGGATCTTGTGGAAGCGGAATCCTCCGCAAAGCTCCAGAACACAATATAAACGAAATAATAAACTGTAGCGGACAAGCCGCAACACACGGCTGCGCCGCGACTCACGAACACCACCAGATGTTAAAGGTGCTCGGTCAGACTCCAGGAACAGATGGTAACTTCCGAGTACAGGATCTCTGAGGACAGGAACAACCGAATAGACCGGGACTGGGAACTCTCTGTAGCAGACTCAGGCAAACAGGAAGCTATCACCAGCGTCTGTGAGAAGCCCAGGAAGTGTTCTTAACAGAGAGTCCTCCAATCAGCTGTTTGGAGGCTGATTGGATTAAATGCCATGCAGCTGTCAAGCTGCCTGGCCAGGGAAACAGATGAGTGATTAATTACAACATGCCGTGCAGCTGCATGCTACACAGCCAGGAAACCAATGAGGTGATTAACTTAGACCCAGCAACGGGGAACGCGGTCCGACAGTGGCGTCCCCGTTGCTAGGCGCCGGGCCGCACTGACGAGCGGACCCTCGGCGCCTAACACAGAGTTATTCAGGGTTACAGGATGTGAGGGGATGGAGTAAGGTTAGGACTTAGTGTTTGGTAACCAGAAGTGCAATATCTTGAGACCTATATTCTGGTTGCTATGTGCAGTTTATAGCATGTTTCTGCACATATATAAGGATAGAACAGCAGAGTCATTCAGGGTTACAGGATGTGAGGGGATGGAGTAAGGTTAGGAATAAGTGTTTGGTAACCAGAAGTGCAATATCTTGAGACCTATATTCTGGTTGCTATTTGCAGTTTATAGCATGTTTCTGCACATATATAAGGATAGAACAGCAGAGTTATTCAGGGTTACAGGATGTGAGGGGATGGAGTAAGGTTAGGACTTAGTGTTTGGTATCCAGAAGTGCAATATCTTGAGACCTATATTCTGGTTGCTATGTGCAGTTTATAGCATGTTTCTGCACATATATAAGGATAGAACAGCAGAGTTATTCAGGGTTACAGGATGTGAGGGGATGGAGTAAGGTTAGGAATAAGTGTTTGGTAACCAGAAGTGCAATATCTTGAGACCTATATTCTGGTTGCTATGTGCAGTTTATAGCATGTTTCTGCACATATATAAGGATAGAACAGCAGAGTTATTCAGGGATACAGGATGTGAGGGGATGGAGTAAGGTTAGGACTTAGTGCTTGGTAACCAGAAGTGCAATATCTTGAGACCTATATTCTGGTTGCTATGTGCAGTATATAGCATGTTTCTGCACATATATAAGGATAGAACAGCAGAGTTATTCAGGGTTACAGGATGTGAGGGGATGGAGTAAGGTTAGGAATAAGTGTTTGGTAACCAGAAGTGCAATATCTTGAGACCTATATTCTGGTTGCTATTTGCAGTATATAGCATGTTTCTGCACATATATAAGGATAGAACAGCAGAGTTATTCAGGGATACAGGATGTGAGGGGATGGAGTAAGGTTAGGAATAAGTGTTTGGTAACCAGAAGTGCAATATCTTGAGACCTATATTCTGGTTGCTATTTGCAGTATATAGCATGTTTCTGCACATATATAAGGATAGAACAGCAGTTATTCAGGGTTACAGGATGTGAGGGGATGTAGTAAGGTTAGGACTTAGTGTTTGGTATCCAGAAGTGCAATATCTTGAGACCTATATTCTGGTTGCTATTTGCAGTATATAGCATGTTTCTGCACATATATAAGGATAGAACAGCAGTTATTCAGGGTTACAGGATGTGAGGGGATGGAGTAAGGTTAAGACTTAGGTTAGTGTTTGGTATCTAGAAGTGCAATATTTTGAGACCTATATTCTGGTTGCTATGTGCAGTTTATAGCATGTTTCTGCACATATATAAGTATAGAACAGCAGAGTTATTCAGGGTTACAGGATGTGAGGGGATGGAGTAAGGTTAGGAATAAGTGTTTGGTAACCAGAAGTGCAATATCTTGAGACCTATATTCTGGTTGCTATTTGCAGTATATAGCATGTTTCTGCACATATATAAGGATAGAACAGCAGAGTTATTCAGGGATACAGGATGTGAGGGGATGGAGTAAGGTTAGGAATAAGTGTTTGGTAACCAGAAGTGCAATATCTTGAGACCTATATTCTGGTTGCTATTTGCAGTATATAGCATGTTTCTGCACATATATAAGGATAGAACAGCAGTTATTCAGGGTTACAGGATGTGAGGGGATGTAGTAAGGTTAGGACTTAGTGTTTGGTATCCAGAAGTGCAATATCTTGAGACCTATATTCTGGTTGCTATTTGCAGTATATAGCATGTTTCTGCACATATATAAGGATAGAACAGCAGTTATTCAGGGTTACAGGATGTGAGGGGATGGAGTAAGGTTAAGACTTAGGTTAGTGTTTGGTATCTAGAAGTGCAATATTTTGAGACCTATATTCTGGTTGCTATGTGCAGTTTATAGCATGTTTCTGCACATATATAAGTATAGAACAGCAGAGTTATTCAGGGTTACAGGATGTGAGGGGATGGAGTAAGGTTAGGAATAAGTGTTTGGTATCCAGAAGTGCAATATCTTGAGACCTATATTCTGGTTGCTATTTGCAGTTTATAGCATGTTTCTGCACATATATAAGGATAGAACAGCAGAGTTATTCAGGGTTACAGGATGTGAGGGGATGGAGTAAGGTTAGGACTTAGTGTTTGGTAACCAGAAGTGCAATATCTTGAGACCTATATTCTGGTTGCTATGTGCAGTTTATAGCATGTTTCTGCACATATATAAGTATAGAACAGCAGAGTTATTCAGGGTTACAGGATGTGAGGGGATGGAGTAAGGTTAGGATTTAGTGCTTGGTAACCAGAAGTGCAATATCTTGAGACCTATATTCTGGTTGCTATTTGCAGTATATAGCATGTTTCTGCACATATATAAGGATAGAACAGCAGAGTTATTCAGGGTTACAGGATGTGAGGGGATGGAGCAAGGTTAGGAATAAGTGTTTGGTAACCAGAAGTGCAATATCTTGAGACCTATATTCTGGTTGATATTTGCAGTATATAGCATGTTTCTGCACATATATAAGGATAGAACAGCAGAGTTATTCAGGGTTACAGGATGTGAGGGGATGGAGTAAGGTTAGGACTTAGTGTTTGGTAACCAGAAGTGCAATATCTTGAGACCTATATTCTGGTTGCTATGTGCAGTTTATAGCATGTTTATGCACATATATAAGGATAGAACAGCAGAGTTATTCAGGGATACAGGATGTGAGGGGATGGAGTAAGGTTAGGACTTAGTGCTTGGTAACCAGAAGTGCAATATCTTGAGACCTATATTCTGGTTGCTATTTGCAGTATATAGCATGTTTCTGCACATATATAAGGATAGAACAGCAGAGTTATTCAGGGTTACAGGATGTGAGGGGATGGAGTAAGGTTAGGAATAAGTGTTTGGTAACCAGAAGTGCAATATCTTGAGACCTATATTCTGGTTGCTATTTGCAGTTTATAGCATGTTTCTGCACATATATAAGGATAGAACAGCAGAGTTATTCAGGGTTGCAGGATGTGAGGGGATGGAGTAAGGTTAGGAATAAGTGTTTGGTAACCAGAAGTGCAATATCTTGAGACCTATATTCTGGTTGCTATTTGCAGTATATAGCATGTTTCTGCACCTATATAAGGATAGAACAGCAGAGTTATTCAGGGTTACAGGATGTGAGGGGATGGAGTAAGGTTAGGACTTAGTGTTTGGTAACCAGAAGTGCAATATCTTGAGACCTATATTCTGGTTGCTATGTGCAGTTTATAGCATGTTTCTGCACATATATAAGGATAGAACAGCAGAGTTATTCAGGGATACAGGATGTGAGGGGATGGAGTAAGGTTAGGACTTAGTGCTTGGTAACCAGAAGTGCAATATCTTGAGACCTATATTCTGGTTGCTATTTGCAGTATATAGCATGTTTCTGCACATATATAAGGATAGAACAGCAGAGTTATTCAGGGTTACAGGATGTGAGGGGATGGAGTAAGGTTAGGAATAAGTGTTTGGTAACCAGAAGTGCAATATCTTGAGACCTATATTCTGGTTGCTATTTGCAGTATATAGCATGTTTCTGCACATATATAAGGATAGAACAGCAGAGTTATTCAGGGTTGCAGGATGTGAGGGGATGGAGTAAGGTTAGGAATAAGTGTTTGGTAACCAGAAGTGCAATATCTTGAGACCTATATTCTGGTTGCTATTTGCAGTATATAGCATGTTTCTGCACCTATATAAGGATAGAACAGCAGAGTTATTCAGGGTTACAGGATGTGAGGGGATGGAGTAAGGTTAGGAATAAGTGTTTGGTAACCAGAAGTGCAATATCTTGAGACCTATATTCTGGTTGCTATTTGCAGTATATAGCATGTTTCTGCACCTATATAAGGATAGAACAGCAGAGTTATTCAGGGTTACAGGATGTGAGGGGATGGAGTAAGGTTAGGACTTAGTGTTTGGTAACCAGAAGTGCAATATCTTGAGACCTATATTCTGGTTGCTATTTGCAGTTTATAGTAGAGATGAGCGCCTGAAATTTTTCGGGTTTTGTGTTTTGGTTTTGGGTTCGGTTCCGCGGACGTGTTTTGGGTTCGACCGCTTTTTGGCAAAACCTCACCGAATTTTTTTTGTCGGATTCGGGTGTGTTTTGGATTTGGGTGGTTTTTTTAAAAAACACTAAAAAACAGCTTAAATCATAGAATTTGGGGGTCATTTTGATCCCAAAGTATTATTAACCTCAAAAACCATAATTTACACTCATTTTCAGTCTATTCTGAATACCTCACACCTCACAATATTATTTTTAGTCCTAAAATTTGCACCGAGGTCGCTGTGTGAGTAAGATAAGCGACCCTAGTGGCCGACACAAACACCGTGCCCATCTAGGAGTGGCACTGCAGTGTCACGCAGGATGTCCCTTCCAAAAAACCCTCCCCAAACAGCACATGACGCAAAGAAAAAAAGAGGCGCAATGAGGTAGCTGACTGTGTGAGTAAGATAAGCGACCCTAGTGGCCGACACAAACACCGGGCCCATCTAGGAGTGGCACTGCAGTGTCACGCAGGATGTCCCTTCCAAAAAACCCTCCCCAAACAGCACATGACGCAAAGAAAAAAAGAGGCGCAATGAGGTAGCTGACTGTGTGAGTAAGATAAGCGACCCTAGTGGCCGACACAAACACCGTGCCCATCTAGGAGTGGCACTGCAGTGTCACGCAGGATGTCCCTTCCAAAAAACCCTCCCCAAACAGCACATGACGCAAAGAAAAAAAGAGGCGCAATGAGGTAGCTGACTGTGTGAGTAAGATAAGCGACCCTAGTGGCCGACACAAACACCGGGCCCATCTAGGAGTGGCACTGCAGTGTCACGCAGGATGTCCCTTCCAAAAAACCCTCCCCAAACAGCACATGACGCAAAGAAAAAAAGAGGCGCAATGAGGTAGCTGACTGTGTGAGTAAGATAAGCGACCCTAGTGGCCGACACAAACACCGTGCCCATCTAGGAGTGGCACTGCAGTGTCACGCAGGATGTCCCTTCCAAAAAACCCTCCCCAAACAGCACATGACGCAAAGAAAAAAAGAGGCGCAATGAGGTAGCTGACTGTGTGAGTAAGATAAGCGACCCTAGTGGCCGACACAAACACCGTGCCCATCTAGGAGTGGCACTGCAGTGTCACGCAGGATGTCCCTTCCAAAAAACCCTCCCCAAACAGCACATGACGCAAAGAAAAAAAGAGGCGCAATGAGGTAGCTGACTGTGTGAGTAAGATAAGCGACCCTAGTGGCCGACACAAACACCGTGCCCATCTAGGAGTGGCACTGCAGTGTCACGCAGGATGTCCCTTCCAAAAAACCCTCCCCAAACAGCACATGACGCAAAGAAAAAAAGAGGCGCAATGAGGTAGCTGACTGTGTGAGTAAGATAAGCGACCCTAGTGGCCGACACAAACACCGGGCCCATCTAGGAGTGGCACTGCAGTGTCACGCAGGATGTCCCTTCCAAAAAACCCTCCCCAAACAGCACATGACGCAAAGAAAAAAAGAGGCGCAATGAGGTAGCTGACTGTGTGAGTAAGATAAGCGACCCTAGTGGCCGACACAAACACCGGGCCCATCTAGGAGTGGCACTGCAGTGTCACGCAGGATGTCCCTTCCAAAAAACCCTCCCCAAACAGCACATGACGCAAAGAAAAAAAGAGGCGCAATGAGGTAGCTGACTGTGTGAGTAAGATAAGCGACCCTAGTGGCCGACACAAACACCGTGCCCATCTAGGAGTGGCACTGCAGTGTCACGCAGGATGTCCCTTCCAAAAAACCCTCCCCAAACAGCACATGACACAAAGAAAAAAAGAGGCGCAATGAGGTAGCTGACTGTGTGAGTAAGATAAGCGACCCTAGTGGCCGACACAAACACCCTGCCCATCTAGGAGTGGCACTGCAGTGTCACGCAGGATGTCCCTTCCAAAAAACCCTCCCCAAACAGCACATGACGCAAAGAAAAATAAAAGAAAAAAGAGGTGCAAGATGGAATTGTCCTTGGGCCCTCCCACCCACCCTTATGTTGTATAAACAGGACATGCACACTTTAACCAACCCATCATTTCAGTGACAGGGTCTGCCACACGACTGTGACTGAAATGACGGGTTGGTTTGGACCCCCACCAAAAAGAAGCAATTAATCTCTCCTTGCACAAACTGGCTCTACAGAGGCAAGATGTCCACCTCATCATCATCCTCCGATATATCACCGTGTACATCCCCCTCCTCACAGATTATCAATTCGTCCCCACTGGAATCCACCATGTCAGCTCCCTGTGTACTTTGTGGAGGCAATTGCTGCTGGTCAATGTCTCTGCGGAGGAATTGATTATAATTCATTTTAATGAACATCATCTTCTCCACATTTTCTGGATGTAACCTCGTACGCCGATTGCTGACAAGGTGAGCGGCGGCACTAAACACTCTTTCGGAGTACACACTTGTGGGAGGGCAACTTAGGTAGAATAAAGCCAGTTTGTGCAAGGGCCTCCAAATTGCCTCTTTTTCCTGCCAGTATAAGTACGGACTGTGTGACGTGCCTACTTGGATGCGGTCACTCATATAATCCTCCACCATTCTATCAATGGTGAGAGAATCATATGCAGTGACAGTAGACGACATGTCCGTAATCGTTGTCAGGTCCTTCAGTCCGGACCAGATGTCAGCATCAGCAGTCGCTCCAGACTGCCCTGCATCACCGCCAGCGGGTGGGCTCGGAATTCTGAGCCTTTTCCTCGCACCCCCAGTTGCGGGAGAATGTGAAGGAGGAGATGTTGACAGGTCGCGTTCCGCTTGACTTGACAATTTTCTCACCAGCAGGTCTTTGAAACCCAGCAGACTTGTGTGCGCCGGAAAGAGAGATCCAAGGTAGGCTTTAAATCTAGGATCGAGCACGGTGGCCAAAATGTAGTGCTCTGATTTCAACAGATTGACCACCCGTGAATCCTTGTTAAGCGAATTAAGGGCTCCATCCACAAGTCCCACATGCCTAGCGGAATCGCTCTGTCTTAGCTCCTCCTTCAATGTCTCCAGCTTCTTCTGCAAAAGCCTGATGAGGGGAATGACCTGACTCAGGCTGGCAGTGTCTGAACTGACTTCACGTGTGGCAAGTTCAAAAGGTTGCAGAACCTTGCACAACGTTGAAATCATTCTCCACTGCGCTTGAGACAGGTGCATTCCACCTCCTATATCGTGCTCAGTTGTATAGGCTTGAATGGCCTTTTGCTGCTCCTCCAACCTCTGAAGCATATAGAGGGTTGAATTCCACCTCGTTACCACCTCCTGCTTCAGATGATGGCAGGGCAGGTTCAGGCGTTTTTGGTGGAGCTCCAGTCTTCTGTACGTGGTGCCTGTACGCCGAAAGTGTCCCGCAATTCTTCTGGCCACCGACAGCATCTCTTGCACGCCCCTGTCGTTTTTTTTTAAATTCTGCACCACCAAATTCAAGGTATGTGCAAAACATGGGACGTGCTGGAATTTGCCCAGATTTAATGCACGCACAATATTGCTGGCGTTGTCCGATGCCACAAATCCACAGGAGAGTCCAATTGGGGTAAGCCATTCCGCGATGATCTTCCTCAGTTGCCGTAAGAGGTTTTCAGCTGTGTGCGTATTCTGGAAACCGGTGATACAAAGCGTAGCCTGCCTAGGAAAGAGTTGGCGTTTGCGAGATGCTGCTACTGGTGCCGCCGCTGCTGTTCTTGCGGCGGGAGTCCATACATCTACCCAGTGGGCTGTCACAGTCATATAGTCCTGACCCTGCCCTGCTCCACTTGTCCACATGTCCGTGGTTAAGTGGACATTGGGTACAACTGAATTTTTTAGGACACTGGTGAGTCTTTTTCTGAGGTCCGTGTACATTTTCGGTATCGCCTGCCTAGAGAAGTGGAACCTAGATGGTATTTGGTAACGGGGGCACACTGCCTCAATAAAATGTCTAGTTCCCTGTGAACTAACGGCGGATACCGGACGCACGTCTAACACCAACATAGTTGTCAAGGCCTCAGTTATCCGCTTTGCAGCAGGATGACTGCTGTGATATTTCATCTTCCTCGCAAAGGACTGTTGAACAGTCAATTGCTTACTGGAAGTAGTACAAGCGGGCTTACGACTTCCCCTCTGGGATGACCATCGACTCCCAGCAGCAACAACAGCAGCGCCAGCAGCAGTAGGCGTTACACGCAAGGATGCATCGGAGGAATCCCAGGCAGGAGAGGAATCGTCAGAATTGCCAGTGACATGGCCTGCAGGACTATTGGCATTCCTGGGGAAGGAGGAAATTGACACTGAGGGAGTTGGTGGGGTGGTTTGCGTGAGCTTGGTTACAAGAGGAAGGGATTTACTGGTCAGTGGACTGCTTCCGCTGTCGGCCCAAGTTTTTGAACTTGTCACTGACTTATTATGAATGCGCTGCAGGTGACGTATAAGGGAGGATGTTCCGAGGTGGTTAACGTCCTTACCCCTACTTATTACAGCTTGACAAAGGGAACACACGGCTTGACACCTGTTGTCCGCATTTCTGGTGAAATACTTCCACACCGAAGAGCTGATTTTTTTGGTATTTTCACCAGGCATGTCAACGGCCATATTCCTCCCACGGACAACAGGTGTCTCCCCGGGTGCCTGACTTAAACAAACCACCTCACCATCAGAATCCTCCTGGTCAATTTCCTCCCCAGCGCCAGCAACACCCATATCCTCCTCATCCTGGTGTACTTCAACACTGACATCTTCAATCTGACTATCAGGAACTGGACTGCGGGTGCTCCTTCCATCACTTGCAGGGGGCGTGCAAATGGTGGAAGGCGCATGCTCTTCACGTCCAGTGTTGGGAAGGTCAGGCATAGCAACCGACACAATTGGACTCTCCTTGTGGATTTGGGATTTCGAAGAATGCACAGTTCTTTGCTGTGCTGCTTTTGCCATCTTGAGTCTTTTCATTTTTCTAGCGAGAGGCTGAGTGCTTCCATCCTCATGTGAAGCTGAACCACTAGCCATGAACATAGGCCAGGGCCTCAGCCGTTCCTTGCCACTCCGTGTGGTAAATGGCATATTGGCAAGTTTACGCTTCTCCTCCGACAATTTTATTTTAGCTTTTGGAGTCCTTTTTTTTCTGATATTTGGTGTTTTGGATTTGACATGCTCTGTACTATGACATTGGGCATCGGCCTTGGCAGACGACGTTGCTGGCATTTCATCGTCTCGGCCATGACTAGTGGCAGCAGCTTCAGCACGAGGTGGAAGTGGATCTTGATCTTTCCCTAATTTTGGAACCTCAACATTTTTGTTCTCCATATTTTAATAGGCACAACTAAAAGGCACCTCAGGTAAACAATGGAGATGGATGGATTGGATACTAGTATACAATTATGGACGGACTGCCTGCCGAGTTCCGACACAGAGGTAGCCACAGCCGTGAACTACCGCACTGTACACTGGTTGATAAAGAGATAGTAGTATACTCGTAACTAGTATGACGACTATAAAGAAAAAAAAAAAACCACGGTTAGGTGGTATATACAATTATGGATGGACGGACTGCCTGCCGAGTGCATACACAGAGGTAGCCACAGCCGTGAACTACCGCACTGTACTGTGTCTGCTGCTATAGACTGGTTGATAAAGAGATAGTATACTACTAATATATTATATATACTGGTGGTCAGGTCACTGGTCACTAGTCACACTGGCAGTGCAACTCCTGCAGCAAAAGTGTGCACTGTTTAATTTTAATATAATATTATGTACTCCTGGCTCCTGCTATAACAACCTATAACTGGCACTGCAGTGCTCCCCAGTCTCCCCCACAATTATAAGCTTTATATACATTGATGCAGCACACTGGGCTGAGCAGTGCACACAGATATGGTATGTGACTGAGTCACTGTGTGTATCGTTTTTTTTCAGGCAGAGAACGGATATATTAAATAAAACAAACAACTGCACTGTCTCTGGTGGTCACTGTGGTCTTCAGTCACTAAACTCTGTCTGCACTCTCTTCTACAGTATCACAGCAATCTCTCTCTCTCTCAACCCTAATCTAAATGGAGAGGACGCCAGCCACGTCCTCTCCCTATCAATCTCAATGCACGTGTGAAAATGGCGGCGACGCGCGGCTCCATATATAGAATCCGAGTCTCGCGAGAATCCGACAGCGTCATGATGACGTTCGGGCGCGCTCGGGTTAACCGAGCAAGGCGGGAGGATCCGAGTCTGCTCGGACCCGTGAAAAAAAACATGAAGTTCTGGCGGGTTCGGATTCAGAGAAACCGAACCCGCTCATCTCTAGTTTATAGCATGTTTCTGCACATATATAAGGATAGAACAGCAGAGTTATTCAGGGTTACAGGATGTGAGGGGATGGAGTAAGGTTAGGACTTAGTGTTTGGTAACCAGAAGTGCAATATCTTGAGACCTATATTCTGGTTGCTATGTGCAGTTTATAGCATGTTTCTGCACATATATAAGGATAGAACAGCAGAGTTATTCAGGGTTACAGGATGTGAGGGGATGGAGTAAGGTTAGGACTTAGTGTTTGGTATCCAGAAGTGCAATATCTTGAGACCTATATTCTGGTTGCTATGTGCAGTTTATAGCATGTTTCTGCACATATATAAGGATAGAACAGCAGAGTTATTCAGGGTTACAGGATGTGAGGGGATGGAGTAAGGTTAGGACTTAGTGCTTGGTATCCAGAAGTGCAATATCTTGAGACCTATATTCTGGTTGCTATTTGCAGTTTATAGCATGTTTCTGCACATATATAAGGATAGAACAGCAGAGTTATTCAGGGTTACAGGATGTGAGGGGATGGAGTAAGGTTAGGACTTAGTGTTTGGTAACCAGAAGTGCAATATCTTGAGACCTATATTCTGGTTGCTATGTGCAGTATATAGCATGTTTCTGCACATATATAAGGATAGAACAGCAGAGTTATTCAGGGTTACAGGATGTGAGGGGATGGAGTAAGGTTAGGACTTAGTGTTTGGTATACAGAAGTGCAATATCTTGAGACCTATATTCTGGTTGCTATGTGCAGTATATAGCATGTTTCTGCACATATATAAGGATAGAACAGCAGAGTTATTCAGGGTTACAGGATGTGAGGGGATGGAGGAAGGTTAGGACTTAGTGTTTGGTATACAGAAGTGCAATATCTTGAGACCTATATTCTGGTTGCTATTTGCAGTTTATAGCATGTTTCTGCACATATATAAGGATAGAACAGCAGAGTTATTCAGGGTTACAGGATGTGAGGGGATGGAGTAAGGTTAGGACTTAGTCCTTGGTATCCAGAAGTGCAATATCTTGAGACCTATATTCTGGTTGCTATTTGCAGTTTATAGCATGTTTCTGCACATATATAAGGATAGAACAGCAGAGTTATTCAGGGTTACAGGATGTGAGGGGATGGAGTAAGGTTAGGACTTAGTGTTTGGTAACCAGAAGTGCAATATCTTGAGACCTATATTCTGGTTGCTATTTGCAGTGTATAGCATGTTTCTGTACATATATAAGGATAGAACAGCAGAGTTATTCAGGGTTACAGGATGTGAGGGGATGGAGTAAGGTTAGGACTTAGTGTTTGGTAACCAGAAGTGCAATATCTTGAGACCTATATTCTGGTTGCTATGTGCAGTGTATAGCATGTTTCTGCACATATATAAGGATAGAACAGCAGAGTTATTCAGGGTTACAGGATGTGAGGGGATGGAGTAAGGTTAGGACTTAGTGTTTGGTAACCAGAAGTGCAATATCTTGAGACCTATATTCTGGTTGCTATTTGCAGTTTATAGCATGTTTCTGCACATATATAAGGATAGAACAGCAGAGTTATTCAGGGTTACAGGATGTGAGGGGATGGAGTAAGGTTAGGAATAAGTGTTTGGTAACCAGAAGTGCAATATCTTGAGACCTATATTCTGGTTGCTAATTGCAGTTTATAGCATGTTTCTGCACATATATAAGGATAGAACAGCAGAGTTATTCAGGGTTACAGGATGTGAGGGGATGGAGTAAGGTTAGGACTTAGTGTTTGGTAACCAGAAGTGCAATATCTTGAGACCTATATTCTGGTTGCTAATTGCAGTTTATAGCATGTTTCTGCACATATATAAGGATAGAACAGCAGAGTTATTCAGGGTTACAGGATGTGAGGGGATGGAGCAAGGTTAGGACTTAGTGTTTGGTAACCAGAAGTGCAATATCTTGAGACCTATATTCTGGTTGCTATGTGCAGTTTATAGCATGTTTCTGCACATATATAAGGATAGAACAGCAGAGTTATTCAGGGTTACAGGATGTGAGGGGATGGAGTAAGGTTAGGAATAAGTGTTTGGTAACCAGAAGTGCAATATCTTGAGACCTATATTCTGGTTGCTATTTGCAGTTTATAGCATGTTTCTGCACATATATAAGGATAGAACAGAAGAGTTATTCAGGGTTACAGGATGTGATGGGATGGAGTAAGGTTAGGACTTAGTGTTTGGTATCCAGAAGTGCAATATCTTGAGACCTATATTCTGGTTGCTATGTGCAGTTTATAGCATGTTTCTGCACATATATAAGGATAGAACAGCAGAGTTATTCAGGGTTACAGGATGTGAGGGGATGGAGTAAGGTTAGGACTTAGTGCTTGGTAACCAGAAGTGCAATATCTTGAGACCTATATTCTGGTTGCTATTTGCAGTATATAGCATGTTTCTGCACATATATAAGGATAGAACAGCAGAGTTATTCAGGGTTACAGGATGTGAGGGAATGGAGCAAGGTTAGGAATAAGTGTTTGGTAACCAGAAGTGCAATATCTTGAGACCTATATTCTGGTTGCTATTTGCAGTATATAGCATGTTTCTGCACATATATAAGGATAGAACAGCAGAGTTATTCAGGGTTACAGGATGTGATGGGATGGAGTAAGGTTAGGACTTAGTGTTTGGTATCTAGAAGTGCAATATCTTGAGACCTATATTCTGGTTGCTATGTGCAGTTTATAGCATGTTTCTGCACATATATAAGGATAGAACAGCAGAGTTATTCAGGGTTACAGGATGTGAGGGGATGGAGTAAGGTTAGGACTTAGTGCTTGGTAACCAGAAGTGCAATATCTTGAGACCTATATTCTGGTTGCTATTTGCAGTATATAGCATGTTTCTGCACATATATAAGGATAGAACAGCAGAGTTATTCAGGGTTACAGGATGTGAGGGGATGGAGCAAGGTTAGGAATAAGTGTTTGGTAACCAGAAGTGCAATATCTTGAGACCTATATTCTGGTTGCTATTTGCAGTATATAGCATGTTTCTGCACATATATAAGGATAGAACAGCAGTTATTCAGGGTTACAGGATGTGAGGGGATGGAGTAAGGTTAGGAATAAGTGTTTGGTAACCAGAAGTGCAATATCTTGAGACCTATATTCTGGTTGCTATTTGCAGTTTATAGCATGTTTCTGCACATATATAAGGATAGAACAGCAGAGTTATTCAGGGTTACAGGATGTGAGGGAATGGAGCAAGGTTAGGAATAAGTGTTTGGTAACCAGAAGTGCAATATCTTGAGACCTATATTCTGGTTGCTATTTGCAGTATATAGCATGTTTCTGCACATATATAAGGATAGAACAGCAGAGTTATTCAGGGTTACAGGATGTGAGGGAATGGAGCAAGGTTAGGAATAAGTGTTTGGTAACCAGAAGTGCAATATCTTGAGACCTATATTCTGGTTGCTATTTGCAGTATATAGCATGTTTCTGCACATATATAAGGATAGAACAGCAGAGTTATTCAGGGTTACAGGATGTGATGGGATGGAGTAAGGTTAGGACTTAGTGCTTGGTAACCAGAAGTGCAATATCTTGAGACATATATTCTGGTTGCTATGTGCAGTTTATAGCATGTTTCTGCACATATATAAGGATAGAACAGCAGAGTTATTCAGGGTTACAGGATGTGATGGGATGGAGTAAGGTTAGGACTTAGTGTTTGGTATCTAGAAGTGCAATATCTTGAGACCTATATTCTGGTTGCTATGTGCAGTTTATAGCATGTTTCTGCACATATATAAGGATAGAACAGCAGAGTTATTCAGGGTTACAGGATGTGAGGGGATGGAGTAAGGTTAGGACTTAGTGTTTGGTAACCAGAAGTGCAATATCTTGAGACCTATATTCTGGTTGCTATGTGCAGTTTATAGCATGTTTCTGCACATATATAAGGATAGAACAGCAGAGTTATTCAGGGTTACAGGATGTGATGGGATGGAGTAAGGTTAGGACTTAGTGTTTGGTATCTAGAAGTGCAATATCTTGAGACCTATATTCTGGTTGCTATGTGCAGTTTATAGCATGTTTCTGCACATATATAAGGATAGAACAGCAGAGTTATTCAGGGTTACAGGATGTGAGGGGATGGAGTAAGGTTAGGACTTAGTGCTTGGTAACCAGAAGTGCAATATCTTGAGACCTATATTCTGGTTGCTATTTGCAGTATATAGCATGTTTCTGCACATATATAAGGATAGAACAGCAGAGTTATTCAGGGTTACAGGATGTGAGGGGATGGAGCAAGGTTAGGAATAAGTGTTTGGTAACCAGAAGTGCAATATCTTGAGACCTATATTCTGGTTGCTATTTGCAGTATATAGCATGTTTCTGCACATATATAAGGATAGAACAGCAGTTATTCAGGGTTACAGGATGTGAGGGGATGGAGTAAGGTTAGGAATAAGTGTTTGGTAACCAGAAGTGCAATATCTTGAGACCTATATTCTGGTTGCTATTTGCAGTTTATAGCATGTTTCTGCACATATATAAGGATAGAACAGCAGAGTTATTCAGGGTTACAGGATGTGAGGGAATGGAGCAAGGTTAGGAATAAGTGTTTGGTAACCAGAAGTGCAATATCTTGAGACCTATATTCTGGTTGCTATTTGCAGTATATAGCATGTTTCTGCACATATATAAGGATAGAACAGCAGAGTTATTCAGGGTTACAGGATGTGAGGGAATGGAGCAAGGTTAGGAATAAGTGTTTGGTAACCAGAAGTGCAATATCTTGAGACCTATATTCTGGTTGCTATTTGCAGTATATAGCATGTTTCTGCACATATATAAGGATAGAACAGCAGAGTTATTCAGGGTTACAGGATGTGATGGGATGGAGTAAGGTTAGGACTTAGTGTTTGGTATCTAGAAGTGCAATATCTTGAGACCTATATTCTGGTTGCTATGTGCAGTTTATAGCATGTTTCTGCACATATATAAGGATAGAACAGCAGAGTTATTCAGGGTTACAGGATGTGAGGGGATGGAGTAAGGTTAGGACTTAGTGTTTGGTAACCAGAAGTGCAATATCTTGAGACCTATATTCTGGTTGCTATGTGCAGTTTATAGCATGTTTCTGCACATATATAAGGATAGAACAGCAGAGTTATTCAGGGTTACAGGATGTGATGGGATGGAGTAAGGTTAGGACTTAGTGCTTGGTAACCAGAAGTGCAATATCTTGAGACCTATATTCTGGTTGCTATGTGCAGTTTATAGCATGTTTCTGCACATATATAAGGATAGAACAGCAGAGTTATTCAGGGTTACAGGATGTGAGGGGATGGAGTAAGGTTAGGACTTAGTGTTTGGTAACCAGACGTGCAATATCTTGAGACCTATATTCTGGTTGCTATGTGCAGTTTATAGCATGTTTCTGCACATATATAAGGATAGAACAGCAGAGTTATTCAGGGTTACAGGATGTGATGGGATGGAGTAAGGTTAGGACTTAGTGTTTGGTATCTAGAAGTGCAATATCTTGAGACCTATATTCTGGTTGCTATGTGCAGTTTATAGCATGTTTCTGCACATATATAAGGATAGAACAGCAGAGTTATTCAGGGTTACAGGATGTGAGGGGATGGAGTAAGGTTAGGACTTAGTGCTTGGTAACCAGAAGTGCAATATCTTGAGACCTATATTCTGGTTGCTATTTGCAGTATATAGCATGTTTCTGCACATATATAAGGATAGAACAGCAGAGTTATTCAGGGTTACAGGATGTGAGGGGATGGAGCAAGGTTAGGAATAAGTGTTTGGTAACCAGAAGTGCAATATCTTGAGACCTATATTCTGGTTGCTATTTGCAGTATATAGCATGTTTCTGCACATATATAAGGATAGAACAGCAGTTATTCAGGGTTACAGGATGTGAGGGGATGGAGTAAGGTTAGGAATAAGTGTTTGGTAACCAGAAGTGCAATATCTTGAGACCTATATTCTGGTTGCTATTTGCAGTTTATAGCATGTTTCTGCACATATATAAGGATAGAACAGCAGAGTTATTCAGGGTTACAGGATGTGAGGGGATGGAGTAAGGTTAGGACTTAGTGCTTGGTATCCAGAAGTGCAATATCTTGAGACCTATATTCTGGTTGCTATTTGCAGTTTATAGCATGTTTCTGCACATATATAAGGATAGAACAGCAGAGTTATTCAGGGTTACAGGATGTGATGGGATGGAGTAAGGTTAGGACTTTGTGTTTGGTAACCAGAAGTGCAATATCTTGAGACCTATATTCTGGTTGCTATTTGCAGTTTATAGCATGTTTCTGCACATATATAAGGATAGAACAGCAGAGTTATTCAGGGTTACAGGATGTGATGGGATGGAGTAAGGTTAGGACTTAGTGTTTGGTATCTAGAAGTGCAATATCTTGAGACCTATATTCTGGTTGCTATGTGCAGTTTATAGCATGTTTCTGCACATATATAAGGATAGAACAGCAGAGTTATTCAGGGTTACAGGATGTGAGGGGATGGAGTAAGGTTAGGACTTAGTGCTTGGTAACCAGAAGTGCAATATCTTGAGACCTATATTCTGGTTGCTATTTGCAGTATATAGCATGTTTCTGCACATATATAAGGATAGAACAGCAGAGTTATTCAGGGTTACAGGATGTGAGGGGATGGAGTGAGGTTAGGACTTAGTGTTTGGTAACCAGAAGTGCAATATCTTGAGACCTATATTCTGGTTGCTATTTGCAGTTTATAGCATGTTTCTGCACATATATAAGGATAGAACAGCAGAGTTATTCAGGGTTACAGGATGTGAGGGAATGGAGCAAGGTTAGGAATAAGTGTTTGGTAACCAGAAGTGCAATATCTTGAGACCTATATTCTGGTTGCTATTTGCAGTATATAGCATGTTTCTGCACATATATAAGGATAGAACAGCAGAGTTATTCAGGGTTACAGGATGTGATGGGATGGAGTAAGGTTAGGACTTAGTGTTTGGTATCTAGAAGTGCAATATCTTGAGACCTATATTCTGGTTGCTATGTGCAGTTTATAGCATGTTTCTGCACATATATAAGGATAGAACAGCAGAGTTATTCAGGGTTACAGGATGTGAGGGGATGGAGTAAGGGTAGGACTTAGTGTTTGGTATCTAGAAGTGCAATATCTTGAGACCTATATTCTGGTTGCTATGTGCAGTTTATAGCATGTTTCTGCACATATATAAGGATAGAACAGCAGAGTTATTCAGGGTTACAGGATGTGAGGGGATGGAGTAAGGTTAGGACTTAGTGCTTGGTAACCAGAAGTGCAATATCTTGAGACCTATATTCTGGTTGCTATTTGCAGTATATAGCATGTTTCTGCACATACATAAGGATAGAACAGCAGAGTTATTCAGGGTTACAGGATGTGAGGGGATGGAGCAAGGTTAGGAATAAGTGTTTGGTAACCAGAAGTGCAATATCTTGAGACCTATATTCTGGTTGCTATTTGCAGTATATAGCATGTTTCTGCACATATATAAGGATAGAACAGCAGTTATTCAGGGTTACAGGATGTGAGGGGATGGAGTAAGGTTAGGAATAAGTGTTTGGTAACCAGAAGTGCAATATCTTGAGACCTATATTCTGGTTGCTATTTGCAGTTTATAGCATGTTTCTGCACATATATAAGGATAGAACAGCAGAGTTATTCAGGGTTACAGGATGTGAGGGGATGGAGTAAGGTTAGGACTTAGTGCTTGGTATCCAGAAGTGCAATATCTTGAGACCTATATTCTGGTTGCTATTTGCAGTTTATAGCATGTTTCTTCACATATATAAGGATAGAACAGCAGAGTTATTCAGGGTTACAGGATGTGAGGGGATGGAGTAAGGTTAGGAATAAGTGTTTGGTAACCAGAAGTGCAATATCTTGAGACCTATATTCTGGTTGCTATTTGCAGTTTATAGCATGTTTCTGCACATATATAAGGATAGAACAGCAGAGTTATTCAGGGTTACAGGATGTGAGGGGATGGAGTAAGGTTAGGACTTAGTGTTTGGTATACAGAAGTGCAATATCTTGAGACCTATATTCTGGTTGCTATGTGCAGTTTATAGCATGTTTCTGCACATATATAAGGATAGAACAGCAGAGTTATTCAGGGTTACAGGATGTGAGGGGATGGAGTAAGGTTAGGACTTAGTGTTTGGTAACCAGAAGTGCAATATCTTGAGACCTATATTCTGGTTGCTATTTGCAGTTTATAGCATGTTTCTGCACATATATAAGGATAGAACAGCAGAGTTATTCAGGGTTACAGGATGTGAGGGGATGGAGTAAGGTTAGGAATAAGTGTTTGGTAACCAGAAGTGCAATATCTTGAGACCTATATTCTGGTTGCTATGTGCAGTTTATAGCATGTTTCTGCACATATATAAGGATAGAACAGCAGAGTTATTCAGGGTTACAGGATGTGAGGGGATGGAGTAAGGTTAGGACTTAGTGCTTGGTAACCAGAAGTGCAATATCTTGAGACCTATATTCTGGTTGCTATGTGCAGTATATAGCATGTTTCTGCACATATATAAGGATAGAACAGCAGAGTTATTCAGGGATACAGGATGTGAGAAGATGGAGTAAGGTTAGGACTTAGTGCTTGGTAACCAGAAGTGCAATATCTTGAGACCTATATTCTGGTTGCTATTTGCAGTATATAGCATGTTTCTGCACATATATAAGGATAGAACAGCAGAGTCATTCAGGGTTACAGGATGTGAGGGGATGGAGTAAGGTTAGGACTTAGTGTTTGGTAACCAGAAGTGCAATATCTTGAGACCTATATTCTGGTTGCTATTTGCAGTATATAGCATTTTTCTGCACATATATAAGGATAGAACAGCAGAGTTATTCAGGGTTACAGGATGTGAGGGGATGGAGTAAGGTTAGGACTTAGTGTTTGGTAACCAGATGTGCAATATCTTGAGACCTATATTCTGGTTGCTATTTGCAGTATATAGCATGTTTCTGCACATATATAAGGATAGAACAGCAGAGTTATTCAGGGTTACAGGATGTGAGGGGATGGAGTAAGGTTAGGACTTAGTGTTTGGTAACCAGAAGTGCAATATCTTGAGACCTATATTCTGGTTGCTATGTGCAGTTTATAGCATGTTTCTGCACATATATAAGGATAGAACAGCAGAGTTATTCAGGGTTACAGGATGTGAGGGGATGGAGTAAGGTTAGGACTTAGTGCTTGGTAACCAGAAGTGCAATATCTTGAGACCTATATTCTGGTTGCTATTTGCAGTATATAGCATGTTTCTGCACATATATAAGGATAGAACAGCAGAGTTATTCAGGGTTACAGGATGTGATGGGATGGAGTAAGGTTAGGACTTAGTGTTTGGTAACCAGAAGTGCAATATCTTGAGACCTATATTCTGGTTGCTATTTGCAGTTTATAGCATGTTTCTGCACATATATAAGGATAGAACAGCAGAGTTATTCAGGGTTACAGGATGTGATGGGATGGAGTAAGGTAAGGACTTAGTGTTTGGTATCTAGAAGTGCAATATCTTGAGACCTATATTCTGGTTGCTATGTGCAGTTTATAGCATGTTTCTGCACATATATAAGGATAGAACAGCAGAGTTATTCAGGGTTACAGGATGTGAGGGGATGGAGTAAGGTTAGGACTTAGTGCTTGGTAACCAGAAGTGCAATATCTTGAGACCTATATTCTGGTTGCTATTTGCAGTATATAGCATGTTTCTGCACATATATAAGGATAGAACAGCAGAGTTATTCAGGGTTACAGGATGTGAGGGAATGGAGCAAGGTTAGGAATAAGTGTTTGGTAACCAGAAGTGCAATATCTTGAGACCTATATTCTGGTTGCTATTTGCAGTATATAGCATGTTTCTGCACATATATAAGGATAGAACAGCAGAGTTATTCAGGGTTACAGGATGTGATGGGATGGAGTAAGGTTAGGACTTAGTGTTTGGTATCTAGAAGTGCAATATCTTGAGACCTATATTCTGGTTGCTATGTGCAGTTTATAGCATGTTTCTGCACATATATAAGGATAGAACAGCAGAGTTATTCAGGGTTACAGGATGTGAGGGGATGGAGTAAGGTTAGGACTTAGTGCTTGGTATCCAGAAGTGCAATATCTTGAGACCTATATTCTGGTTGCTATTTGCAGTTTATAGCATGTTTCTGCACATATATAAGGATAGAACAGCAGAGTTATTCAGGGTTACAGGATGTGAGGGGATGGAGTAAGGTTAGGACTTAGTGTTTGGTAACCAGAAGTGCAATATCTTGAGACCTATATTCTGGTTGCTATGTGCAGTTTATAGCATGTTTCTGCACATATATAAGGATAGAACAGCAGAGTTATTCAGGGTTACAGGATGTGAGGGGATGGAGTAAGGTTAGGAATAAGTGTTTGGTAACCAGAAGTGCAATATCTTGAGACCTATATTCTGGTTGCTATTTGCAGTTTATAGCATGTTTCTGCACATATATAAGGATAGAACAGCAGAGTTATTCAGGGTTACAGGATGTGAGGGGATGGAGTAAGGTTAGGACTTAGTGTTTGGTATACAGAAGTGCAATATCTTGAGACCTATATTCTGGTTGCTATGTGCAGTTTATAGCATGTTTCTGCACATATATAAGGATAGAACAGCAGAGTTATTCAGGGTTACAGGATGTGAGGGGATGGAGTAAGGTTAGGACTTAGTGTTTGCTAACCAGAAGTGCAATATCTTGAGACCTATATTCTGGTTGCTATTTGCAGTTTATAGCATGTTTCTGCACATATATAAGGATAGAACAGCAGAGTTATTCAGGGTTACAGGATGTGAGGGGATGGAGTAAGGTTAGGAATAAGTGTTTGGTAACCAGAAGTGCAATATCTTGAGACCTATATTCTGGTTGCTATTTGCAGTTTATAGCATGTTTCTGCACATATATAAGGATAGAACAGCAGAGTTATTCAGGGTTACAGGATGTGAGGGGATGGAGTAAGGTTAGGACTTAGTGCTTGGTAACCAGAAGTGCAATATCTTGAGACCTATATTCTGGTTGCTATTTGCAGTATATAGCATGTTTCTGCACATATATAAGGATAGAACAGCAGAGTTATTCAGGGTTACAGGATGTGAGGGGATGGAGTAAGGTTAGGACTTAGTGCTTGGTATCTAGAAGTGCAATATCTTGAGACCTATATTCTGGTTGCTATGTGCAGTTTATAGCATGTTTCTGCACATATATAAGGATAGAACAGCAGAGTTATTCAGGGTTACAGGATGTGAGGGGATGGAGTAAGGTTAGGACTTAGTGTTTGGTATACAGAAGTGCAATATCTTGAGACCTATATTCTGGTTGCTATTTGCAGTTTATAGCATGTTTCTGCACATATATAAGGATAGAACAGCAGAGTTATTCAGGGTTACAGGATGTGAGGGGATGGAGTAAGGTTAGGACTTAGTGTTTGGAAACCAGAAGTGCAATATCTTGAGACTTATATTCTGGTTGCTATTTGCAGTGTATAGCATGTTTCTGCACATATATAAGGATAGAACAGCAGAGTTATTCAGGGTTACAGGATGTGAGGGGATGGAGCAAGGTTAGGAATAAGTGTTTGGTAACCAGAAGTGCAATATCTTGAGACCTATATTCTGGTTGCTATTTGCAGTATATAGCATGTTTCTGCACATATATAAGGATAGAACAGCAGTTATTCAGGGTTACAGGATGTGAGGGGATGGAGTAAGGTTAGGAATAAGTGTTTGGTAACCAGAAGTGCAATATCTTGAGACCTATATTCTGGTTGCTATGTGCAGTTTATAGCATGTTTCTGCACATATATAAGGATAGAACAGCAGAGTTATTCAGGGTTACAGGATGTGAGGGGATGGAGTAAGGTTAGGACTTAGTGCTTGGTATCCAGAAGTGCAATATCTTGAGAACTATATTCTGGTTGCTATTTGCAGTTTATAGCATGTTTCTGCACATATATAAGGATAGAACAGCAGAGTTATTCAGGGTTACAGGATGTGAGGGGATGGAGTAAGGTTAGGACTTAGTGTTTGGTAACCAGAAGTGCAATATCTTGAGACCTATATTCTGGTTGCTATGTGCAGTTTATAGCATGTTTCTGCACATATATAAGGATAGAACAGCAGAGTTATTCAGGGTTACAGGATGTGAGGGGATGGAGTAAGGTTAGGAATAAGTGTTTGGTAACCAGAAGTGCAATATCTTGAGACCTATATTCTGGTTGCTATTTGCAGTATATAGCATGTTTCTGCACATATATAAGGATAGAACAGCAGTTATTCAGGGTTACAGGATGTGAGGGGATGGAGTAAGGTTAGGAATAAGTATTTGGTAACCAGAAGTGCAATATCTTGAGACCTATATTCTGGTTGCTATGTGCAGTTTATAGCATGTTTCTGCACATATATAAGGATAGAACAGCAGAGTTATTCAGGGTTACAGGATGTGAGGGGATGGAGTAAGGTTAGGACTTAGTGTTTGGTAACCAGAAGTGCAATATCTTGAGACCTATATTCTGGTTGCTATTTGCAGTATATAGCATGTTTCTGCACATATATAAGGATAGAACAGCAGTTATTCAGGGTTACAGGATGTGAGGGGATGGAGTAAGGTTAAGACTTAGGTTAGTGTTTGGTATCTAGAAGTGCAATATTTTGAGACCTATATTCTGGTTGCTATTTGCAGTTTATAGCATGTTTCTGCACATATATAAGGATAGAACAGCAGAGTTATTCAGGGTTACAGGATGTGAGGGGATGGAGTAAGGTTAGGACTTAGTGCTTGGTATCCAGAAGTGCAATATCTTGAGACCTATATTCTGGTTGCTATTTGCAGTTTATAGCATGTTTCTGCACATATATAAGGATAGAACAGCAGAGTTATTCAGGGTTACAGGATGTGAGGGGATGGAGTAAGGTTAGGACTTAGTGTTTGGTAACCAGAAGTGCAATATCTTGAGACCTATATTCTGGTTGCTATTTGCAGTTTATAGCATGTTTCTGCACATATATAAGGATAGAACAGCAGAGTTATTCAGGGTTACAGGATGTGAGGGGATGGAGTAAGGTTAGGACTTAGTGTTTGGTAACCAGAAGTGCAATATCTTGAGACCTATATTCTGGTTGCTATGTGCAGTTTATAGCATGTTTCTGCACATATATAAGGATAGAACAGCAGAGTTATTCAGGGTTACAGGATGTGAGGGGATGGAGTAAGGTTAGGACTTAGTGCTTGGTAACCAGAAGTGCAATAGCTTGAGACCTATATTCTGGTTGCTATGTGCAGTTTATAGCATGTTTCTGCACATATATAAGGATAGAACAGCAGAGTTATTCAGGGTTATAGGATGTGAGGGGATGGAGTAAGGTTAGGACTTAGTGCTTGGTATCTAGAAGTGCAATATCTTGAGACCTATATTCTGGTTGATATTTGCAGTATATAGCATGTTTCTGCACATATATAAGGATAGAACAGCAGAGTTATTCAGGGTTACAGGATGTGAGGGGATGGAGTAAGGTTAAGACTTAGGTTAGTGTTTGGTATCTAGAAGTGCAATATTTTGAGACCTATATTCTGGTTGCTATGTGCAGTTTATAGCATGTTTCTGCACATATATAAGGATAGAACAGCAGAGTTATTCAGGGTTACAGGAAGTGAGGGGATGGAGTAAGGCTAGGAATAAGTGTTTGGTAACCAGAAGTGCAATATCTTGAGACCTATATTCTGGTTGCTATTTGCAGTATATAGCATGTTTCTGCACATATATAAGGATAGAACAGCAGAGTTATTCAGGGTTACAGGATGTGAGGGGATGGAGTAAGGTTAGGACTTAGTGTTTGGTAACCAGAAGTGCAATATCTTGAGACCTATATTCTGGTTGCTATTTGCAGTTTATAGCATGTTTCTGCACATATATAAGGATAGAACAGCAGAGTTATTCAGGGTTACAGGATGTGAGGGGATGGAGTAAGGTTAGGATTTAGTGTTTGGTATACAGAAGTGCAATATCTTGAGACCTATATTCTGGTTGCTATTTGCAGTATATAGCATGTTTCTGCACATATATAAGGATAGAACAGCAGAGTTATTCAGGGTTACAGGATGTGAGAAGATGGAGTAAGGTTAGGACTTAGTGCTTGGTATCCAGAAGTGCAATATCTTGAGACCTATATTCTGGTTGCTATTTGCAGTATATAGCATGTTTCTGCACATATAAGGATAGAACAGCAGAGTTATTCAGGGTTACAGGATGTGAGGGGATGGAGTAAGGTTAGGACTTAGTGCTTGGTAACCAGAAGTGCAATATCTTGAGACCTATATTCTGGTTGCTATGTGCAGTTTCTAGCATGTTTCTGCACATATATAAGGATAGAACAGCAGAGTTATTCAGGGTTACAGGATGTGAGGGGATGGAGTAAGGTTAGAACTTAGTGTTTGGTAACCAGAAGTGCAATATCTTGAGACCTATATTCTGGTTGCTATTTGCAGTTTATAGCATGTTTCTGCACATATATAAGGATAGAACAGCAGAGTTATTCAGGGTTACAGGATGTGAGGGGATGGAGTAAGGTTAGGACTTAGTGTTTGGTAACCAGAAGTGCAATATCTTGAGACCTATATTCTGGTTGCTAATTGCAGTTTATAGCATGTTTCTGCACATATATAAGTATAGAACAGCAGAGTTATTCAGGGTTACAGGATGTGAGGGGATGGAGCAAGGTTAGGACTTAGTGTTTGGTAACCAGAAGTGCAATATCTTGAGACCTATATTCTGGTTGCTATGTGCAGTTTATAGCATGTTTCTGCACATATATAAGGATAGAACAGCAGAGTTATTCAGGGATACAGGATGTGAGGGGATGGAGTAAGGTTAGGAATAAGTGTTTGGTAACCAGAAGTGCAATATCTTGAGACCTATATTCTGGTTGCTATTTGCAGTTTATAGCATGTTTCTGCACATATATAAGGATAGAACAGCAGAGTTATTCAGGGTTACAGGATGTGAGGGGATGGAGTAAGGTTAGGACTTAGTGTTTGGTAACCAGAAGTGCAATATCTTGAGACCTATATTCTGGTTGCGATGTGCAGTTTATAGCATGTTTCTGTACATATATAAGGATAGAACAGCAGAGTTATTCAGGGTTACAGGATGTGAGGGGATGGAGTAAGGTTAGGACTTAGTGTTTGGTATCCAGAAGTGCAATATCTTGAGACCTATATTCTGGTTGCTAATTGCAGTTTATAGCATGTTTCTGCACATATATAAGGATAGAACAGCAGAGTTATTCAGGGTTACAGGATGTGAGGGGATGGAGTAAGGTTAGGACTTAGTGTTTGGTATCCAGAAGTGCAATATCTTGAGACCTATATTCTGGTTGCTAATTGCAGTTTATAGCATGTTTCTGCACATATATAAGGATATAACAGCAGAGTTATTCAGGGTTACAGGATGTGAGGGGATGGAGCAAGGTTAGGACTTAGTGTTTGGTAACCAGAAGTGCAATATTTTGAGACCTATATTCTGGTTGCTATGTGCAGTTTATAGCATGTTTCTGCACATATATAAGGATAGAACAGCAGAGTTATTCAGGGTTACAGGATGTGAGGGGATGGAGTAAGGTTAGGACTTAGTGTTTGGTATCCAGAAGTGCAATATCTTGAGACCTATATTCTGGTTGCTAATTGCAGTTTATAGCATGTTTCTGCACATATATAAGGATAGAACAGCAGAGTTATTCAGGGTTACAGGATGTGAGGGGATGGAGTAAGGTTAGGACTCAGTGTTTGGTAACCAGAAGTGCAATATCTTGAGACCTATATTCTGGTTGCTATGTGCAGTTTATAGCATGTTTCTGCACATATATAAGGATAGAACAGCAGAGTTATTCAGGGTTACAGGATGTGAGGGGATGGAGTAAGGTTAGGACTTAGTGTTTGGTAACCAGAAGTGCAATTACTTGAGACCTATATTCTGGTTGCTATGTGCAGTTTATAGCATGTTTCTGCACATATATAAGGATAGAACAGCAGAGTTATTCAGGGTTACAGGATGTGAGGGGATGGAGTCAGGTTAGGACTTAGGGGTATATTTACTAACATTCATAATTTTCGGAAAAAGGTCAAAGTTCAATCACGAATGACATCGAAAGTGTAAAATTGCAACTTTTTGAATTTATTACGACTAATTTACTAAGCTGTCGTATTCTGCATTTTCGTTTTTTCCGATGTCGATGTCATTCGTGTTTTTTTACCGTTTTTTACGGCAGTGATTAGCAAAACACTGCCGACTTTATCACAAATGAATCACGGCCGGATCTGTGTGATCCGTGCTGGGGTTCATTTTATTTTATTTTTTTTCAAATAAGCACTGTAAAAAAAAAAAAAAAAATGGCGTGGGGTCCCCCCTCCTAAGCATAACCAGCCTTGGGCTCTTTGAGCCAATCCTGGTTGCAGAAATAAGGGGGGAAAAGTGACAGGGGTTCCCCCATATTTAAGCAACCAGCATCGGGCTCTGCGCCTGGTCCTGGTTCCAAAAATACGGGGGACAAAAAGCGTAGGGGTCCCCCGTATTTTTAAAACCAGCACCGGGCTCCACTAGCTGGACAGATAATGCCACAGCCGGGGGTCACTTTTATATAGTGCCCTGCGGCCGTGGCATCAAATTTGCAACTAGTCACCCCTGGCCGGGGTATCCTGGGGGAGTGGGGACCCCTTCAATCAAGGGGTCCCCCCCCCAGCCACCCAAGGGCCAGGGGTGAAGCCCGAGGCTGTCCCCCCCATCCAATGGACTGCGGATGGGGGGCTGATAGCCTTTTTGTAAAAGTGTAAGATATTGTTTTTATATTGAGGCCCAGCAAGCCTCCCCCGCATGCTGGTACTTGGAGAACCACAAGTACCAGCATGCGGCGGAAAAAACGGGCTCGCTGGTACCTGTAGTACTATTACTAAAAAAATACCCAAAAAAAGACAATACACACACACCTTGACAGTAAAGTTTTATTACATCCATCCACACAAACATACATACATACTTACCTATGTCCCCACGCAGGTCGGTCCTCTTGTCCAGTAGAATCCATGGTGTACCTGTTGAATAAATTATACTCACCAGATCCAGGGTACCAGGCTCCTCGGATAATCCATTTGTATTCCACGTACTTGATCAAAATAAAAAAACGCACACCCGATCCTCGCACTGAAAGGGGCCCCATGTTTACACATGGGACCCCTTTCCCCGACTGCCAGAAACCCACTCTGACTTATGTCATAGTGGGTTTCTTCAGCCAGTCAGGGAGCGCCACGTTGTGGCACCCTCCTGATCGGCTGTGTGCTCCTGTACTGACTGACAGGCGGCACACGGCAGTGTTACAATGTAGCGCCTATGCGCTCCATTGTAACCAATGGTGGGAACTTTCTGCTCAGTGGTTAAATAACACAGGACAGCGTGTATTCCACCGCATAGGGACAAGAGAAATCATTGAGGCAGTCAAGATCAGCTTGCAGCATACACCATACAAGTGCCTACAGACCAAGCCATTGTATATACTGACAGTGAGACCAGAGCACTGAATACTATGCACACAATGAAATTACCGGGTAGGGCAGAAGTGAAAGGTGAAGGCAATACCGTTGTAAGCCCGGCTGTACCAGTCTCCTCAGTTGAGGTCAGTTACCCACTATCAAAAACTTATCTAAGTATAAAAGCTGGATTCCCAGACCCGAGGAAAGATTCAAATTCCACTTGTAGGTACCTCTCACAGGAGTATTATGTACATAAGTTTACTTGCAGGGATCTAGAACAGATATTATATACTTGTTTACCTGAGGATTTAGCAGAATCCCTCACAACCAGTATTAATCTCTCTGCAAATGATTATGGTGACCCAACTAAAGGAAAGATAGATGCACTTAATTCTAACCTGCGTGACCTATGCCCACCAGTCCCCAAATGGGATGATTTATTCACAATCAAACAGGCAAACACTGAAACAGTGGATGAATATTTTGGTAGATTTAAGTTAGTGGTACCCACATTTACTGCTGGAGAAGTGATAGTTAAACCAAATGAGGCTAGTTCCATGTTTTGTGGAAGGTCTAAAGCCTGCAGTAATGTACTAAACTAGCATGGAGAGACGCCCCAATAAACACTGTAGGGGGGGTGAAGCAAGATCTCATGACCTTAATCTTGTCAAACCCACTCTTGTTCTTGTTGTAGATCAGATTGCTCCTACACAACCCCAGCAACAGACACATATAACAAATCCCCAGGGAGTCCAAAACAGTCAGGGACCACCTGTGCAAAACCTTTGGGACCCCAGACAGCCAAGGCATAGCCAGCAAAAGAGAAATTCATGGCAGGGACAAGGAGGTAAGTACACCACAAATAGAAACACAGGACCAACATACCAAGGTCCTAGACACCCAGACCCAATGGCATGCTTCATACGTGGTAAGTATGGCCATAGAGCTAGATATTGCAGAAGTCAAGTATCTTCTCAGAACAGGATGTACCCACATGGAAATGCGGGAACACCCAGCGGCCCTACACAACCCCCCTACCACCACCATAATAATCAAGGTCCCCAGATGGGCACTCATGCCCCACACAACGGCCCCCACAATCAGTTGTCATGCTGGCAGCAGCAATCATACTGATGTTTAATCCATCCAGTGTCTTCATTATGCAGCGTGCATTGCCAACACATTGAGGAACCCACGGTTACTGTGCATGGAAATAATGAACATGTTTCTTTTTTACTAGACACTGGAGCGGCTAAGTCACTACTTACCACTGCACTACCTTCACAGACGTTTTCAGGGCACACGGTCCCAGCAGTCGGAGTCTCAGGACAATTACAGCACTTACCAATACTAGCTGATAGTAATATACAGATAGGACCATTGAATGATACACACGCTTTCTTACTAGCATCCAACGCACCAGCAAACTTGCTGGGCTGTGACCTACTATGTAAACTCAAAGGCACCATTTACTGCACAGCGGATGGTATTTACTTAGACATTCCCAAATCACTAGAAAGCAATGCACAAGTGCTGGTAGACACACCAGTCCCACTCCTGTCATTGCACCTTGAGCAAACCAACTCCCATATGCGTGAAGACATACTGCAAGCAGTTCCCAGCTCCTTATGGGCACAGTATAAGGATGAGGTAGGCTTACTTCAAGTAAGCTGCAAGCAGGCAAGTCCCCACCATGCATCACACAGTACCCGCTGAAACCGGGAGAGGAGGAAGGGGCATACCCATCCATCTGCTCACTTCTGCACCAGGGGGTCTTGCACAAAGGCATCAGTGCTGCAAATGCTCCGATCTTTCCAGTTCGGAAACCAGGCCCTGTGCTAACTTACCGTATCGTGCAGGACTTGTGCGTGCTTAATGCAGTCATACAAGCTTGCCACCCTGTGGTGCCAAACCCGGCTACAATACTTATGCAGGTCCCGTCGGATGCGTTGTTATTCACAGTTATTGACCTATGCTCAGCTTTTTTCTCCATTCCATTACATCCAGACTGTCAGTACCTGTTTACGTTTACATTCAAGGGTCAACAGCATACCTGGTCTCATATGCCCCAGGGGCAACGGAATGCTCCTACTTATTTTAGCCAAGCGCTCCATGATATATTGCAGAATTGGTCCCCAACACATAACTCAGTGCTTATTCAATATGTTGACGATTTGTTATTGTGTTAACAGACAGAGGAGGAATCGTGGGAAGACTCAGTGTCCCTGTTGACTTTCCTCGCCTTAGTTGGGTTGAAGGCCAGCAAAGCCAAACTACAGCTGTCCCAGCAGAAAGTGCAGTACCTAGGTCACTGCCACTCCCAAGGACAGCGCCATCTCCTACCATCACGCATCCAGGCCATACAGAATATGTCTCTGCCAATCACCCAAAAGCAAATACACACCTTTTTAGGGATGACCTCTTTCTGTAGACATAGGATACCAGGATATGCTGCTATAGCACTACCTCTCCAGGAACTGGTAGCCATAAAAAAGCCTGATCCGGTCATCCATGATGACACCGCACTACTAGCGTTTCATCAGTTGAAGGAAGCCCTCACTGCCACCCCAGCCCTAGGCTTCCCATGTTACACTAAACCATTTTTCCTCTTTTATACAGAGCTCGATGGCTGTGCTGCTGGAGTACTAACTCAGAAAAATGGGGACGGTCACTGCCCAGTGGGATATTACAGCACACAGCTGGATACAGTAGCTAGGGGGCTGCCACAATGCTTGCACATGGTGGCTGTAGAAGTTACACTTGTTGACAAGACAGCAGACATAGTTCTAGCACACACTCTACCTGAATATCCCGCACACAGTTGCTGCTTTACTAAACGGTTCCGCCACAAAGCACATCACAGCGTCCAGGATAACCAAATGGGAACTTGTGCTTCTTCAGCCCCCCAACATAATATTGCAGCACTGCACAACTTTGAATCCAGCAACTTTCTTCCCAGGTGTGACTGGACAGTCACAAAGTGGGGAGAAGGTAGATGATCATGATTGTGAAAAGGGACCCAGACTTTATGCACTTCAAGACCAGACATTAGAGACACTGAGATACAGAATGCAGACCTGAACCTGTATGTTGATGGTAGCTGCCTCCGCCAAAATTTAATGGGCATTCTGACATCTGGATACACCATAGTGGACGATACACGTCATTGAAGCACTCCCGCTTCCACCACCCCACTCTGCTCAAAAAGCAGAGCTCATAGCGTTGGGGAGAGCATGTTACTTGGTGTGAAACATAATTGTTAACATTTATACTGACTCACAATATGCATTTGCCATTCTGCACAATTTTCCCGCTATTTGGAAACTTAGACACTTTTTAACATCAAATGGAACACCGATCTCTCACGCAGAGATAGTTAAGTACCTCATGGAAGTGGTATTGCTACCAAAAGAGGTAGCAGTCATCAGATGTCACGCTCACACAAGCCACTCAAACCCGGTGACAAAAGGAAATACCTATGCTGATGAAACAGTGAAAGCAGCAGCCTCAGTGGCAATAAACAATCATGGCTCCGTGCCAGAGATACGGAGTCTCATCTCATAACAAATATTTTCACCTGTAACACTGGGAAAATTAATGCATTTGTACCAATCTTGTTCAAAGCAGGAAATATCCTCGTGGAAGCTCAAAGGGTGTAATCCAGATTCCTCTGGTATCTGGAGGGACATGACAGGAAGACCGGTAGCACCAAAAGCCATTCTACCAAGCCTGGCTGAGGCAGCCCACAGGCTCACTCATCTGGGAACGGAAGGTATGGTAAAGACCCTAAGGGCCTACTGGTTTGCCCCTGGTTTCTCATCCTATGCAGGTAAGAAAGCTCAATCATGCCTTATCTGTCTAAGAAAGAACCCAGGTAAGACTGTCCTAACACCAATTGCCCATATCCCACATACCTGAGGACCTTTCCAGGCAATACAGATAGACTTCATCCAATTATCACCCTGTAGAAATTTCAAATATGTACTTGTTTGTGTTGACGTCTTCAGTGGTTGACCTGAGGCCTACCCAGCGGTAGCCTGCACAGCACATTTTACAGCTAAGAAGCTAGAACAGGAGTTTGTATCTAGATATGGTATTCCAGAGATCATTGAGTCAGATCAAGGCACACACTTCACGGGTAAGGTCTTCCAAGAGATGTGTAGGATCATGGGTAAAGAGTCCAAACTCAATTGTCCTTATGGACCCCAGGCAGCTGGACTCGTGGAGACAGCTAATTATACCATAAAGAATAAACTTTCCAAGGTCATAGAAGAGACAAGCCTAAACTGGATAGAGGCACTGCCCATCATACTACACAGTATTAGAGTGACTCCCAAACCTGCTCTCAGTCTGTCCCATTACGAGGTGTTATTTGGAAAACATCCCAACCTGATAATAGGCCCAGAAGAAAGCCACTCCACCCTACATGATCTAACCACAAAATATGTCCTAGACTTGCATGAACAATTCAAACAAATACACAAAGAACTCATTCTCTCTAAAGGTGCTAATCAAAGTGACTTGAAATGCCATGATGTGAAACCAGGAGAATTTGTAATGGTTAGAAATTACTTACGCTCTGGTTCATTTGTAGACAGGTGGGAGGGACCATACCAAGTACTGTTGACCATGCCCATGGCAGTAAAGGTTGCAGAGAAATCGGCTTGGATACATGCATTGCATTGCAAGAAAGTGACTGAGGACGGGAAGAGCAGAGTCACAGAAAAAGCCTCCAGAGGAAGAAGCTTCAGAATCGTTGAACTTGCAGGCTCTGTTTGAGGAACCCCAGTAACCAGAGACTAAGAGATAATAAAAATGGCCTGGTTTGGTAAGATGTATGTTGATAATTATGTGGGATAGTCAGTGTTGCTAAACCCCAATCAGGTGAAGAAAAGATCCAGACGGGCCATCAAGATTGGAATATCGGTTGTAAGCCTGGGAATAATTATATGGATGGGGGGATTATTGACTTACTACTTATTGACAAGGATGACTGAGGGCCCAGGGAAGGATCAGTCTCTGATGACCTTTGAGGAGGTAATACATCCTTATCCTAGTTATGTAGCTCTCATCACACCCCTAGACACTAGAAACGAGAGGAAGAAAAGAGAGGCTAAAGAGGTATACCCAAATAGATGTCAGCAGCTACCCCCAATAGCTAGATGTATTTGTAAATATTGCAGACAGAACCCTGAGCAAAGATGTATAGATTGGTGCCACGATGACCCATTGCTCTTTGGAGGTGCACGCACAGTCAGAGCCCCCCTAGAACAGACCGAGTGCCACAAAATGGTAAATGTGTATAGATGTATCTGTACCCACTGTGGGAGAATCCCTCAGAATGATTGCATAGTATGGTGTTATGAAGGTGAGGAGAGGAATCAGACACAACACTCAGACACACACCATACAATCCATGGGGGAATCAGGAATGATCAGGAATGGCTCCCCGAGGAAAGGGAAAATAAGAATAAAAACACAAAGACAGATGAAAGCCCCTATGAGGGCCCAGTGAGAAAAGCTGGAGTATATGAGAGGAACACCTTTGTAGAACTGGCCCTAGCTGCCGCCCATAGTAATGCTTTCTGTGTAGTACCACCCAAACATGTGGGAGAAGCTTATAAGTAGAGATGAGCGGGTTCGGTTTTACTCGGTTCTCAAAACGGCATCTAATTGGCTCACGGATGTCATGTGTTTTGGATAGCCAATAAGGGTCGGTTTTGAGAACCGAGTAAAACCGAATCCGCTCATCTCTAGTTATAAGACCTGCTTTATATGTATTCCAATAACAATAGAAGAAATGCAGAAGATAGAATTGCTACCAGGGAAAAATATCACCTTTATAGACATTAACATGGAAACATTAGGGACCAACAACCCGGAAGATAAAACCGGGCGGTATCTCACCTCTAGGTATAAGCTGGAGATCCAGCCTAGTATATCTGAAAAGAACTGTTGGGATATTGGTGGTAAGCCACAGTTTGAGTCTTTAGGGGTTACCCCAAAGTGTACTTCCTTGGTAACAATAAGCAGCCCTAGAATTGATATATACATGCCCAGGGGCTTATTTTTAGTATGTGGGGATATTGCATATTCTTATTACCCAGCAGATCACATGGATATTTGTTATTTGGGCAGACTCACCTTTGTAGCAGCTCACGCAAACATAACTACTTTGGACTCTCACAGTAAAGAAAAAAGGTCTTTAGCTCCTGATTGCCGATCAGACTTACCATTACTTAGCGAGGCACAATACTCAGCATTAGCCTTTTCACTCATAGGAGCCCCAGGACTCAGCCTGTATAACACAAGGGTGATAAATAGCATAGCCTGCGGATTGGCTCAAACCATAAATGCCACCAGTACGGCTATTGCTCTTATAAATGAAGAACTCAGAGAAGTAAGAGATGGTATGATACAAATAGAGTAGCCATTGACTACCTGTTACTTAAAGCAGAAAGTGGTTGTGAACAATTTAAAGGAATGTGTTGTTTTATCATCTCAGATAATTATAATCCCATTGAAAAGGTTAAGTTGTTGCAGGATATACAAGAACATATGACCCAATCGGCTGATTGTGACCCCTTCAGATGGATGGGAGCCGGAATGTAAAAAATTGCTTTACCAAATATTACACTGTTATAATTCTTATAATCTTTATAATTTATGTAACAATCAAATGCCTGCCTGTCCTTGGACGCTCGTGTGAAAAAATACTCACACGGCCCGAAAAGAAGCCACGGAGCAAACTTATGGTAATGACCCCAGTTACCTACACTGCAGTACCCCACACATAGCAATATAGTAGTATTATCACACATAGCAATATAGTAGTATTATCACACATAGCAATATAGTAGTATTATCACACATAGCAATATAGTAATATTATCACACATAGCAATATAGTAGTATTATCACACATAGCAATATAGTAGTACTATCACACATAGCATATAGTAGTATTATCACACATAGCATATAGTAGTATTATCACACATAGCAATATAGTAGTATTATCACACATAGTAATATAGTAGTATTATCACACATAGCAATATAGTAGTATTATCACACATAGCAATATAGTAGTATTATCACACATAGTAATATAGTAGTATTATCACACATAGGTAATATAGTAGTATTATCACACATAGCAATATAGTAGTATTATCACACATAGTAATATAGTAGTATTATCACACATAGGTAATATAGTAGTATTATCACACATAGTAATATAGTAGTATTATCACACATAGCAATATAGTAGTATTATCACACATAGCAATATAGTAGTATTATCACACATAGTAATATAGTAGTATTATCACACATAGTAATATAGTAGTATTATCACACATAGAAATATAGTAGTATTATCACACATAGTAATATAGTAGTATTATCACACATAGTAATATAGTAGTATTATCACACATAGGTAAATTATCAGAAATATACTCTTAATAGGTACTTACAAGCTCATGCTCCATATACACACACACAGTGAGAAGAAGGAACCACAACTTATAGCCAGGTTGTAGAAGAAAAGAACACTTTATGTCGCTACCTCTTTCATTTCCCTTATCTGTCCAAGGTTTCTGGAGAGTTGAGACTTTTCACATCGATACTCAATGGACTTGTGCCGGCGATTGCATCCAGAGAACGGGTTTTCTTTTTCCTATCTCATATCTCACACTACTACACTCATTTGGGGAAAATTAAGTTGAATACGATGAATATTTGATTAATTATATGTTGTGTTTAGAGATTAAACAAAAGGCAGGAATGATGAAGAAAAATCAAATATACATCTGTATTGCCTCAGAAATTGTGCTTTTATACATATAGCATTTTAGCATCGGTAATTAACATCTCAATTCTCATATAGAGGTAATTCTCCTGACAGTAATGTTTTCTTCTCGACCTTTGTGTTCTATCACCTGACAGAGACTTCGTATCTATCAATAGAGACCCTTGTATTTAGATAACCAGAACTTAATGACATTTTATGAGGGTTTTATGTCAGGAGAAAGAGGACATGATAATGAATATCTGATGGACCTTTGCTTTGGACAAACAACATGCCATGATGAACAAGAATGACCTCTTTGCTGACAAGGCCTACTGAGAAGTCCAATTGATGTGAATGGGAGATCCAAGACTCATGGAGCCAGTCTGCCATCTTCAGGAGAAGATCGGGCCGTGCAATTAGCTCAACTGACCATCTTTGGCACTTCCGGATATTCACCATCAGCCAATCCATGTTCCCCATGATATCTAGATGCACACCCCATTGATTAATCAGTTATGAATTATTGTATAATCATGTACTATATATATATATATGTAAGCCTAAATGTCCTGAAGACACAGGTATCATTGATGAAGTCTGTCTTGGGTCACGCTCCTCTGCGCAGAATTATAGGCGTGGCCTCTTATTTGATAATAAATTCTATATGCTGAATATCATTACAACGGAGACTCCCTAATTCTTTTATGATAAATAGACATTATCAGGAGCGACTGATCCCGGGGACAGCAGAAGCTGCTGCACTTCATCTTTCCTTCTGCTCTGGTGCTGGTGCTTTCCCTGCTCTCATTGTTCCCAGTCACTGCCCCACGGCACATGGGATAAAAGTAGAAGGGGGATTCAGCCTATATACACCAGAACTTCTTTATATCTATCAGAGGAAGGATCTCTATCAGAAGCATGGTTATAGCACTGATTATATAACAGCATATATTATCATTATTACAGGCTGCTACTCTCTCCCCAGCCTCATTCATTCTTCAGATGTTATATTTCTGTAGCGGGTGCTGGAGATACAGAAAGGTGGTTCTCCTGATTTGTGGACTCATTGCATACAGACGTCATTACTAGTCACTGGTTACTACTCGTTATCTGACTGATTTATATTTATATCAGGCGTCACTCAGTGATTGGCAATAGTATTGTGTAGATACATGTTGGGACAACTTAGCAGGCCTTTGGAATGAAACAGGCAGAAAGCTGGATATTATCTATGTACTAACCTTGGGATAATATAATGTATACCTCGCTCTGTGACAGGGTTTCATAGTGTATACCTTGTTACAGGGAATATCCCTTCTCAATAACAATATTGTCACAGAAGTGATACAAATGTGTAGAATTGGATATGCATGCCTTAGAGAACTGTGCTGTGTTACAGGGTTACACATGATATGCTCAGTCACAGGAGAACATCTTTTATTACCAACAATATTGTTTTATTCCATGTGCATATCTTTGTGATGTGGTCAGTTATCAATTTATATATGTACTGAATGGGTAACACATGTGATTGGGGATTCTGATCTCGTACAGGGTTTTACAATGATATACTTGGTTGGTACTTATTTCATGCCTATTGAAAAATCTATCTTAAATAAAAATAAAGGTTATCTTTTAATTTATTCATGAAACATAAAGAAAAAAGTGTGCCACACATTAAGGCTTCTTTAGATATAAGCCCACTAGCGTTTTTTTCTAAACCCCCTAACCAGTCATTGCAATTTGCTTAATGGCGCACCTCCAACCTGATTAACTAATCTTTGGTATTAACACTTTCGGATTATTCCTTCTATCGGTTGGTTGGTTCATACATAGTAGGATCATAAAACCATTATCATTTGGGCCTGTGCATAGTCCCTCAGACTTAGCGTCTTCCCTGGAAATACTTGTGGATGGAGCCCTTCATTCGCTTTGCCAGGATTCAAGGGTGGTCAATCTGTTGAAATCAGAGCACTACATTTTGGCCACTGTGCTCGATCCTAGGTTTAAAGCCTACGTTGTATTTCTCTTTCCGGACACAAGTCTGCAGAGGTGGAAAGACCTGCTGGTGAGAAAATTGTCAACTCAAGCGGAACGTGACCCGTCAACAGCCCCTCCTTCATTTTCTCCAGCAACTGGGGCTGCGAGGAAAAGGATAACATTTCCGAGCCCACCCGCTGGACACAAAAGTAACAATACAAGTGACACATTAACAGGAAATTGTTTCTGCCATCATAGCGACAATTATCTGGAAATAAGATAATACACAGACACATAAAAAGATTCAACGGAAATCTTTTGTTTTTAAACAACTATATTTCTTATCTTTAATACACAGATTTTTCTCTATATTTTACACTTAAAAAATACTTTACTCTGCACAACATGGATAAAATATCCTTAAAGCACAGAAACAATTCAAGTTAATTATAGTATTGCAGGTAAGTAAAACAGATACACATCAGGAGAGCCAAAACCCTATGGGGGTCATTCAGGCCCAACCGCAATAGCGGCCCGCAGCAGTTTGCTGGTGGTGACAAAATGCACGTGCGCAGCGGCCACGCAGACACACACATTGTGGCCGCATCCCTGAGGGGTGAACGCGGGTGGGCCAGGACCATTTTCCAGGGGCTGCGTGATATCACATCTGCGTTCATCTCTGATTAACCCCCTATAAGCTTCCAGAGTGCACCTCATATCTCATCTTTTCCAAGTTACTACAAATGATATGAGATCGGTAGCAGCACTACTTTCAGGATTATTACACAGAACACACATAAAGGCTGACACAGCAAATAACAGTAACACATACAAGGGATCAATTAGAAATAAGGAAGCATAAATAAGATTTTACTTACCGGTAAATCTATTTCTCGTAGTCCGTAGAGGATGCTGGGCCTCCATAAGGACCATGGCGAATAGACGGGCTCCGCAGGAGATAGGGTACTTTAAGAAAGCTTTGGACTCTGGGTGTGCACTGGCTCCTCCCTCTATGACCCTCCTCCAGACCTCAGGGAAACTGTGCCCAGAGGAGATGGACAGTATGAGGAAGGATTTTTGTAAATCTAAGGGCGAGATCCATACCAGCCACACCAATCACACCTTATAACTTGTGATAAACTACCCAGTTAACAGTATGAACAACAACATAGCCACGGTTCAACCGATAAACTATAACATAACCCTTATGTAAGCAATAACTATATACAAGTCTTGCAGAAGAAGTCCGCACTTGGGACGGGCGCCCAGCATCCTCTACGGACTACGAGAAATAGATTTACCGGTAAGTAAAATCTTATTTTTTCTAATGTCCTTGAGGATGCTGGGACTTCGTAAGGACCATGGGGATTATACCAAAGCTCCCAAACGGGCAGGAGAGTGCGGATGACTCTGCAGCACCGACTGTGCAACAGGAGGTCCTCCTCAGCCAGGGTATCAAACTTATAGAACTTTGCAAAGGTGTTAGACCCCGACCAAGTAGCTGCTTGGCACAACTGTAATGCCGAGACCACTCGGGCAGCCGCCCAAGAAGTGCACAATTTCCCAGTGGAATGGGCCTTAACCGATTTCGGTAACAGCAATCCTGCCGTAGAATGCGCCTGCTGAATCGTGTTACAGATCCAGCGAGCAATAGTCTGCTTTGAAGCAGGAGCGCCAACCTTGTTGGCCGCATACAGAACAAACAGAGCTTCAGTCTTCCTGATTCTAGCCGTTCTGGTCACATAAATCTTGAAAGCCCTGACCACATGCAGGGACTCGGAATCCTCCAAGTCCCGTGTAGCCACAGGTACGACAATAGGTTGGTTCATATGAAAAGATGAGACCACCTTTGGCAGAAATTGAGGACGAATCCTCAACTCTGCCCTATCCACGTGAAAAACCAAGTATGGACTATTATGTGATAAAGCTGCCAATTCTGAAACACGTCTAGCCGAAGCTAATGCCAACAACATGACCACTTTCCACGTGAGGTATTTCAACTCCACAGTTTTGAGTGGTTCAAACCAAGGTGACTTGAGGAAACGTAACACCACGTTAAGATCCCAAGGCGCCACCGGAGGCACAAAGGGAGGCTGAATATGCAGCACCTCCTTCACAAAAGTCTGTACTTCAGGCAGAGAGGCTAATTCTCTTTGAAAGAAAATGGATAAGGCAAAAATTTGGACCTTTATGGACCCTAATTTTAGGCCCAAAGTCACTCCTGTTTGAAGGAAGTGAAGCAGATGGCCCAAATGGAACTCCTCCGTAGGAGCAGCTCTGGCCTCACACCAAGAAACATATTTCCGCCATATACGGTGATAATGTTTTAACGTCACATCTTTCCTAGCCTTGATCAGGGTAGGAATTATTTTCTCTGGAATTCCTTTTTCCGCTAGAATCCGGCGTTCAACCGACATGCCATGAAACGCAGCCGCGGTAAGTCTTGGAACAGTCAGGGCCCCTGCCGCAGCAGGTCCTGCCTTAGAGGAAGAGGCCACGGATCTTCTGTGAGCAACTCTTGCAGCTCCGGATACCAAGTCCTCCGTGGCCAATCTGGAACAATGAGGATTGTTCTGACCCTGCTCATTCTTATTATTCTCAACACTTTGGGTATGAGAGGAAGAGGAGGAAACACATAGACCGATCTGAACACCCAAGGTGTCACCAGAGCATCTACCGCTACCGCCTGAGGGTCCCTTGATCTGGCGCAATACTGCTTTAGCTTTTTGTTGAGACGGGATCCCATCATGTCGATTTGAGGCAGTCCCCATCGATCCGTGATCTGTGCGAAGACTTCTTGATGAAGTCCCCACTCTCCCGGATGCAGGTCGTGACTGCTGAGGAAGTCCGCCTCCCAGTTGTCCACCCCCGGGATGAACACTGCTGATAGTGCTCTTACATGGCCTTTCGCCAAGCGTAGAATCCTGGTCGCTTCTGTCATGGCCACTCTGCTCCTTGTTCCACCTTGCCTGTTTATATGAGCCACTGCCGTGACGTTGTCTGACTGAATCTGAACCGGTTTTCTCCGAAGCAATTCCTCCGCTTTACATAGGGCGTTGTATATGGCCCTCAACTCCAGGACGTTGATGTGGAGACAAGTCTCTAGGTTTGACCAGAGACCTTGGAAATTTCTTCCCAGTGTTACTGCTCCCCAGCCTCGGAGGCTTGCGTCCGTGGTCACCAGGACCCAGTCCTGAATGCCGAACCTGCGACCCTCTAAAAGGTGAGCACTGTTCAGCCACCACAGGAGAGATACCATGGTCCTGAGAGACAGGGTGATCCTTTGATGCATTCGTAAATGGGACCTGGATCACTTGTCCAAGAGGTCCCATTGAAAGGTCCTTGCATGGAACATGCCGAAAGGGATGGCCTCGTATGAAGCCACCATCTTCCTCAGGACCCGCGTGCAATGATGCACTGAAACCTTTTTGTTTGTTTTAAGAGGTTCCTGACCATGGCTATGAGCTCCTGAACCTTTTCGATTGGAAGAAAAACCTTTTTCTGGTCTGTGTCTAGAATCAGGCCCAAAAAGGTCAGACGCGTTGTAGGGACTAGCTGGGACTTTGGTATTTTGAGAATCCAGCCGTGTATCTGCAACGTCTTCATGGACAGAGACACACTGACCAGCAACTTCTCCCGAGATCTCGCCTTTATGAGGAGATCGTTCAAGTATTGGATAATTGTGACCCCCTACCTGCGCAGGAGCACCATAATTTCCGCCATTACCTTGGTAAAAATCCTCGGGCCGTGGAAAGCCCAAACGGCAACGTCTGAAATTGGTAGTGACAGTCCTGCACTGCAAATCTCAGGAACGCCTGATGAGGGGGGAATATCGGAACATGAAGGTATGCATCCTTTATGGCCAGGGACACCATCCAATCCCCCCCTTCAGGCTGGCGATGACCGCCCTGAGTGATTCCATCTTGAACCTCTTCAAGTACAGGTTCAGAGATTTTAGGTTAAAAATGGGTCTGACCGAACAGTCCGGTTTCGGAACCACAAACAGGGTCGAGTAATATCCCTCTCCTTGCTGGAGATGAGGAACTGTGACAATCACCTTTTGAATATACAATTTTTGGATTGCCGCCAACACTAGCTAGGGAAGCCGGAAGAGCCGATTTGAAAAACCGGTGAGGAGGCAAGTCTTCGAATTCCAGCCTGTATCCCTGAGAAACAATCTCTAATGCCCAGGGATCCATCTGCGAGTGAACCCAGATGTGGCTGAAAAACCGAAGACGAGCCCCCACTAGATCTGCCTCCCCCCGGGAAGCCCCAGCGTCATGTGGTGGACTTTGCAGAGGCAGGGGAGGACTTTTGCTCTTGGGAACTAGCGGTGTGCAGCTTCTTTCCCCTACCTTTCCCTCTGGCAACAAAGGACGATCCCCGTACCTTTTTGTTTTTATTGGAATGAAAGGACTGCATTTGATAATGAGGTGCCTTTTTTGTATGCTGCGGGGGGACATAAGGTAAGAAATTCGACTTACCAGCCGTAGAGACAAGGTCCGAGAGGCCGTCTCCAAACATCTCCTCCCCTTTGTAAGGCAAGGACTCCATATGCCACTTTGAATCGGCATCTCCCGTCCACTATCCGGTCCACAAGAGCCGCCTAGCAGAAATAGACATAGCATTTATTCTGGAGCTTAATAAACAAATGTCTCTCTGAGCATCTCTCATATACAAGGCAGCATCTCTGATATGCTCTATGGTCATTTGAATAGCATCCCTATCTAAGGTGTCAATCTCCATAGAAAAGGAATCTGCCCATGCCACAACCGCACTACAAACCCAGGCCGACGCCATAGCCGGTCTAGCAATAGTACCTGAATGAGTGTAAATGTGCTTCAAGGTAATTTCCTGCCTGCGGTCAGCAGGTTCCTTGAGGGTAGCCGTATCCTGAGAAGGCAGTGCCACCTTTTTGGACAATCGTGTCAGCGCCTTGTCTACTTTAGGCGAAGATTCCCAGCGTATCCTATCAGTTTGTGGAAAAGGATACGCCATAAGAATCCTTTTGGGAACTTGTGGTCTCCTATCCGGAGATTCCCAAGCCTTTTCGCACAATTCACTTAGTTCAAATGATGGAAAGGTGACTTCAGGCTTTTTCTCTTTATACATGTGTACCCTCGTGTCAGGGACCGAGGGTTCTTCAGTAATATGCAAAATCTCTTTAATGGCAATAATCATGTACCGAATACCTTTTGCCACTTTCGGCTGTAATTTTGCATCTTCATAGTCGACACTAGAGTCAGTATCTGTCGGTATCTGTGTCATCGATCTGGGATATGGTGCGCTTTTGAGACCCCGAAGGGCCTGGCGCCACAGGGACAGGCATGGACTGGGTACCTGACTGATCCCTAGCTTTTGCCTTGTCTAACCTTTTATGCAATAGATTAACATTTGCATTCAAGACATTCAGCATAACCACCCATTCCGGTGTCGGCGTTGCCGACGGCAACATGACATTCAAGCACTCCCCCTCCACATTGAGCGAGCCTTCGTCAAACATGTCGACACATGCGTACCGACACACTTCACACACACAGGGAACCCCTTTCCTGAAGACAGTATCCCTGTCAAGGCCCTTTGGAGAGACAGAGAGTATGCCAGCACACCCCCCAGCGCAATGATCCTGGAGACCAACACAAAATGTTTTTCCCCAGCAGCGCTGTATAATGTTATCCGCCAATTATGTGCCCCCTCCCTCTCTTTTAAACACCTCTTCACCGTGTGTAAGCAGGGGAGAGTCCGGGGAGCTTCCTCTCAGCGGTGCTGTGGAGAAAAAATGGCGCTGGTGAGTGCTGAGGGAGAAGCCCTGCCCCCTCGGCGTCGGGCTTCTGTCCCGCTCAAAACTTACAAAAATATGGCGGGGGCTCTTTTATATACATGTACAGTGCCCACCTGTACATGTATATTGTCTTTTGCCATAAGAGGTGTATATATTGCTGCCCAGGGCGCCACCCCCCCTGCGCCCTGCACCCTTACAGTGACTGGAGTGTGTGAGGTGTATGGGAGCAATGACGCACAGCTGCAGTGCTGTGTGTTACCTCCGTGAAGCTGAAGGCTTCTGCCGCCTGACGACTTCTGTCTTCTATTCTTCTCGCTGTGAGAACGGCGGCGCGGCTCCGGGGGTGGATGCCCAGTAAGAACCTGTGTTCACCCCCTCTGGAGCTAATGGTGTCCAGTAGCCGAGGAAGCAGAGCCTATCTTAGACAAGAAGGTCTGTTCCTCTCTCCTCAGTCCCTCGATGCAGGGAGCCTGTTGCCAGCAGTGCTCCCTGTGAAAAAGTAGAGAAAAAGTCCAAACAAAAATGCTTCTAGGCAGAGAACTCAGGAGAGCTCTCTGCAGTGCACCCATGCTGATCTGGGCACAGTGTAAAACTGAGGTCTGGAGGAGGGGCATAGAGGGAGGAGCCAGTGCACACCCAGAGTCCAAAGCTTTTTTAAAGTGCCCTATCTCCTGCGGAGCCCATCTTTTCCCCATGGTCCTTACAGAGTCCCAGCATCCTCAAGGACGTTAGAGAAATCATCATTAAGTCTAATTATCAACTGGTTCTGAGCGGGACCCATACGCCTCTTTACTGTCTCCAGCAGCCCCTGGTACTGCACTGTGACCATCCACCCTCTCTTTCCACTACTGCCACCCGCCCTGTGTCCCCCCACTACTGCCACCCACCCTGTCCTCCCCCACTACTGCCACTACCCTCTCTCCCCTCTGACACATAAGCGCTGCTTGGCGACAATATTACCCACAGACAGTGCCACCGGCAGCCCCCACTACAGCACTAGTGCCACCACCCTGTCTCCGACATCTCAGCACTGCTTGGGGATCCTTGGTACTTCTGGTAACAGTCCTTAATCTGCAGATGGAAGCAAGCAGGGCAGTAAGGAGGCAGAAGCTGCTTCTGGTACCATGGTCTGTGGTCATGTAGGGCTGGGAGATTCAGTAAGATTATGTAATAGTCACCATTTTACAGGCAGCCGGTGAAGGGAGCAGAGAATGGGTGTTATGTGGCAGGAACGGGCTGGTTAGGTAACAGCCTGGCTGCTGCATTCTGTACAAGCTACAACCGCTGCAACTCTTTTGCTGGGAGACCGAGGTAGAGGACATTGCAGTAGTCTATGTGTGATGATACAAGTACATGGATGACTGTAGGTAGATCTTCTGAGGGAAATAAGTGCTGGAGTCTGGCTATGTTCCTCGGATGAGGATCTGATTGTGGCTGATACCTGATGTCTAAGTGTCACTCCACCATCCAGTACACCAAGATTCCGCATATGGGGGGTCATCCTGAGTTGTTCGCTCGTTGCCGATTTTCGCAACAGAGCGATTAATGCGAAAAAAATGCGCATGCGCATGGTACGCAGTGTGATAAGTATTTTAGCTCAAAACTTTGTAGATTTACTCACGGCAGAACGAAGAATTTTCATCGTTGAAGTGATCGGAGTGGGAGTGAAGGGAAGTGGGTGTTTCTGGCCAAAAACTGACCGTTTCCAGAAAGTGTGCAGAAAAACGCAGACGTGCCAGGATAAAACGCGGGAGTGTCTGGAGAAACGGGGGAGTGGCTGGCCGAACGCAGGGCATGTTTGTGACGTCAAACCAGGAAAGAAATGGCCTGAGCTGATCGCAGTGTAGGAGTAAGTCTGGAGCTACTCAGAAACTGCTAAGAATTTTCTATTCGCTATTCTGCTAATCTTTCGTTCACAATTCTGTTAAGCGTAGATACACTCCCAGAGGGCGGCGGCCTAGCGTGTGCAATGCTGCTACAATCAGCTAGCGAGCGAACAACTCAGAATCACCCCCATGATCAGCATTTTGTAACGCTGAACCCCCAAGCGTAATTCTGGTTGGTTTGCAAAGCTGAGCTGTAGACCTGCTCTTTGTTGGTGAGCTTCTATCATAAGGACCTGTTTCACCAGGACTGAGTCACAGCCACCTGGCATCACCCACACCTGGAGCTCAGCTAGACAACCATATAGGATTGGTACTGGGTTCTCAGTACCTGGAGAAAAAGACAAGTCATCTGTATAGCAGTGGTAGATGAGGGCATGACATCTGATTATTTCACCCTGCGGTAGCATGTATATTGCAAAAAGCATAGGATAGGATAAGAACCTTGAAGAACAACGCATGGCCATGATAAGTATACTCCAGATTAAAATGGTTCCTCACCTGAGTGATGTCTATTGTGTGCAAAAAGAGACAATTTATTTCCCTGTGTGACTTCGCTGATGTCTAACAAGATGTGATTTTCGTGTAAAACATTTCCCACACTCAGAACATGGAAATGGCTTCTCACCTGTGTGACTTCTGTTATGTCTAACAAAAACTGATTTGTGTGCAAAACATTTCCCACACTCAGAACATGGAAATGGCTTCTCACCTGTATGACTTTGCTGATGTGTAACAAGTTGTGATTTCTGTGTAAAACATTTCCCACACTCAGAACATGGAAATGGCTTCTCACCTGTGTGACTTCTCTGATGTTTAACAAGATCTGATTTGTTTGCAAAACATTTCCCACACTTAGAACATGAAAAAGGCTTCTCACCTGTGTGACTTCTCTGATGTTTAACAAGTAGGGATTTCCAGGTAAAACTTTTCCTGCACTCAGAGCAAGAAAATGGCTTCTCACGTGTGTGACTTCTCTTATGTATAATAAGATTTGATATGTGTGCAAAACATATCCCACACTCAGAACATGGAAATGGCTTCTCACCTGTGTGAGTTCGCTGATGTATAACAAGATATGATTTCTGTGTAAAACATTTCCCACACTCAGAACATGGAAATGGTCTCTCACCTGTGTGAGTTCTGTGATGTATAACAATATCTGATTTCCGTGTAAAACATTTCCCACACTCAGAACATGGAAATGGCTTCTCACCTGCGTGACTTCTCTGATGTATAACAAGATTTGATATGTGTGCAAAACATATCCCACACTCAGGACATGGAAATGGCTTCTCACCTGTGTGAGTTCGCTGATGTATAACAAGATATGATTTCTGTGTAAAACATTTCCCACACTCAGAACATGGAAATGGTCTCTCACCTGTGTGAGTTCTGTGATGTATAACAATATCTGATTTCTGTGTAAAACATCTCCCACACTCAGAACATGGAAATGGCTTCTCACCTGTGTGACTTCTCTGATGTTTAACAAGATCTGATTTCTGTGTAAAACATTTCCCACATTCAGAACATGGAAACGGCCTCTCACCTGTGTGACTTCTCTGATGTCTAACAAGATGTGATTTCCGTGCAAAACATTTCCCACACTCAGAACATGGAAATGCCTTCTCACCTGTGTGACTTCTCTGATGTATAACAAGATCTGATTTGTATGTAAAACATTCCTTACACTCCGGACATATCAGTGGCCTTTCACCTACCTTACCTGTGTGTGGGTTAATAGGCTTTGTGTTCTGTGTAAAACATTTGGCATCTATAGAACAGGGAAACACTGTATCTACTGTCAGAGCTGTAACAGATGCACCAATATCAGAGTGATCAGGAGAACATTCCCCAGGATCAGGGGGATCAGCTGATAGAGCTGGATGTATAATTGGGGTAATGGGGTTATCTCCTGGAGAATCCTGTCTACTGTCATTATCTTTTATGTCACAATCCGGGGTGAACATTAGATGTCCTTCTGAGATATTCCTGCTTGTGTGTCCATCTGCTGGAAATAAAATACATTATGGAAATGTGACATTTTCTGTAACAATATTAATCTTGTAAACAATAGGAGAAGACGACTCTCTGGGACACTTAATTATAAATGTGTGTGTATAATAAAACATAACTTCTAATGAAGGCTTTATAATATTATGTCTCAGACTATCATTGTGTCCACCCTCCTGAGAACACTCACAATAACAAATGTAATATTATAATAAGACTTAGATATATCTCTCTCTTGTACTGGTAACTAACCATGAAGTATATATGGAGATATAGTCACTCGTTTAGTCCTATGTCAGCACCAATGTAAAACAATGGATGGGGAACATATCGTATGAATTGGAGATTCTAGACGAACAATAACATCAGTCATATGAGCTGATGGATCAGAGTAATGTCTCCTAACGTTACTCCTGGAAGCATTGGTAAGGTAGCATTCCTTTATGTGTGTGCTCATACGCTGGTAAGCCTGTACATGTGTTACTCACCCTTATATAAGGTATATTGCTACAGCAGAGTAGGTGTGGAACAAGGTACTTTACATGCAATACACCATATAATACACTGCAATCATCATCATCTGCTAGGTTATAATCTACTTTCTCTTACGTCCTAGAGGATGCTGGGGTCCATTTAGTACCATGGGGTATAGACGGGTCCTTTGGGAGCCACTGGCACTTTAAGAGTTTAATAGTGTGGGCTGGCCCCTCCCGGAGGAGGAGGAGCCGGTCACAGCTAGGGGAACTCCTAAGAGTTTTCTTAGTTTTTTTATTTTCTAGAGTTAGTTAGGTTACAGGAAGGCTGCTGGCAACAGACTCCCTGCTTCGTGGGACTTAGGGGGGGGTCGGGAATAGGAACCAACTTCCTGAAGAGTTAATGGTTCTCTAGTCCGCTGACAGGACACTGAGCTCCTGTGGGTGCTGATCGCAAGCCCACGAGGCGACTGCTCACTCCCGCAGCGCGACCGCCACCCCCTAACAGAGCCAGACGAAAGAAAAGTGGGGAGTACAGCGCCAGCATCCCAGTTAGCGGGTTGCCGGCGGGTATGGCGGCACAAGGGTGGGAGCGCAGCTCTGACAGGCTGCGCTCCAGGAAGGCTCAGCAACACACAGTGTAGGCGCTTTGAGGGGCGTCCTGAGCCAGCGCGGATAAACCCTACACTGGTCACGCAGATAACAGGGGCTAATCCCCCTGTTATCACTAAAATCCTCAGGCCAGTATAAACAATTAGTGCAGGAAGCCGCACGCCATTACAAGAGGCGGGGCTTCCTCTCAGAGCAGATCCAGCACTCACCAGCGCCATTTTCTCCCTGCAAATCATAGGAACTAGGACACTGACAGGGAGCGCTGCCCTCCCTATTAAAGTCAGCGCCGGGCTTTTATCATAATAACTGCCTACAGGGGCGCTGTGTGGCTGGCTCCTTATACTTTGTGACTCTCTGAAGGTACTCTGGGGGAAACTGTGTCTGACATTTTCCTGTGTGCGTGTGTGTGTGTGTGTATGTGTGTGTGTGTGTGTAAGTGTGTATATCTCACATTACCATGTCTAAGAACTCTGTGTCCTGTGCTGCAGAGTGTGTATCTTCTCCTGAGGAGTCTATTCCATGTACTCAGGACTGCAATGTGCTGTCTCAGCCTTCTGAATCCAAACCACCATGGGTGGATTCTTTAAGGGGAATGATATCCCAGATTTCAACAAGGATGTCACATACTGAGAAAGAGACGCAGTTTTGAGACAATCTGTAGTGGGTATGAAGTATTCAGCTCCCACTACTTCATCTAAAACCCCACCTACACACTCCAAAAAACGTACACTTGCCCAGATAAAGCAAGCTGACAATGATACCGACTCTGATACAGGGGGACGGTGATGGGGATATGCAGAGGGGGGGGGGGGTGTAGCCCTTGCTAAAGGGGTGCAGCTAATGACTGATGCCATTAGGGATGTTTTGCATATTTCTGAGAAAGTTCCGGAACAAGTAGAGGAATCTTATTTTACAGTAAATAAGAAGTCCTCGCTTACCTTCCCTGCTTCTAAGGAGTTAAACTCCTTGTTTGAAAAATCCTGGGAAAACACAGAGAAAAAAATTCAAGATCCCTAAAAGAATTCTCATTGCTTTCCCTTTCCCTGAAGAGGATAGGAAGAAGTGGGAAAACCCACCTATAGTAGACGCTTCTGTATCTAGGCTGTCTAAAAAGGTGGTTTTACCTGTCGCTGGTCCAACCGCCTTAAAGGAGCCGGCTGATCGCAAGATTGAAACTACGCTCAAATCACTATACACAGCTACAGGCGTGGCTTTAAGGCCCACTATTGCTTGTGCGTGGATTTCTAAATCCATAGTAAAGTGGTCAGGCACCTTACTAGAGGACTTAGATACTATGTATAGGAGTGAAATTGACTTGTTTTTACAGGATTCTGCAGGTTTCATGGTGGAGGCCATGAAGGACATTGGCCTGCTACTTCCATGGCTGTCTCGGCATGCAGAGGACTCTGGCTACGCCAATGGACTGCGGATGCAGTATCCAAGAAAAGTGTGGAGAACCTGCCATTCACAGGTCAGGCACTATTTGGGGACGCATTGGATGCGTGGATTTCCACGGCGACTGCAGGTAATTCAACATTTCTTCCCTCCGCAGCAGCACCAGCTAGGAAATCTTATCATAGACCTACACTGCAGTCCTTTTGGACCGCAAAATTTAAAAAATCCAAACCCTCTCCAAACCTTCTTTAGAGGAGGTTGGGGAAGATCTAAAAAACCTCACCAACAGGTTCGCAGGAATAGAAACCAGGTTCTGCTTCCTCCAAATACTAAGAATGACCGTGTACCTCTCAGCCTGGAGATCAGGCAGGTGGGAGCGAGACTAAAAGATTTCAGTCACGTCTGAGCGTCATCATGCCTAGACCCCTGGGTGATGGATATTGTTACCCAGGGGTACAGACTGGAGTTTCAGGAACTCCCACCTTACAGATTCTTCAAATCAGGCTTACCAGCTTCGCTGACAGAAAGTGCTATCCTACAGGAAGCCATTCAAAAATTGGTACAAACAAATGTCATTGTTCCAATTCCACCTCACCCAAAAACCAAGGGTGATTACGCAAACCTGTTTGTGGTACCAAAACCGGACGGTTCGGTAACGCCTATATTGAACCTGAAGTCGTTGAACCCCTAACTTGAGGGTTTTCCAATTCAAGATGGAGTCTCTGAGAGTGGTGATCTCAGGTCTGGAGGAGGGGGAATTCCTAGTATCCCTGGATATCAAGGATGCGTACCTTCACATTCTGATCTGGCCGCCTCACCAGGCCTATCTACGGTTTGCACTACAGGACTGTCACTATCAGTTCCAGACATTGCCATTTGGCCTCTCCACAGCACCGAGGGTGTTCACTAAGGTCATGGCGGAGATCATGCTCCTCCTATGCAAACAGGGAGAAGCTGTTGCAGAGTATTGCGCTCTCAACTCAACTAATCTAGGATCATGGGTGGATCCTGAACCTTCCAAAAGTCACATTTGGAACTGACAAGGAGACTGCCCTTCCTGGGGATGATACTCAACACGGAAGTGCAGAGGGTGTTTCTACCGGTGGAGAAAGCGTTGGTGATCCAATCAATGGTCAGGGATGTCTTGAAACCTCCCCGGGTATCTGTTCAGGGCCATCTTTTCGTATGGGCTCAATGGTCTCTTGCCAAAGGGCCCCAGGAGTAAAAGGGCCCTAGGCTGATAGCTGAGGGTCCCCTCTTTCCAAGGTTACCAGATTTTTGAAAATCGGCACTGGGGAACCGGAGATATCTGACTTCAAAACAGTGGTCCCCATCCAAGCCATTTAATTGTCCTTCCCAGCCAGATATCTCGGGTTCTGTCTGACTTAGATTTTTTCTGAGGGTATACGCAAAAAGCTGGGACTCTCCCCTTTTGGTGAACACTGGCAGCTTGTCTCTACTATGCCCAGAATCAGGGATATCAGCCTTCAAGCAGCTTGTCTCTGCTCCAGCTCCACACGCCTGGTATGCAATTTTATATTTTTGTTGGTGGATTGCTCTGGCTCCAGAACTCTGATCCCCAAGTCCCCATTACCTCCTGGGACTCTAGTTTTTTGCATCCCATTAAAGTTAAGAAATCTATTTCCAGGAACTGGAGATATCTGCAGTCAAGCAAGCTGCCCTCCGGGCAGAAAATTATTTATATTAAGCCCACTCCACTATCAACCCCTCCCTTACATATTAAACATTCCCTACCAACCTGAAAATCATGTACCAGGGCCCCGTCATTCAGCCCAATGTCCCCTTCTACAGTTTAGTGTTCTCATTCCTGCCCCATCTGTGCAGGAAAGGAGTAATTAGCAGAAATTATTTCTACAGGTCCTACATGCTGAGCAAAAAATAGAACACCCCCTACCGCCCGTGGGACATCAAAGCTGCCGCTGACAGCACCCCCACCCCTACTGCTGGAGGATGGGTAGGGGCCCCAGTGCATTGCTGTGCCCAGGGTTCTACACTGCTGTTAGGATGGCTCTGTATCTGTTCATCAGTGTATTCACATTCTGGGGAATACACTATGGAAGATTCCATGCACGGTTCTTCCAGCTGGATCTCCTGGACAAGTGGTCAGAATCGCATCTTCACATGCACCAGCGGATATGCCTGTCGCCGAAAGCCAGAATTTCACTACTCTGGTGGCTGCAAACTTCTCACCTGCTCGAGGGCCGCAGGTTCGGGATTCAGAATTGGATTCTTCTAACCACGGATGCAAGCCTCAAAGGTTGGGGAGTAGTCACCCTGGGAGAAAACTTTCAAGAAAAGTGGTCAAGCCAGGAATCGGTCCTTTCAATAAACATTCTGGAACTAAGGGCCATATACAATGGCCTTCTACAAGCAACTCATCTTCTGCAAGATCGAGCCATTCAGGTTTAGTCGGATGTCACAGCGGTGTCCTACATAAACAGGCAGGGTGGAGCGAAGAGCAGGGCTGCAATGTGAGAGGTTACAAGAATCCTCCTCTGGGCAGAAAGACACGCGCTGGCGGCGATCTTCATTCCGGGAGTGAACAACTGGGAAGCGGACTTCCTCAGCAGATACGATCTCCATCCAGGAGAGTGTGGACTTCATCAAGAAGTCTTTGCAGACGTAACGCGTCTTTGGGGAACTCCTCAAATAGACATGATGGCGTCATGCCTCAAGATAAAGCTTCGGAGGTATTATACCAGGTCTCGGGACCCTCAGGCAGTAGCATTAGACGCTCTGGTAACACCATGGGTGTTCAAATCGGTCTACACGGAACGATTGCCTGTCATCACTCCAGCATTGTTCCGGCATTTCCCTCCTCTCCTCCTAACCCATGGTGCTACGGGTGAATCTGGTGGAGCTGTGAATTATAGGAGGACATACATGTGGGGTTCCTGTGCAGCCATATACGCTACCCTGTGCCACTGCATCCTAGTACCCTCTCCTCTCCTGCCTTATTACTGACCTGGTTCACCTGCCCAGTTTTTTCTGATTTGGGCTTCCCTGCCAGAAGTGGTCATCTTGAAAACTGGCAATATAGCCACATGCCCTCCTGAAACCAACCGCTTGTCTGGGAGCTACAGACACTGCCAGCCCATGATCGGTGCCCTTCACTACAGTCTTGGTGATTTCCGGCAGGGACTTCTGAATGAAGACAGCCGACAGAGCGCTTACGTGATTTTCCGCCCAGCGAAGAATCCTGGTGGCTTCCGCCATCGCAACTCTGCTTCTTGTCCCGCCTTGGCGGTTCACATGAGCCACTGCTGTGACATTGTCTGATTGAATCAGAACCGGTAGGTTTCGAAGAAGACTCTCCGCTTGTCGAAGGCCGTTGTAAATGGCCCTGAGTTCCAACACAGTGATGTGTAGACAGGACTCCTGGTCTGACCACAGTCCCTGAAAATGTCTTCCTTGTGTGACTGCTCCCCATCCTCGGAGGCTCGCGTCCGTGGTAACCAGGATCCAATCCTGAATTCCGAACCTGCGACCCTCCAGCAGGTGAGTACTTTGCAACCACCACAGGAGAGACACCCAGGCCCCTGGGGACAGAGTTATTTTCCGATGTAAGTGCAGATGGGACCCCGACCACTTGTCCAGAAGGTCCCATTGAAAAGTCCTTGCATGGAACCTTCCGAAGGGAATGGCCTCGTAGGCCGCCACCATTTTCCCAGAACTCGAGTGCATTGGTGAACTGACACCCTTTTCGTTTTAGCAGGTCTCTTACCATGTTCTGGATGTCATGGGCTTTCTCCAGTGGGAGAAAGACCTTAATTTTTTCTGTATCCAGTATATAATTATCTTGGTGAAAATCCTTGGGGCCGTGGAAAGCCCAAATGGCAACGTCTGAAATTGGTAATGACAATCCTGTACAGCGAATCTCAGGTATTCCTGATTGAGGGGGAGTGGGGGGGGGGGGGGGGGTTATATGGGGACTTGAAGGTACGCATCCTTTATGTCCAGAGACACCATAAACTCCCCCTCCTCCATATTGGCTTATCGCTCTGAGTGATTCCATTTTGAATTTGAATATTTTTATGTACAGGTTTAGGGATTTCAGATTCAAAATAGGTCTGACCGAACCGTCCGGTTTCGGGACCACAAAGAGGGTTGAGTAGTAACCTCTTCCCTGCTTGGTCAAGGAAACCCTGATTATTACTTGCTGTAGACACAGCATTTGAATTGCAGCTAACACTACATCCCGTTCCGATGTGGAAGCTGGTAGGGATGACTTGAAAAATCGGCGCGGGGCCACCTCCTCGAATTCCAGTTTGTAACCCTGGGAAACTATTTCCAACACCCAAGGATTCAGGTCTGAGCTGACCCAGGCCTGGCTGAAAAGTCAAAGACGTGCCCCCACCGGTGCTGACTCCCTCAGGGGAGTCCCAGCGTCATGCTGTGGGTTTTTGAGTAGCCGGGGGAAGACTTTTGTTCCTGGGCACCTGCCGAAGCAGGTGCTCTTTTGCCTCTGCCCTTACCTCTGGCGAGGAAGGAGGATCTCCGACCTCTTCTAGACTTGTGCGACCGAAAGGACTGCATCTGATAGGGTGGTACTTTCTTTTGCTGTTGGGGAATAAATGGTAAAAAGTTTGATTTACCTGCTGTAGCTGTGGAAACCAAGTCCGTCAGCCCATCCCCAAACAATATATTTCCGTTATAGGGTAGAACTTCCATATGTTTTTTGGAATCCGCATCACCCGTCCATTGGCGAGTCCATAAGGATCTTCTCGCTGAGATAGACATGGCATTGGCCCTAGAAGCCAGCAATCCAATGTCCCTTTGAGCATCCCTCATAAATAAGACTGCGTCTTTAATATGGCCTAGAGTTAAGAATATAGTATCCTTATCCATATTATCAAAATCAGCTGTCAGCTCATCTGTCCAAGCTGAAATCGCGCAACACACCCATGCCGACGCAATTGTCGGTCTAAGGACTGCTCCAGTATGAGAATAAATACACTTTAAGGTAGTCTCCTACCTGCGATCTGCAGGGTCCCTAAGGGCAGCTGTGTCAGGAGACGGTAGTGCCACTTTCTTGGACAAACGCGTCAGGGCCTTGTCCACAGTGGGGGATGATTCCCACATCTCCCTGTCCTGTTTAGGGAAGGGGTATGCCATATAAATAATTTTTGGGATCTGCGGTCTCTTTTCCAGAGTCTCCCAAGCTTTTTCAAAGAAATCATTTAGTTAATGAGATGTGGGAAAGTTAATAATCTGTTTCTTTCCCTTAAACATGTGCACCCTTGTGTCAAGGGCCGAGGGTTCATCCACAATATGCAACACATCCCTTATTGCCACAATTATACACTGAATGCTTTGTCACCCTAGGGTGCAATTTCACTTTGTCATAGTCGACACTGGAATCAGAGTCCGTGACGGTAGTAGTGTCTTGTGTTAAGGGACGCTTTTGAGACCCCGACGGGCCCTGCGAGTCGGTCCAATCCGAGGATTGACCCCCTGATGTCCCCCCTAATTCAGCCTTATCAAGCCTCTTATGTAAGGATGCCACACTTGCATTCAACATATGCCACATATCCATCCATTCCTGAGTCTATACAACCGACGGGGACACACCACTCATTTGCTCCACCTCCTCCTTGGAAAAGCCTCATGGTCCTTACGGAGTCCCCAGCATCCTCTACGGACTAGGAGAAATAGATTTACCGGTAGGTTTAAAATCTTATTATCCCAATGTTATCCTGTGGATAACCTATACGCCCTGCCAGAGAAAGATATACATATCTATCTAAGAGGATAGCATTTGATCGGTGTTGTTGCACTGTTTTGTTGGCAGGTTACTTGATACTTTTGTCCTCATTGGTTGCTATAGGTCACGTGGACGAGGTTCACTCGTATCCCCGGACATAGCGCGTGTCAGATGACATCATTTGATGCGCTGGAGTGAGCGACGGATGGCGACATGGACGGTTCCACCGGGTATATTAACGACACAGGACGTGCACATGCGTGTAGATGGTGACACTAAAGTTACTGGATGATCATTGTGGATGTCTGAGGTATTAATACAATGCAAATTTGTTGAGATATTGTTTCTTTTTCAGATGGAACCATGGGTCGTGCACGTGATGCGACTGGCAAAAGGGAGCCATTGGTTTTGTCCGAGACCGGCATTTGTTTGTTGGTGATCCCTTGTAGACAGCAAGTAGTATCCATCTACAGTGGAAGAAGTATGGACACCAGAGAATCTCAGCGGCGGAACAGTGGGCGAAAGTAGATCATGACAAATCGGGACCACAGGCATTTAGGACGCCTAGCAACCACCAATCGTTCCAAACGCATCAGGAACTGCACCAACAGTACAATGCCAGACCCAGCCAAACAGTCCCACAGTCCCAGATCTGGTGAATTTGAGGGCCACGTGAGATGTGGTGGCACGTCGGACTGGTGCTCTGAAAACCAATCCAAGCCTTTCGGGCACTGTTCCGCCGCTGAGGGCATACCTAAAGGTTAACACTAATGTGATAGCTGTTTTTATGGTAATTATTTTGAGCAATAGAGTAGGACCTGCAGTATAGTGGGGTCCCTTGTCGGGGGGTGCAGGCTTAAATGCACTGAGCAATGCATGAACTAAAACTCCACTGTTTATTATTGTTAGTTAAAATAGTGAGTGCAAGACATATTTATGTATGTAGTAAGGCTACTGGGAGACCTTAGATTGAACAATATTGGATCTGACCATTACATTCCCTAAAGTCATAACCTCAGAACTGCACAGAGCAGGAACTATTATTCACAAGTACTTAGGAATGTGTTCATCATGAACAAGTCCACAATTACCATCTGAAGGTTACACAATTATTTCAAGTCTACACAATTGATATTTGAGGATAAAGCCTTTAACAGAAAACATCCCTGAAGAAGTCACTATTGATGAAACGCGTTGGATGATACACAATTTGTATTTAGAGTGAATTGGGGTGGATAAGAACAAGCCCGCCCATGCAAGGGTGACAACAAGTGCAAAACGCTTGTCTTCTGATTATACAGATATGTACTTGTGATAAGCTTTTAATCTGTTTTACTTGAAGTTCTAGATTCAAATTTCATTTTATTTCTGAATCTTATACGAACTGTATTTGGTGATCTCAGGTCTACTGTATAGCAGGAAATATTTCATACCTGCATCATCTAACAAAATGCATATAAATTAGGCACTCCACAAAAAACATTACTAATTATAGTATATACATACATACATACATATATACACATTTATATATAATCACTAATAATAAACTTCTGCTTGTTACTTTTAATAACATTATAGTGTTGTGTGTAATAACTCTCTACATGTGATATTTGTCATGGATAGCCTTGTGTTAGAAACACCCAACTGAGAACAGGGCTGATGGCGGAGGAGGGTGTAGGATAAGAGATTGCTGTAGTGACTGAGCAATGAGAATATGTGACTTCTGTAATAATAAGAATTTACTCACCGGTAATTCTATTTCTCGTAGTCCATAGTGGATGCTGGGTACTCCGTAAGGACCATGGGGAATAGCGGGCTCCGCAGGAGACTGGGCACTCTAAAGAAAAATTAGGTACTATCTGGTGTGCACTGGCTCCTCCCCCTATGCCCCTCCTCCAGACCTCAGTTAGGGAAACTGTGCCCGGAAGAGCTGACATTACTAAGAAAGGATTTGGAATCCAGGGTAAGACTTATACCAGCCACACCAATCACACCGTACAACTTGTGATAACTATACCCAGTTAACAGTATGAAACAATAATGAGCCTCATTAACAAATGGCTTACAACAAAACCCTTTAGTTACGCAATAACTATATACATGTATTGCAGAGAGCCCGCACTTGGGACGGGCTCCCAGCATCCACTACGGACTACGAGAAATAGAATTACCGGTGAGTAAATTCTTATTTTCTCTGACATCCTAGTGGATGCTGGGTACTCCAAAGCTCCCAAACGGGCGGGAGAGTGCGGATGACTCTGCAGCACCGAATGAGAGAACTCAAGGTCCTCCTCAGCCAGGGTATCAAACTTGTAGAATTTAGCAAATGTGTTTGAACCCAACTAAGTAGCAGCTCGGCAAAGTTGTAAAGCCGAGACCCCTCGGGCAGCCGCCCAAGAAGAGCCCACCTTCCTCGTGGAATGGGCTTTTACAGATTTATGATGCGGCTGTCCAGCCGCAGAATGTGCAAGTTGAATCGTGCTACAGATCCAGCAAGTAATAGTCTGCTTTGAAGCAGGAGCACCCAGTTTGTTGGATGCATACAGGATAAATAGCGAGTCAGTTTTCCTGACTCCAGCCGTCCTGGAAACATAGATTTTCAGGGCCCTGACTACGTCCAGCAACTTGGATACTCCAAGTCCTGAGTAGCCGCAGGCACCACAATAGGTTGGTTCAAATGAAATGCTGATACCATCTTAGGAAGAAATTGGGGATGAGTCCTCAATTCTGCCCTGTCCATATGGAAAATCAGATAAGGGCTTTTACATGACAAAGCCGCCAATTCTGACACACGCCCGGCCAAAGCCAAGGCCAACAGCATGACCACTTTCCACGTGAGATATTTTAGATCCACGGTTTTAAGTGGCTCAAACCAATGTGACTTTAGGAAATCCAACACCACGTTGAGATCCCAAGGTGCCACTGGAGGCACAAAAGGGGGCTGAATATGCAGCACTCCTTTAACAAATGTCTGAACTTCAGGCAATGAAGCCAGTTCTTTTTGGAAGAAAATCGACAGAGCTGAAATCTGGACCTTAATGGAACCCAATTTTAGGCCCATAGTCACCCCTGACTGTAGGAAGCGCAGAAATCGACCCAGCTGAAATTCCTCCGTTGGGGCCATCCTGGCCTCACACCAAACAACATATTTTCGCCATATGCGGTGATAATGTTTTGCGGTCACATCCTTCCTAGCTTTAATCAGCGTAGGAATGACTTCCTCCGCAATGCACTTTTCCTTTAGGATCCGGCGTTACACCGCCATGGCGTCAAACGCAGCCGCGTTAAGTCTTGGAACAGACAGGGCCCCTGCTGCAGCAGGTCCTGTCTGAGCGGCAGAGGTCATGGGTCCTCTGAGATCATGTCTTGAAGTTCTGGGTACCAAGCTCTTCTTGGCCAATCCGGAACAATGAGTATAGTTCTTACTCCTATTCTTCTTATTATCCTCAGTACCTTGGGTATGAGAGGAAGAGGAGGGAACACATAAACCGACTGGTACACCCACGGTGTCACCAGAGCGTCCACAGCTATCGCCTGAGGGTCTCTTGACCTGGCGCAATATCTTTTTAGTTTTTTGTTGAGGCGGGTCTCCACCTTTGGCCGTTCTCAACGGTTTACAATCATTTGGAAGACTTCTGGATGAAGTCCCCACTCTCCCGGGTGGAGGTCGTGCCTGCTGAGGAAGTCTGCTTCCCAGTTGTCCACTCCCGGAATGAACACTGCTGACAGTGCTATCACGTGATTCTCCGCCCATCGAAGAATTCTTGTGGCTTCTGCCATTGCCACCTTGCTTCTTGTGCCGCCCTGGCAGTTTACATGGGCGACCGCTGTGATGTTGTCTGACTGAATCAGAACCGGTTGATTTTGAAGCAGGGGTTCTGCTTGACTCAGGGCGTTGTAAATTGCCCTTAGTTCCAGAATATTTATGTGTAGGGAAGTTTCCTGACTCGACCATTGTCCTTGGAAGTTTCTTCCCTGGGTGACTGCCCCCCAACTTCGGAGGCTTGCATCCGTGGTCACCAGGACCCAGTCCTGTATGCCGAATCTGCGGCCCTCAAGCAGATGAGGACTCTGCAGCCACCACAGCAGAGACACCCTGGTCATCAGGGACAGGGTGATTAACCGATGCATCTGGAGATGCGATCCGGACCACTTGTCCAATAGATCCCACTGGAAGATCCGTGCATGGAACCTGCCGAAGGGAATTGCTTCGTAAGAAGCTACCATCTTTCCCAGGACTCGCGTGCAGTGATGCACCGACACCTGCTTTGGTTTCAGGAGGTCCCTGACCAGAGATAATAATTCCTGGGCCTTCTCCTCCGGGAGAAAGATCTTCTTCTGTTCTGTGTCCAGAATTATGCCCAAGAATAGCAGACGCGTCGCTGGAATCAGCTGCGACTTTGGGATATTCAGAATCCAGCCGTGCTGATGCAGCACTTCCTGAGATAGTGCTACGCTGACTAGCAACTGCTCTTTCGATCTCGCCTTTATAAGGAGATCGTCCAAGTACGGAATAATCATGACTCCCTTCTTTCAGAGGAGCATCATCATTTCGGCCATTAACTTGGTAAATACCCGCGGTGCCGTGGATAGACCGAACGGCAACGTCTGGAATTGGTAATGACAGTCCTGTACCACAAACCTGAGGTACTCCTGGTGGGGTGGATAAATGGGGACATGCAGGTAAGCATCCTTGATGTCCAACGACACCATAAAATCCCCCTCTTCCAGGCTTGCAATAACCGTCCTGAGCGATTCCATCTTGAACTTGAACTTTCTTATATAAATGTTCAAGGATTTTAAATTTAGAATGGGTCTCACCGTACCGTCTGGTTTCGGTACCACAAACATTGTGGAATAGTAACCCCGCCCCTGTTGAAGGAGGGGTACCTTGATTATCACCTGCTGAAGATACAGCTTGTGAATTGCCGCCAGTACTACCTCCCTTTCTCTGAGAGCAGCAGGCAAGGCTGATTTGAGGTAACGGCGAGGGGGAGTCGCCTCGAACTCCAGCCTGTATCCCTGTGATACTGCTTGCAGAACCCAGGGATCCACCTGTGAGCGAGCCCACTGGTCGCTGAAGTTCCGGAGACGCGCCCCCACCGCACCTGGCTCCGCCTGTGGAGCCCCAGCGTCATGCGGTGGATTTAGAGGAAGCGGGGGAAGATTTTTGATCCTGGGAACTGGCTGTCTGGTGCAGCTTTTTCCCTCTTCCCTTGCCTCTGGGCAGAAAGGAAGCGCCTCTGACCCGCTTGCTTTTCTGAGGCCGAAAGGACTGTACCTGATAATATGGTGCTTTCTTAGGCTGTGAGGGAATCTGAGGTAAAAATTTCAATTTCCCAGCTGTTGCTGTGGATACTAGGTCCGAGAGACCATCCCCAAACAATTCCTCACCCTTATAAGGCAGAACCTAAATGTGCCTTTTAGAATCAGCATCACCCGTCCACTGCCGGGTCCATAATACCCTCCTGGCAGAAATGGACATTGCATTAATTCTGGATGCCAGCCGGCAAATATCCCTCTGTGCATCCCTCATATACAAGACGACATCTTTAATATGCTCTATGGTTAGCAAAATAGTATCCCTGTCGAGGGTGTCAATATTATCTGACAGGGTATCAGACCACGCTGCAGCAGCACTACACATCCATGCTGAAGCAATTGCAGGTCTCAGTATAGTACCTGAGTGTGTAAATACAGACTTCAGGATAGCCTCCTGCTTTCTATCAGCAGGCTCCTTCAAGGTGGCCGTATCCTGAGACGGCAGTGCCACTTTTTTTGACAAACGTGTGAGCGCCTTATCCACCCTAGTGAATGTTTCCCAACGTGACCTGTCCTCTGGCGGGAAAGGGTACGCCATCAGTTAATTTTTATAAATTACCAGTTTCTTATCGGGGGAAGCCCACGCTTCTTCACACACTTCATTCAACTCATCTGATGGGGGAAAAAACACTGGCTGCTTTTTCTCCCCAAACATAATACCCTTTTTATGGTATTTGGGTTAATGTCAGAAATGTGTAACACATTTTTCATTGCTGTAATCATGCAACGGATGCCCCTAGTGGATTGTGTGTATGACTCATCCTCGTCGACACTGGAGTCAGACTCCGTGTCGACATCTGTGTCTGCCATCTGAGGTAGCGGGCGTTTTTGAGCCCCTGATGGCCTTTGAGACGCCTGGGCAGGCGCGGGCTGAGAAGCCGGCTGTCCCACGGCTGTTACGTAATCCAACCTTTTATGTAAGGAGTTGACACTGTCGGTTAATACCTTCCACATATCCACCCACTCTGGTGTCGGCCCCGCAGGGGGTGACATCACATTTATCGGCACCTGCTCCGCCTCCACATAAGCCTCCTCATCAAACATGTCATGGGGCAGTACGGATGGTGTAATGGTTAGCATTACTGCCTCACAGCACTGAGGTCATGGGTTCGATTCCCACCATGGCCCTAACTGCGCGGCGTTTGTATATTCTCCCCGTACTTGCGTGGGTTTCCTCCGGGTACTCCGGTTTCCTCCCACAATCCAAAAATATACTGGTAGGTTAATTGGCTCCCAACAAAATTAACACTAATATGAATGTGTCTGTGTGTACATGTGGTAGGGAATATAGAATGTAAGCTCCACTGGGGCAGGGACTGATGTGAATGGGCAAATATTCTCTGTACAGCGCTGCGGAATATGTGTGCGCTATATAAATAACTGGTAATAAATAATAAATAAATAATGTCGACACAGCCGTACCGACACACCGCACACACACAGGGAATGCTCTGACTGAGGACAGGACCCCACTAAGTCCTTTGGGCAGACAGAGAGAGAGTATGCCAGCACACACCACAGCGCTATTTAATCAGGGATTTACACTAACATAAGTGATTTTCCCCTATAGCTGCTTAAAATATACAGTTTGCGCCTAAATTTAGTGCCCCCCCCTCTCTTTTTTACCCTTTGAGCCTGGAAACTGCAGGGGAGAGCCTGGGGAGCTGTCTTCCAGCGGAGCTGTGAAGAGGAAATGGCGCCAGTGTGCTGAGGGAGATAGCCCCGCCCCTTTTTCGGCAGACTTCGTCCGCTCTTATGATTATATTATGGCAGGGGATTTTTACACATATATAGCTTATTAGGCTATATTATGTGCTGTTTTGCCAATTTAAGGTACTCTAATTGCTGCCCAGGGCGCCCCCCCCATCAGTGACCGGAGTGTGAGGTGTGCATGGGGAGCAATGGCGCACAGCTGCAGTGCTGTGCGCTACCTTAATGAAGACCGAAGTCTTCTGCCGCCGATTTCCAGGATTCTCTTCTTGCTTCTGGCTCTGTAAGGGGGACGGCGGAGCGGCTCCGTGACCAGACGACCGAGGCTGGGCCTGTGTTCGATCCCTCTGGAGCTAATGGTGTCCAGTAGCCTAAGAAGCCCAAGCTGGCTGCAAGCAGGTAGGTTCGCTTCTCTCCCCTTAGTCCCTCGTAGCATGAGTCTGTTGCCAGCAGATCTCACTGAAAATAAAACCTAACAAATACTTTCTTTATTAGGAGCTCAGGAGAGCCCCTAGTGTGCATCCAGCTCGGCCGGGCACAAAAATCTAACTGAGGTCTGGAGGAGGGGCATAGGGGGAGGAGCCAGTGCACACCAGATAGTACCTAATCTTTCTTTAGAGAGCCCAGTCTCCTGCGGAGCCCGTCTATTCCCCATGGTCCTTACGGAGTACCCAGCATCCACTAGGACGTCAGAAAAAAGTGTTTATTACTCACCTGTGCTGATATCTGTAGGGATTTCCTCCTCCTTACATTGCTGATCACCATTCACATACGTCTCTTCTTTTCCATCTGTATCTTCTGCCTTTATATCAGTCACATACGTCTCTTCTTCTCCCTCTATATCTTCTGCCTTTATATCAGTCACATACGTCTCTTCTTCTCCCTCTATATCTTCTGCCTTTATATCAGTCACATACGTCTCTTCTTCTCCCTCTATATCTTCTGCCTTTATATCAGTCACATACGTCTCTTCTTCTCCCTCTATATCTTCTGTCTTTATATCAGTCACATATGTCTCTTCTTCTCCCTCTATATCTTCTGCCTTTATATCAGTCACATACGTCTCTTCTTCTCCATCTATATCTTCTGCTTTTATATCAGTCACATACGTCTCTTCTTCTCCCTTTATATCTTCTGCCTTTATATCAGTCACATATGTATCTTCTTCTCCCTCTATATCTTCTACCTTTATATCAGTCACATACGTCTCTTCTACTCCCTCTATATCTTCTGCCTTCATATCAGTCACATACATCTCTTCTCCCTTTATATCAGTCACATACGTCTCTTCTTCTTCCTCTATATCTTCTGCCTTCATATCAGTCACATACGTCTCTTCTTCTCCCTCTATATCTTCTGCCTTCATATCAGTCACATACGTCTCTTCTTCTCCCTCTATATCTTCTGCCTTCATATCAGTCACATACGTCTCTTCTTCTCCCTCTGTATCTTCTACCTTCATATCAGTCACATACGTCTCTTCTTCTCCCGCAATATCTTCTGCCTTCATATCAGTCACATACGTCTCTTCTTCTCCTTCTGTATCTTCTGCCTTCATATCAGTCACATACGTCTCTTCTTCTCCCTCTATATCTTCAGCCTTTATATCAATCACATACGTCTCTTCTTCTCCCTCTATATCTTCTGCCTTTATATCAGTCACATACGTCTCTTCTTCTCCCTCTATATCTTCTGCCTTCATATCAGTCACATACGTCTCTTCTTCTCCCTCTATATCTTCTGCCTTTATAACAGTCACATACGTCTCTTCTTCTCCCTCTATATCTTCTGCCTTTATAACAGTCACATACGTCTCTTCTTCTCCCTCTATATCTTCTGCCTTTATATCAGTCACATACGTCTCTTCTCCCACTATATCTTCTGTTTTAATATCAGACAGACATTGTACCTAAAAAACAAACAAAAAACACTATAATGTCATTTGCATACAGTCAGATTAAATGGAGGTTAAACAGTATAATATCAGTAAATAAGACACACACAGCTGCTCTACACATTATATAGTGACAGTCACTTTGGTATATTGGTGAGACCCTAAATCCAACCTACCTGATCCTCCTGTGGGATCCTGTGATACTCCTCTGTACAATCCTGGGAATACAGAGGACGGGGACATCTCTCTGGGGTATCTCTGTTACTGGGTCCATCTGTAGGAAACACACAGTGACTGAGTACAGTGTATATATGTGATTATCAGGTGATGTGTGTATATAGGGGACCCCCATACCTGCTCTCCCCTGTACAATACATGACAGTCTCCTCTTACCCAGTGATGTGAGGGGCCGGTGATTCTCCATCATCACATCCTTGTACAGACCCCTGTGTTCCTCTATATTCTCCCCCTCCTGCATGGAGACATAGACAGTGACATCCTGACACCTTATAGGAACCTGACACACACAATGATACAGTAATCACCCAGACACATCCCCTGGTGTTACTGTATAATGTCCCATTCCCAGCAATCACCTCTCCAGTCATCACCCAGACACATCCCCTGGTGTTACTGTATAATGTCCCATTCCCAGCAGTCACCTCTCCTGTCATCACCCAGACACATCCCCTGGTGTTACTGTATAATGTCCCATTCCCAGCAGTCACCTCTCCAGTCATCACCCAGACACGTCCCCTGGTGTTACTGTATAATGTCCCATTCCCAGCAGTCACCTCTCCAGTCATCACCCAGACACGTCCCCTGGTGTTACTGTATAATGTCCCATTCCCAGCATTCACCTCTCCTGTCATCACCCAGACACATCCCCTGGTGTTACTGTATAATGTCCTATTCCCAGCAGTTACCTCTCCAGTCATCACCCAGACACATCCCCTGGTGTAACTGTATAATGTCCCATTCCCAGCAGTCACCTCTCCAGTCATCACCCAGACACATCCCCTGGTGTTACTGTATAAAGTCACAGTCTCAGCAGTCACCTCTCCAGTCATCACCCAGACACGTCCCCTGGTGTTACTGTATAATGTCCCATTCCCAGCAGTCACCTCTCCAGTCATCACCCAGACACATCCCCTGGTGTTACTGTATAAAGTCACAGTCTCAGCAGTCACCTCTCCAGTCATCACCCAGACACGTCCCCTGGTGTTACTGTATAATGTCCCATTCCCAGCAATCACCTCTCCAGTCAGCATCAGAATGATCTTGTTGGTGAGTTCCTGGATCTTCTGGTCACTGTGTCTCTCATGTATCAGTGAGTGAGGTGGAGGCACCGTGATGGGGCTCTGGGACCTGCTCGGTCCTCCCGACACATGAGGATGGCTGCTGGGTGTCTTACGGTCACCAGATGTCTTCTTCACACCTTTGTGAAATGGGGGAGACATAAATATCACCGTAAATATGCCCAGATCCCCTCACCTCCACAGTCATGTCCCTGTATTATTACTACAGATAATAGGATTTTGGTACTTACCAGATAAATCCTTTTCTTTGAATCCACAGGGGGCACTGGAGTACTCTTGGGATATGGACGGTGCGATAGCAGGGATAGGCACATTTAAAAATGTAAATGTGTAACCCTCCTTCCCCCTCCATACTCCCAAGATGCCTTAGTGTTTTTTTGCTGAGCCAAATAGGAGCGACAGAGAGGATGAACAACGGAGAATGACATAGAACATTATAACATAACAGACAACTATGAAGTTGACACATAACATAACGGACAATTAGAAAGTTGACACGACAATAGATAACAATCACCTTAACATTTGAACAAGTCGGTGAAAATGTGTTACCATAAGAACTATTGAACTTACCACCAGCCAGGTGAAACTGCTCTGGGTGGGTGTCCAGTGCCCCCTGTGAGTGCAACGAAAGGGATTTATCTGGTAAGTACCAAAATCCTGCTTTCTTTTTCATCCACTAGGGGTCACTGGAGTACTCTTGGATCGTACCAAAGTTTCCCCCTTGGGTGGGAGAGTTGTTTGGCACCTGTAACACTAGACGGCCAAAGCTAGAAGCTGATGCCACAGAATTATCAAATTTGTAAAAGCGCACAAACGTGTGCACTGATGGCCATGTAACTGCACGGCAAGGTTGCGTCGTAGAAGCTCCACGGCCTGCTGCCCATGACGTTCCCATCGACTAGCATGAAAGTGTACCTGACGAATGGTCAAGTTAATCTACCTGGCCGAGGTCTGTTTGGAAGCTGGCCAACCTATCTTGACTGCATCATAGAGGACAAAGTATTCGTTTTATGTACTGTTGATGTTCGGGCTACATAAACGCGGAGTGCTCGTAGCACATCCAAGTAGCTGGAGTACCTGAATCTTCTGAAAAACAGGAACTACGATTGGTTGATTGATGTGAAAGAAGATACTACCTGTGGAAGAAAAGCGGGATTTGTCCAAAGTTCCGCTCTGTCAGTATGAAATACCAGATATGGTGGCTTGCATGACAAGGCACCCAATTGTTCAACACGCCTTGCCGAAGCTAAGGTTAGGAGAAATACTGTTTCTTAACATCCACGTGTTGCAAGGGTTCAAAACTTGACTGCAAAAACATGCAAAACTAGACTCAAGTCCCATGGAGCTGTAGGTGGAATGAATGGAGGCTGAACTCTAAGGACACCTTGCAGGAAAGTGTGAACTGTTGGCAAAAGAGCCAAACGCCTTTGAAAGAAAACTGACAAGACAGAGACTTGCACCGTTAGTGTCGCTAAACGCAGTCCTCCATCTAACCCCGCCTGTAAAAATAGCAAAAGATGGGATAACTTGAAAGAAGATGTCGAAAACATCCTAGCTTCACACCAACCAATATAAGCTCGCCAAATCCTGTGATAATGAGCTGCTGAAACTGGCTTCCTAGCACGTAACATGGGGGGTCATTCCGAGTTGATCGCTAGCTGTCGTTGTTCGCAGCACAGCGATCAGGCTAAAAATCTGCATTTCTGCGCATGCGTACGGTCCGCAGTGCGCACACGTGACGTACTTTTACACAAAACTATGCAGTTTCACACAAGGTCGAGCAACGCTTTTCAGTCGCTCTGCTGATCAGTGAGTGATTGACAGGAAGTGGGTGGTAACTGAGCGTTTTCCGGGAGTGTGCTAAAAAACGCAGGCGTGTCAGGTAAAAATGCAGGTGTGCCTGAGGAAACGGGGGAGTGGCTGGCCGAAGAGACGAAACGCGTTGGGCCTTTACCCAGAGACCTCCTGCTATATCAGTTAAGACTCTTAAAAACTTTTCTTGTATTTTGCACAGACTATATGCACTTTATCTGAGATTTTTAACTCATATCCATTCCCCTTTTTTAAGAAAACAGTCTTTTTTAGAGAAACTGTATTTTTATTGTTGTATACTTATTGTTTTTTATACTTTATAGTGTTGTGAATCAGTAATAAAAATATATAATTTTTTACAAACGATTTTTAGATATATTTAATATATTGACATAATTTATTTGGTCATATAGAAACACCTTAGGTCGCTTAGAACCCCTATCTGGTATACCTATCTTTCACTTGCGGCAACCTACCATTGCCGTTTCTTTAGGGGACAGCTGACGCCCAAATAACTGGGAGTGTTTATTGAAGTGTTTGGGAATTATAGTATCACAAGTGGCGCGGCATTCTTTGGCTATCTCAAAAATGCAGGTGTGCCTGAGGAAACGGGGGAGTGGCTGGCCGAACGCAGGGCGTGTTTGTGACATCAAAGCAGGAACTAAACAGACTGAAGTGATCGCAAGGTAGGAATAGGTCTGCAGCTAATCTGAAACTGCTTGAAAAAATGTCAGCACTATTCTGCTAAGCTAAGATACACTCCCAGAGGTCAGCGGCTTAGTGTTTGCACTGCTTCTAAAAGCTGTTTCCCAGCGCTTTTTCTTGTTTATTGGTATTTCAGTTGTGGGGTCTAACTAACCCCGTTATATTAGCTGCTATAGGAAAAACAACTCACTACGAGCGCCAAAGATAATTACTTAGTAATTCCATTTTTTGCGAATTGTCTGACTGAACCTGAACAGTCTGAGACAGGAGTAAGTGAACTGCCTGATGCAGAGCGTTGTAAATTGCCCTGAGTTCCAGGACACTGATTGACAGTAATCTTTCTAGGTCTGAACATAGACCCTGAAACTGACAATGTTGGACCACTGCTCCCCAACCTCTGAGACTTGCGTCCGTCATTAGAATTATCCAATTCCAGACTCTGAACCTTTTTCCTGCAGTGAGATTGTGTATGTGGAGCCACAAGAGTAGTGTGGCCCTGGAGACAAGCGCATCATCTGATGAATTTGTAGATGAGAGCCAGATCACTGTGCGAGAAGATCCAGTTGAACGGGACCTGCGTGAAATCTTCCGAACTGGAGTGTGATGAAAGATGCTCCCATCTGTCTTACCAGTCGAATGCACAAATGCACGAGACTGTCCGTGGTTTGAGCACTAGCAGTACTAGATGATGAATAGCATGTACTTTCTGTTGTGACAGGTAAATGCATTGATCCACCATAATCAGAATCATTCCTAAAACTGAATTCTTTGACAATCCAACTGTACTGAACTAGTACACTGTACAACAGTAAGGCATGTTTATGAAGTATTTGTTGAGACAAAGCCTTGATGAGAAGGTCATCTAAGTACGGAACAATTATCACTCCCAGGGATCTGAGATGAACTATCATCACAGACATCACCTTTGTGAATACCCGAGGCGCTTGTCGTACTGCAAACTTAAGTACGCCTGATGCGGATGTGGTGGGCAAATTGGAATGTGTAAGTACGTATCCTTGAGATCCCGCAAAATCATGAATTGCTGTGGTTCTAAATCTGCAATCACTGACCGTAGGGATTCCATCTTGAATGTGTAGTAAGTGACGTACCGATTGAACTCCCTTAGGTTCCATATCGGTGTGACCGAGCCATCCGGCTTTGGTACTACAAAAAGATTGGAATAAAACCTTGTTGGTGTACTGGAACCTGAACCAAAACTGTTGAATGTATGAGAAACTGAATAGCGGTCTTCAGACCTGCTCACTTGTCTGCTGACACAGGCAGACCTGTCATGAAAAACCGCATCGGTGGTAGACAATCAAACTCAATTTTGAAACCTTTGAAAACAAAATTGCGGATCCAACCATCTGTGATATCTGAAACCACGCAAAGTGAAACGTCTGAAGGTGTGCTCCCACAGCCGAGATGGGCTGGGAGCCCGTCATGCCACTGGCTTGTCAGCGGCCTTTGTGTCCTGATGATGGTTAGTGGTTTGTTGAAAACTACGTCCCTCTGCATGGTTGTTCCTCTAGCCCACTCCACCCCTAATGTTGAGCATGCATACAAATGTCTTTTGTGTCATCATGTTGGGCAGTCCGATCACTCATCACTCTGGTTAATTCCCAGATATTTGTCGGTATAAGGGAGGGATCAACCAATTACTAAGGAAGTTGAAGTCTGGCCAGAGGGAGCTTTATTATGTGTGCAGGGTTGCTTTGAGTGTATTGATTGGGATCAGTTTATTGAGGAGGCTACTGGGGATTTAGGTGTTGATAACGATCGTTGGGCATCAATGGTGTCATTGTATATTAATTGTTGCATAGAAAGTGTTACTAAGAGGAAGTTAGCTCGTACCTTCCCAAATGACAAACCTTGGATGAACAGTGAGGTTCGTACCTTATTGAGAGCTAGGAATAGGGCGTTTAGAGTAAAAGACAAATTAGCTTATATGATTTCCCGGTTTAATTAAAAAAAGGGTATTCGTCTTGCTAAGGAAGCTTACTCGAGTAAGACTGAAAACCATTTTAAAGAATCGGGTGATGCAAGAACGATGTGGAGAGGAATTAAATACATCTCTGATTATAAAAGTTCTACTTCTGTCAGGATGGGCGGTCCTTCATCTGCTGAGCTAAATCACTTTTATGCACATTTTGAAGAGGTTGACTCTTCTACAGGTAACTCTTTTAGATTCCATTCAGATAGTTTTTTGACCCTGACTGAAGTTGAGGTTAGGGATTGTGTCAGCAGAAAGAACGTAAGGAAGGCTCCTGGCCCGGACTGTATTTCAGGCAGAGTATTATGGGCATGTGCTGAGCAGTTGGCAGGCATTTTTACAAAGATTTAAAACTTTTCTCTGAGTCAATGCACTGTTCCACGGTGCTTCAAAACTTCAAGAATTGTTCCAATTCCTAAGTCTGCGTCGGTCATTGGTCTGTACGACTATAGGCCGATTGCTCTCACTTCATTGATTATGAAATGTTTTGAGAGAATTGTTTTGGTCCATCTAAAATGTGTCATCCCATTGGGATTTGACCCTAATCAGTTTGCCTATCGGTCGAACAGATCAACTGAGGACGCAGCTCTTATGGTGCTTAGTAGAGTACTTTGTCATGTTGAAAATAGAGACACCTATGCTAGATTGTTATTTGTGGATTATAGTTCCGCCTTTAACACGGTAGTGCCGGCGGTGTTAGTAAAAAAGCTTTTACGAATCTGATATGATGCTGCCATATGTGATTGGCTGTTGGATTTCTTGACACATCGCCCGCAGTCAGACTGGGCTCTGACCTGTCTTCTGAACTGGTGTTAAGTGTAGGAGTTCCGCAGGATTGTGTTTTAAGTCCCTTCTTGTATTCCTTGTATACCTCTGACTGTGAGTCTAATTTGTAGACAATCTCTGTGATTAAGTTTGAAGATGATACCACTTTGGTGGGTTTGATAACCGGTGTAGATGAGAGTGGTTACAGAGAGGTGGTGAGAAGAAGTCAGCGCCCGGGGTCTTACCTGTGTGCTGGGGCCGCGGGGCTGGCTTCACATGCGGCTTGTGGGCAGCACAGGAGGAGGGCTGCCGCACCAGGTCCGTGGGCAGTGGTAGCGGCGGTGAGGGGGTTCGCTCGTGGCGGCGGGATGCCGCTGCAGCGGGTCTCTCTTGCCGGAATGTTGCTAGGAGACCAGGGGCAGTGAGCTGTGAGGCTATGCAGAGATGTCTGCATTACTGGGCACCACCATGTTGGAGACCAAGTCTGAGGCATAGTTTGGCTTCCTGTTTCCTTCCAGCCAATCCAGGGAGAGTTCTCCTTATAAAAGGGGGCTGGTTTTTGACAGGGAGGCCAGTGCTTCAAGTTACAACCCTGTTGTAGGTGCTTTAGCCCTTTGCTCCCAGAATTCTTGCCGTATTCTGGTTTCTCCTAACCCAGCTTAGCCGGTTCTCAGTTGCTGCTGCAGTCCTGCCGTTCCTAACCAACTGCTGCCTGTGGAAGCGCTCCAGGAAAACCCGGTCCAGTTAAACCCTTTGGGCACGGATGGCCTCTGTCTTTCTGCCTCATATTTCAAGCCACAGTCTGCAGATCTTTGTCTCCAGCCACGGCTTTGAACCACCATCCACAGTTCCACAGTTGATTATCTATAACCTCGTCTTTCAAGTCACAGTTCACCGTTCTTTGTCTCCAGCCACGTCTTTTATCATCATTCACAGTTCCACAGTTCATTATCTACAGTCTCGTCTTTCAAACCACAACCCGCAGTTCTTTGTCTACAACTACGTCTTTAAGTCATCGTCCACAAGCCACAGTTCTCTACCTCAGCCTCATTCTCAAGAACTACAAATTACTGACTCTTAGCCCCGCCTATGTTCCTCATTTCCCCTTGTCCCATGAGAAGGAACTACATCCAACCCCCTCGTCTTATTCATCTGCAGATAACCACTTCCTTGAGCAAGTCTCAGCTGCCGGATTCTCAAACCTTGCTAGATGTGACAGAAGACTCGTTGAGTGGGGGGTTAAAAACAACCTGTTATTAAACAGTAAGAAAACCAAGGAGGTTGTGATAGACTTTAGGAAATCTAAAAAAATCGACATCTGTCCGCTGATTTTGAATGGTGAGGAGGTGGAAAGGGTTACCGATGTGAAATTTTTGGGGATTAAGGTCACAGAGGATTTATCATGGTTCTTGCATATCACGTCTGTGGTCGGGAAGGCTCAGCAGCGTCTTTTCTTCTTATGGAAGCTCCGAGTAGCAGGTCTGTAGCAATCAACTCGTTAACTTCTACCGCTGCGTGATTGAGAGCTTGCTGACCTATGCGATCACGGTGTGGTATGGTAATGCCAAATGCTCGGATCTTGTTGCCTTGGAAAGAGTGATTAAATCCGCAGAGAGGATCATCGGCCAACCCTTGCCTAGGTTGGCGGATGTACTCACCGCGAGGAGTCTGTCAAAGGCAACCAAGATGATTGAAGATTGGGGTCATCCCTGTAATGTGTTTTTTTCCCTCTTGCCATCTGGGAGACGTTAGAGGTGTTTAAGATGTTGTACCACTAGGTTAAGGAATCGCTTCTGCCCTTCTGTGTATATGACATGAACTGTATGTAATTTCGCTGCACATGTTCATGTACAGTGACAATAAATTATTCTTATCTAAAAAAAAGGACTGAGGTCTAAAAGATTTGAACCCTGGTCCAGCGTATTTCCTTTCCTGTTGACTGAGAAATCCATTTGTCCAATTCAGGACCAAATAACATCAGTAGAAGGCAACGCCTCTACTTCTGGTTTTGACTCGGCCTCGGCCTGTCAAGAACACAATCACAGCGGCTGTCGGGCCACAAGCCAAGAACAAACTTGTCCGACATCCAACGAAGCCGTACCTAAATACTCAACCAATTCACAAATGTGATCGGTAAGACATATAAGCTGGTCTGAGGAAAACCCTGTTGTAGGCCTAACCTGAGCAACTACAGCCTTGTTAACCCAAGCTCCAACGCAAACAGGTGTAAGCATCACCCCTGTTGCTGTATACATGGACTTTAGCATGGCCTCCAGCTTACTCTCCGAGGGGTCTTTAAGCGTAGCTGCTCCTGGGACTGGAACAGTCAATTTTAGTGAAAGTTTAGAAACTGAAGACTCCACCGATGGCGATTTAGTTGTCATAGCCTGTGGGAAAAGATATTTAGACAGAAATCGCGTTGTCTCAGAAAAGTGTTTAACTGGATTTAGCCATGCTTCTATTAAATGCTTATTAAGAGATATGAATAAGAAAAACACACAGTCGCCCATAGTCTGCTAGCAATAAAACCTCATATGTTTCAGTGCAACCTAGCAGCTGGCGTACCGCTCTAATGAGATCATCATAGCTCGGGCTATTAGTGACCTCACTATCTGACTCCTGACCCAATGCTGAGATATCAGATGTGGCATTGAACTGTCAGAATGTAATTATGAGACAAACGATGACCATGCTAAGAAATTGAACTATACATGGACTTTGTAACCCATCAAAGTTCTAGAAATATCCTGAGACCACTGTGGCCGGAGAGACCCCAGCCCACGTGGACAATGGCCGCCGCGGCACTGAAGGGGTTAACCCCTAGTGCCCGGTGCCATTATAAGGACAATGGGAGCTTGGCTCCATATTTAAAATGTATAGGGCGCTAGGCGCCAGGTGTTTAAAATGCTTTTAAAAGTGTATTTTAAAGGTGTGCCACGGTCCCGGACCTCTCCAGCGACCGCGGCAGTGAGGGCAGCCCCCGGCGTACTGAGCAGAGTGTGCGCGCCGGGGGAGAGGGGAACCGCTGCAGCCGGGAGATCAGCTCCCACTGCAGCCATCAGGTGTGCGCCGCCGGAGTCCGGGAGCTGTGTGTGCGTCGGGGGAGAAGGGTGAGCCGCTGCGGGTGGGAGCTCAGCTCCCGCTGCAGCGCGCTCTGTGGTTGCCTCTGCTGGGGGGCCGGGAGCTCTGCTCCCAGCGACTCAGCCCATCGGAGGTGGTCAGCCGCAGCAGCCGGGACAAACGTCCCGGGCTGCTGGGCGGTGCGCCGCAGCCCGGCTCCCTACCGGACGCTGCAGCGAGGGCACCGGATACAGCGCCGCACACAGGGGACCAGACTAGCCGGCTCCCTGTGCGGCGAGGCCACCAGAGTGCGCCGCTCAAGGGGTCTGGGCTAGCCGCCTCCCTAGCGGCGGGGGTATGTGTAGGGCACTGGACACTGGGGACCGGGAGCTACACTCCCGGCGCCTCAGCGCTCCAGAGACACAGAGCTGCGGCGGCCGGGACAAGCGTACTGAGCTGCCGGGCTTCATATCAGGGCACAGAAGTTAAAACCAGAATAAAAACATTGTTTTAAATGCAATAACATATATATTGTGTTATGAGGCAATGCAGTGCCTGGGAATATGAAATGTATTTAAAGGTAAATTGCACTTACTTGGTTGTGTGTCCCAAGAAGGGGGAATCCATGGCTGTGCAGGCTGATGGATTCTCCCAGACCTTTTCCCCAAAAACGGAATACTTTCTCTTCCAGCCTCACTCTTGAAAGGGGCATTGGGAGAGAGAGAGAAGAAGCTCAGCTTTGAAACAAGCCGAGTGTTTTTCTGGAGCTCCATGGAGGAGATCACCCGTAGTGGCCAGGAAACCTGGACCGGGGAGCTAGGCTGCCCAGCTCTGGAGCCCAAATCCAGGCTGCAGGCAGTGGGCTAGGTCCCGGGCAGGTTTCTGGAAGTCAGTTTAGGCAGGAAAACTTCCCCCAGCCTAGACTGAACGGCATCGGGGCGTATCCTGATCCTCCAGGATGGGACAGGCAAAGGAGAACGACCACTCCCCACTGTCCATAGGGAACAATGTTAGTTGTGCATGTGACCAAGGCATGCACAGCCCATGGGTAAACACTGATTGGTTGTACACCACAGGGCGGGCTTACCCCCTGTGGTAATGTCTATTGGAGTAGGATAAAAGGAGGGCTGCTGCCCCATTGTATTGTATTGTACCATCTTTATTTTGCTGGAACATCTTGTTGTATGCTGTTGTCCCTAGCAATAGGGATGAGTCTTTTTTAAGGCTATTATTGAGAAAATAAACATCTGCCTCAAGAAGATTGCTTCATCTTGTGACCTACAGGGTTATGCCAACCATTAGCCCCATCCTCCGGCTGTCCAAGAAAGCATTTAGCGTCTCCAAGTTCCGCCTTCCGCCAGCTACCGGTTGAGGCCTAGCAAATGGCTAGTGGGGATTCGTCAACACCACACAGGTGTGGTAAGACAAGGCGTCGGCACATACAGAGCAGAAATGTGGTTCCAAACGCCACGGCAGGTTAGGAGTTTGGTGGTGGCAGCATAAACCCGCCCACAACGTAGCGGGTGGAGTCAGTAACAGGCGGTTACTGACGGTACGCGGGAATCCCCTATGTGGTCAGGCCTCGTGTGACCTAACCCTCCATTCTGTGCGCAGGAGACGGGACGCGAGTGCTTTCGTACAGGACCGTCCTCAGTGATTGCGCTGAGACGGAAAAAAAGTGGGTCCCAGGGACCCCTCACTTTTAAAAATTGGGGTCCTAACTGTCCTTTTGTGGGTCCCATCGGATTGAAGGTTCTTATTAATTATTCAAATATAAAAACACAACAACAAAACAAAAACTTAGGCGTCTGGCTTTGTGGGGAAGGGGCTTGGCCACATAATAGTGGCAATTCACATTACACCACACAGTAGTGCCGCTTATACACATTGCACCAGGTAGAACCTCCTATACACACTGCGCCAGGCAGAGCACATTATACGCATTGCACCATGTAGAGCACATTATAGACATTGCACCAAGCAGAACCACCTATACACATTGTGCCAGGCAGAGCACGTTATACACATTGCGCCAGACAGAGCACGCTATACACTTTGCGCCAGGCAGAGCACGCTATACACTTTGCGCCAGGCAGAGCACGCTATACACTTTGCGCCAGGCAGAGCACGCTATACACTTTGCGCCAGGCAGAGCACGCTATACACTTTGCGCCAGGCAGAGCACGCTATACACTTTGCGCCAGGCAGAGCACGCTATACACTTTGCGCCAGGCAGAGCACGCTATACACATTGCGCCTGGCAGAGCACGTTATACACATTGCGCCTGGCAGAGCACGTTATACACATTGCGCCAGGCAGAGTACATTATATACATTGCGCCAGGCAGAGCACATTATATACATTGCGCCAGACAGAGCACGTTATACACTTTGCGCCAGACAGAGCACGTTATACACTTTGTGACAGACAGAGCACGTTATACACTTTGCGACAGACAGAGCACGTTATACACTTTGCGACAGACAGAGCACGTTATACACTTTGCGACAGACAGAGCACGTTATACACTTTGCGACAGACAGAGCACGTTATACACTTTGCGACAGACAGAGCACGTTATACACTTTGCGACAGACAGAGCACGTTATACACTTTGCGACAGACAGAGCACGTTATACACTTTGCGACAGACAGAGCACGTTATATACATTGCGCCAGGCAGAGCACGTTATATACATTGCGCCAGTCAGAGTACGTTATATACATTCCACCAGGTAGAACCACCTATACAACCACTGAGCCAGGCAGATCACGTTATACATTTTAAACGGGGAGAAGCTGCGGGCAGCGCGATTGAATGGGGAGAAGCTACCAGTGGTGATTTGATGGCAAGAGAGCCACTGAAACAGTATTATTAGCAGAGACACACTGGTCACTCAGAGACCTCTCTGCTTGTAGTGCGTAAAACGCGATATAGCGCATATTTTGCAATCAGTGACTATAGTGGGAAGAGAGTGAGGTGGGTGTAGGGGGAAGAGAGAGGGGGGCTGTAGGGGGAATAGAGAAACTGACTGAGGGGGGAGACAGAGAAATAGAGACGGACAGAGAGAGGGCGCGGGACGGACAGAGAGAGAGAGGTGGGGAGACAGAGAGGGAACGAGACGGACAGAGAGAGAGAGAGGGAACGAGACGGACAGAGAGAGAGAGAGAGGGAACGAGACGGACAGAGAGAGAGAGAGAGGGAACGAGACGGACAGAGAGAGAGAGAGGGAACGAGACAGACAGAGAGAGAGAGAGGGAACGAGACGGACAGAGAGAGAGGGAACGAGACAGACAGAGAGAGGAAATGAAAGAGAGGGAGGGAACGAGGAGACGGACAGAGAGAGAGAGGGAACGAGGAGACAGGCAGAGAGAAAGAGGGAACAAGGAGACGGACAGAGAGAGATGGGGAACGAGGAGACGGACGAGAGAGAGAGGGAACGAGGAGACGGACAGAGAGAGAGAGGGAACGAGGAGACGGACAGAGAGAGAGAGGGAACGAGACGGACAGAGAGAGAGAGAGGGAACGAGACGGACAGAGAGAGAGAGAGAGGGAACGAGACGGACAGAGAGAGAGAGAGGGAACGAGACAGACAGAGAGAGAGAGAGGGAACGAGACGGACAGAGAGAGAGGGAACGAGACAGACAGAGAGAGGAAATGAAAGAGAGGGAGGGAACGAGGAGACGGACAGAGAGAGAGAGGGAACGAGGAGACGGACAGAGAGAGAGAGGGAACGAGGAGACGGACAGAGAGAGAGAGGGAACGAGGAGACGGATGGACGGACAGAGAGAGAGAGCGAGGAGACGGACAGAGAGAGAGGAGACGGACAGAGAGAGAGAGAGCGAGGAGACGGAGAGAGAGATAGAGCGAGGAGATGGAGAGAGAGAGAGAGCGAGGAGACGGAGAGAGAGAGAGCGAGGAGACGGAGAGAGAGAGAGAGAGGGAACGAGGAGCGGACAGAGAGAGAGGGAACGAGGAGACGGACAGAGAGAGAGGGAACGAGGAGACGGACAGAGAGAGAGGGAACGAGGAGACGGACAGAGAGAGAGGGAACGAGGAGACGGACAGAGAGAGAGAGGGAACGAGGAGACGGACAGAGAGAGAGGGAACGAGGAGACGGACAGAGAGAGAGGGAACGAGGAGATGGACAGAGAGAGAGAGGGAACGAGGAGACGGACAGAGAGAGAGAGGGAACGAGGAGACGGACAGAGAGAGAGAGGGAACAAGGAGACGGACAGAGAGAGAGAGAGAGAGGGAGGGAATGAGACTGACAGAGAGAGAGAGAGGGAGGGAATGAGACTGACAGAGAGAGGGAATGAGAGAGAGAGAGAGAGAGAGAACGAGACGGCCAGAGAGAGAGGGAACGAGAGAGAGAGCGGGAGGGAGAGGGAACGAGACGGACAGAGAGAGAGAGGGAACGAGAGAGAGAGGGGGAGGGAGAGGGAACGAGACGGACAGAGAGAGAGAGAGGGAACGAAACGGACAGAGCGAGGGAACGAGACGGACAGAGCGAGAGAACGAGACGGACAGAGCGAGACGGACAGAGCGAGAGAACGAGATGGACAGAGCGAGAGAACGAGACGGACAGAGCGAGAGAACGAGACGGACAGAGCGAGAGAACGAGACGGACAGAGCGAGGGAACGAGACGGACAGAGCGAGGGAACGAGACAGACAGAGCGAGGGAACGAGACGGACAGAGCGAGGGAACGAGACGGACAGAGCGAGGGAACGAGAGAGAGAGAACGAGACGGACAGAGCGAGAGAGAAAGGGTGAAAATCGAGAGAGGGGATAGATGGAGGCAGGGGAAAGGGAGTGTTTGAGAGAGGGGCTTGTACTACTGTCACATTGCTTGAAGTCAGTGGTGTATGGACACGACTGCCAGTGCCTCTGCAAATTCCTCCGATGGACTTTTGGAGCCGGGGACGGTCAGGACAGGGGCATACCTCCCAACTGTCCCAATTTTTGCGGGACAGTCCCGCTGTCCCACCCGTGGCCAGCAGTGTCCCGCGGTGGTGGGGGGGACATTTGGGAGGCTTTTGCACTCACAGCAGAGCCGAGTGAATAGACGCTGTGCGCATGCGCACACAGCGTCTATTCATGGAGGTACTGGGGGCATGCCAGCAGCTCACTGAGCGCTGGCCATGCCCCCCTAGTAACAAGAATGGGGCCATGGCTCGCGATCGCGGAATTGCCGTGAGGCCACGCCTCTTTATGCAAAGACACGCCCATTTTTATGTAGACACTCCCCTTTTCGGCGCGGAAGTCCCTTTTGACCATTTGGAAAGTTGGGAGGTATGCAGGGCTGTAATAGAAGTAGGCAAGGGCTGAGAGAGCGGCCCCTGTCCTCCCCTTCCAGCCCGGTGTCTGTCTCAGCAGCAATAGAGGGGAGTTTAGATTAGTAAAATAGGTACAGTAAGACACAGGCAGCATTTGAGTGGGAGGAGGAGAGCGGACCTTTTACTGGCCGGGAGACAGGACACGAGTGACTGGCTGTGCAGTGCTGGTCTTAACACACGGGCTCTGGGGCACTGGCGGTGGGCGGGCGAACAGGCGCAGCGCTGTTCGCGGCATTTAATAAGTCAAAGAGACTCGTTGTAGTGCCGTCCCTGAACCAGCCCCCACCGCGGGAACAGACAGCCCCCCTCTCCCCATGCCACTGTGTAAAGCAAATATCTACCGTGAGATCGCGGAGCACCCGACTCCCTTCTCCCCGGCCACGGACCACTGGCAGCACTCAGAAGCCAAACCCCCTCCCCAGCCGCGGGTTACCCACTGTCACAGAAGATCGCTGCCACGGAGCTGCGCTGTCATGTCCTGACTCCTGACTGGCAAGGCTCCACCTCCTCTTTTTAAAGCCTGGCGCCGGGCCGCCACGCCAATCAATCTGCCAGGCTAGGGATTGGCTGCAGCGGAGCGCGTCCCAGAGGACTCACGCATGTTGGAAATGTGAGTCCCTGAACATCAATACCGGGTAAAAAACGCGCTATAGCGCATTTTTGCGAACACTGGTCCTGTCACAGAAATTGGTGGTAGCAGTGGGATAATCCCAGGCGGCTTTTCATCACCCGATTGGAGAAGCCGAGTTACTCAGGGGAGGAGTAACTGCAGCGCAGGAGAACGCACAAGATGGCGAAATCCAGCGGAATATCCAAGGATGATCTGGAGATCGTGTGCCAGGAGAAGGGTGTGGATATCCCTTTCAACGCGTCCAGAAGCGTCATGAAGGCGGCGCTCATGAGCATGGTGGAGGCTTATCGGGCAGAGGTGGAAAGCACTAACAGCGTCAGCATCGAAGAGGACGGCCCAACAGTGGACCTTCGTAAGGAACCGGTGAGACCCACAAGCCCCGCCCTCTCTCACAGCAGCAATGTTTCCCAGCAATCCCTAGCAGGGCCAGGATCCCAACGTCGCGGGGGGAGGGGGGGGCGGCCGCGGCAGACATGAGGCACCACTCTGACAACCTGTAACTATAACACAGGAGCGGCGGCGGAGGCCGCGGAGAACGGGAGACACCACGCAGGATTCAAACATGGCGCCGCTGTGACAGCTTCTCAGAGTGACAGGAGGGATATGCAGAATGTGGACACAGATGAGATCCGTACTTGGAATGCTGAGCCGGCCTCAGGAGACATCTAAAAGGCAAGTAATGGCGTCCAGATACCCGAATCGTGACATTGTACACAGATCAGGACGAGTTCAGTTTGCCAAGTTTGCAGACAGTGATGGGGACATTGATGGACATTTGCAAGTTTTTGAAAGGACTTGTAAACTACAAGATCTACCCAAGTCAGAGGTGGGTGAGACACCTTGTGCCCACTCTGCATGGAGAGGCATTGTAGGCCTATCGAGGAGTGGCGACGGAGGACTGTGGGAACTACGACGAAGTTGCGAAGGCCCTCCTCCAGCGATTCTTCATCACTCCAGAGTCTTACAGGAAGAAGTTCAGAGACTTGCCTAAGAATCCTAGCAGCACCCATGGGCAGTTCGCCACCCAGCTGCGGCAGTACGTGGTGAAGTGGGAGAAGGATTCGGAAGCCACTACGTGGGACGCATTGATTGACCTGATCTGCAGGGAGCAGTTCTTCCGCAGGTGCGCCCCAGAAGTGAAGGAGTGGTTGCTAGATCGGGAGCTACCCAGTTTAAAGATGGCTGCCCAGTTAGCAGACAAGTATGTGGCAATTCGACCGCAGGGGCAGAAGCGCCCAACCAGCAGCCAACCCCAAAAGACTGTACCACCAGGGGGACACCCCTCTTCAGCTCATCGCCTCCCAAAGCAAGCATCTTCCAACCCGGGTGCTTTTGGCCAGCAACCGCCCCGCAGTGCCCCTGCCAGTAATCAGAGGACATCGGAGCCACGCCTGGACAAAAAGTGCTATGGCTGTGGGAAAATCGGACATCGGAGGATGAACTGTCCTGCATCCCAAGCACCCCAGCCTCGTGCGCGAAATCCCAGTGCTGGAGCCCGGATTGCTTGCTTAACCCGTGGAGATGAGCCTCCAGAGACTGTACCCCCTCCAGTCAGTCCGATGGAGTGTGGCGAGAAACAGGTGGACTCTGCGGAAAGAGTCACCTGTATGGCTAAGAAGCCCCCACCAAATATGTGGCGGCACCTGCAGCCGGTCCAAGTGGGGTCCCTGCAGGGCGAAGGCTTAAGAGACTCTGGGGCCTCCATAACTGTTGTGAGCCCCCACCTTGTCGACCATGCAGCAGTACTGCAGGTTTGCACTGCAAAAGTTACAGTGGCCGATGGGCTAGAGCGAGAAGTGCCCATGGCCAGAGTCTACCTCGACTGGGGAGCTGGACAAGAGCTGAGAGATGTTGCCGTAATGGATGGCCTCCCAACTGATGTCGTCTTGGGGAATGATCTCGGTGGAGGAATCGTTACTGCCTTGCGAACGCCATCACCCGGAGTCAAGCGGCCAGACTACAGTCTTCATCGTCTCTGCCAGCACAGCCCAGCCCAGAGGAAAAGACCACAGCGGCTGAACTGCCGCCAACCACAGCATCAGCCATCCCAGAGGAAAAGACCACAGCGGCCAGATCAGCACATCTGCCTCTTGCCTCTGGTGGGCCTACGTCCCCTAGCAACGCAGAGGATGTCGGTTCCAGTTTGTTGAATCCTGTGGGGGTGCCCAGTGATGCTCCTGTCCCTAGTGGTTTGCCAACTCCGGCGGTGAGTATGAGTGACCACCCCGACCCTACCATGACTGACCCCAACTTGACTCACCCCAATATTCCCCTTGTAGCGTGTCCAGACTTAGGAGAAAGTGAGGGCCGCAGGCAGGAGTTTAGGGAAGCTCAGCTCTCTGACCCATCCCTGGAAGGTATGAGGCGCCAAGCTGGCCGTGGCCTTGCTGGGATGGGGCTGGGAGTGTGACCTGGTGGAAAGGGTTACTGTACCGGGTAGCCAAGGTAGAAGGGGATAGGCCGGTGCGGGAGCAAGTTTAACTGGTGGTTCCCAGGAGCTTTTGGGAGCAACTGATGTCAGCTGCACACAAAATTCCCTTGGCGGGATACCAGGGGAGGGACCGAACACCGAGGTGCCTGACGCAGATCTTTTTTTGGCCCGGAGTGTCGGATGACGTCCGGACCTACCGTAAGTCCTGTGATGTATGCCAACGGCTTGGACGCCCCAGTGCTCGGGCTCCCCTAAGGTCTTTGCCAATAGTCGGGGAACCTTTCCGAGTGGCCGTGGACATAGTAGGTCCCCTACCTGTGCCCAGTAGATCGGGGAAGAGATACATCCTCACCGTGGTGGATTATGCTACCCGGTATCCAGAGGCTGTGGCTCTGTCCGCCATCACTGTGGAAAAGGTAGCGGATGCTCTGCTAGGCATATTTAGTAGAGTACGGTTCCCCAGTGAGATCCTAACTGATCAAGGGACGCAGTTCATGAGAGATCTGGTCCAGTGTCTCTGGGCGAGGTGCGGAGTGCGTCAACTCCGCACTGCCCCCTATCATCCCCAGACTAACGGAGTTTGCGAGAGATTTAATGGCACTCTAAGCAGATGCTATGGGCATTTGTGACTTCGGAGGGGGGAGACTGGGAGCGATACCTGCCGCACCTCCTGTTTGCATATCGGGAAGTGCCCCAGGAGTCAACCAGATTCTCGTCCTTCGAGTTACTATATGGCCGCAGAGTCCGTGGACCTCTCGACCTGTTCCGGGAGTCTTGGGAGGGGGAGCTGATTCACCAGGATGAGTCCGTGGTGGAGTATGTGTTGAAGCTCAGAGATCGGTTAGAGAATCTCATGGGACTAGCGCAAGCGAATCTTGCGGAAGCACAGACCAAGCAGAAGACTTGGTATGACCAGGGTGCGCGTGCTCGGGTCTTTGGAGTAGGGCAGAAGGTGCTGGTTCTGGTGCCCACACATCAGAACAAGCTCCAGGCTGCCTGGGCAGGACCGTACACGGTCGCAAAATGCCTAAGCGACATCACCTACGTGGTGTCATTTGACAGCGATGGTAGGAGACAGCGTATCTACCATGAAAACATGTTAAAGGCATGTCACGAGCGTGTGGAGTCGGTAGCCGTTGTGTGCTGCCTGCCGATGGAGGAACCAGGAAAGGATTCCATTCCCGACCTCCTCGCGGATGCCAAGGGTGAGGGTGGTGTAGAGGAAGTTAGCTGGAGCAGTGAGCTTGGTAACCCCAAGAGGGAGCAGCTGGAGTCAGTGCTGCAGTCCTTTGAGGCCCAGTTCAGCAGGAAGCCCGGCCTGACTTCCCTACATGCCTATCATGTAGACACTGGCGAGAACAGGCCGATTCGGCAACCCGCGTATCGGGACTCACCAGAGGCGCAGGCGAGTATCTACCAAGAGGTGCAGGAGATGTTAGTGCTAGGCGTAATCACGCGCTCCAACAGTCCCTGGGCCGCCTCCGTTGTACTGGTTCCCAAGAAGGACCGGACAACCAGGTTATGCGTATACTACCGCCGGTAGAACGAAGTGACCAAATCCGACGCCTATCCCCTACCCCGCATTGACGCACTGTTAGACGAGTTGGCTGGAGCGAAATACATCTCTACGTTCGACCTGAGCAAGGGGTATTGGCAGATACCAATGACTCCCGAGGCTCAGGAACGGTCCGCCTTCATCACCTCCTGTGGCTTGTTTGAGTTCAAAACCATGCCATTTGGGATGAAGAATGCGCCAGCCACCTTCCAGAGTGTGGTCGATGACCTGCTGAAGGGGTTCAGAGAGTTCGCCCAGGCCTACTTGGATGATATTGCTGTCTTCAGCCGAACCTAGGAAGAGCACCTGAGGCACGTGGGCAGGTCTGACCATCAGGGCAGACAAGTGCCAAATGGGGATGTCAGAGGTAGAGTACCTGGGACACCGTGTGGGGGGAGGCAAGGTGAAGCCTGAACCAGCGAAGGCGGAGGCAATCCGCAACTGGCCCCGGCCCACAACCCAGAGACAGGTCCTGGCTTCCTTAGGGATTGCAGGGTACTACAGACATTTTGTCCCTGACTTTAGTTCCGTGGCCAAACCCCTGACTGAACTGACTAAGAAGAAACTCCCCAAGTTAGCTGACTGGACGACCGCATGTGAGTTGGCATTTCAGTAGTTGAAAACAGCTCTAGTACAAGCCCCAGTACTGATGGCACTGGACTATAGTAACAACTTTGTTGTATAGACTGATGCGTCACAGTACGGACTTGGGGCAGTACTGAGCCAGGAGGGGCCGGATGGACAGGAGCACCCGGTGGACTATTTGAGCAGAAAGCTGCTACCGCGGGAGGTGGGTTATGCCACAATTGAAAAAGAGTGTTTGGCTATTGTTTGGGCTGTGAAGAAGTTTCAGTCCTATTTGTATGGCCGCCATTTTACGGTGGTAACGGGCCACAATCCATTACTGTGGCTTCAGCACACCACAGGGGAAAACGGCAGACTGTTGCGGTGGAGCCTTGCTCTTCAGGTTTATGACTTTCATATTATCCACAAGCAAGGCAAGGCTCATAGCAATGCGGATGGACTGTCACGTCAGGAGGAGCCTGAACCCCCAAAGAACTCCCGGTAACCCCATTAAGGACTGTGGGACCAGGGACCAAATCGTTGGGACATGGGTCCCTGGTTGACCCGCTTGAATGGGGGGGAAAAAGTGTGGACGGAGAGACCCCCAGCCCACGTGGACAATGGCCGCTGCAGCACTGAAGGGGTTAACCCCTAGTGCCCGGCACCATTATAAGGACAATGGGCGCTTGGCGCCATATTTAAAAAGTATAGGGCGCTAGGCGTCAGGTGTTTAAAATGCTTTTAAAACTGTATTTTAAAGGTGTGCCATGGTCCCAGACCTCTCCGGCGACCACGGCAGTGAGGGCAGCCCCCGGCGCGCTGAGAAGAGTGTGCGCACCGGGGGAGAGGGGAACCGCTGCAGCCTTGAGATCAGTTCCCGCTGCAGCCATCAGGTGTGAGCCGCCGGAGTCCGGGAGCTGTGTGTGCGCCGGGGGAGAAGGGTGAGCCGCTGCGGGTGGGAGCTCAGCTCCCGCTGCAGCTCGCTCTGTGGTTGCCTCAGCCCATCGGAGGTGGCCAGCCGCGGCAGCCGAGACGAACGTCCCGGGCTGCTGGGCGGCAAGGGGGGTGCGCCGCAGCCCGGCTCCCCGCCGGACGCTGCTGCGAGGGCACCGGATACAGCGCCGCACACAGGGGACCGGGCTAGCCGGCTCCCTGTGCGGTGAGGGCACCAGAGTGCGCCGCTCAGGGGGGTCCGGGCTAGCTGGCTCCCTAGTGGCAGGGGTGTGTGTAGTGCACACAGAGACACAGAGCTGCGGCGGCCGGGACAAGCATCCTGAGCCACCGGACTTCAGATCAGGAGGGGACAGGGAGAGCCAGCTCCCTGGACCCCAGTGGCAGGCTGGAGGATGGGGGAAGCCAGCCCCATACCTCCAGCACTGAGAGAGAGCCCCAGCAGCCAGGCTGCAGGGCTAGGGAAGCCCAGCGCTGTAGTTAAAACCAGAATAAAAACATTGTTTTAAATGCAATAACATATATATTGTGTTATGAGGCACTGCAGTGCCTGGGAATGTGGAGCCTGTGCAGGGCACAGGCTCAGTGTAGATTTAAAGGGAAACACATGTGTTTAAATGAAATGTATTTAAATGTAAATTGCACTTACTTGGTTGTGTGCATGCTGATGGATTCTCCCAGACCTTTTCCCCAAAAACGGAATACTTTCCCTTCCAGCCTCACTCTTGAAAGGGGCATTGGGAGAGAGAGAAGCTCAGCTTTGAAACAAGCTGAGTGGTTTTCTGGAGCTCCATGGAGGAGATCACCCGTAGTGTCCAGGAAACCTGGACCGGGGAGCTAGGCTGCCCAGCTCTGGAGCCCAAATCCAGGCTGCAGGCAGTGGGCTAGGTCCCGGGCAGGTTTCTGGAAGTCAGTTTAGGCAAGAAAACTTCCCCCAGCCTAGACTGAACGGCACTGGGGCGTATCCTGATCCTCCAGGATGGGACAAGCAAAGGAGAACGACCACTCCCCACTGTCCATAGGGAACAATGTTAGCTGTGCATGTGACCAAGGCATGCACAGCCCATGGGTAAACACTGATTGGTTGTACACCACAGGGCGGGCTTACCCCCTGTTGTAATGTGTATTGGAGTAGGATAAAAGGAGGGCTGCTGCCCCATTGTATTGTATTGTACCATCTTTTTTCTGCTAGAACATCTTGTTGTATGCTGTTGCCCCTAGCAATAGAGATGAGTCTTTTTTAAGGCTATTATTGAGAAAATAAACATCTGCCTCAAGAAGATTGCTTCATCTTGTGACCTACAGGGTTATGCCAAACATAGCCCCGTCCTCCGGCTGTCCAGGAAAGTACCTAGCGTCTCCAAGTTCCGCCTTCCGCCAACTACCGGTAGAGGCCTAGCAAGTGGCTAGTGGGGATTTGTCAACACCACACAGGTGTGGTAAGAAAAGGCGTTGGCACATACAGAGTAGAACCGTGGTTCCAAACGCCACGGCAGGTTAGGAGTTTGGTGGTGGCAGCATAAATCCGCCCACAACGCAGTGGGTGGAGTCAGTAACAGGCGGTTACTAACTGTAAGCAGGAATCCCCTATGTGGTCAGGCCTCGTGTGACCTAACCCTCCATTCTGTGCGCAGGAGACGGGACGCGAAAGCGGCGAGTGCTTTCGTTCGGGACCGTCCTGTCACACCCACATTGGCTGCTCACACGGTATTATCCGTGAATCAGACTTAGCCGCCTCATGGTCTTTTCATGCAGCGGACAACTCTGACTGCAAATCAGGCATTCTCACAGTTATCACAGACAAGCTGCTGTTTCTCATATTGTCATGCAGACAGACAGACAATAATACAGTGAGACAACGTCCGCACAACTTAGTGATAATAACTGTAGTGTCTATAATACAACGAGCACCGCACTGTGTTATAGAGGAAATCTATGATGGTCACTGTGCCACCTACTAAACACCCCTGCCCCCTCCAGTGGCCGTGTGTTGTAGGACTGACATATTGCTGTAGGAAGAAGCAGGAAGTAGGTGTGTCACCTTTGTGTGAAAACGGCGTCCCAGCATGTGCATCTGACTATAACCTATGTACCCCCAAAAGCACTAATAACCTAGGCTTAATAGCCTGTTATGTCCCTTATAGCCCTGGCCACCATCCCTTATATTTAGGGGGAACCGCTGAACTAGGGACCGCCATGACCTCCCCCAGCAGCTATCCACTGTGGTCTGTGCACTTGTGGCAGCTGGAGAGCGGGGTAGATGTGTAATGTGACGGGCGTCCAGCGGCGGCAGTGTGATCTGTCCGCTGCTGCAAGCCGCACTGCCGGGAGCCACTTCTCTGGAGCTGCGAGGTGTAGCCTGACAGGTGCCCAGTGGCAGCATTATTTGACCACTGCTGGAAGCCGCTTCCCAGTTGTCTAGAGGGGCAGATTGTAGAGGGCAGCGGTTTGGAGCTGCACTGCCAGGAGCCGGGGAGTGGGCAGGTGTGGAGCGACGCAGGCGCCCAGTGGCAGTATGTGTCTGACCGCTGGTGGGAGCCGGGAAGCGGGGGAGTTTAAGCCAGTAAAGCTATACCTTAGTAAGCAGCTCATGCAAAACACTTTCCCCGCACATGGAGGGGCGACAGCAGGAGCTGACTGCCCCACTATCACAGCAACAAACAGGTCCAACGGAGCGGCAGCAGCATAAGCTGTTCTCACAGTTATACAGACAAGCTGCTGTTTCTGATTTTGTCATGCAGATAAACAGACAACACTGATGAAGGTCTATGGGGGGCTTCCCTGTCTAAGCACCAATAAGCCTTCGCTGCACAACAGCAGCACACACTCACGGACCCACGCTTTCTAATAAGCTGGGAAGGGAGTGTGATTGATACAAGAAAAAATATTTAGAAAATTTAAAGTAAACCCTGGAATGACTCCAAAATGTGACCTTCCCTAGTGAAGGCACAAAGATCACTGAGGCATCTTGGGAGTATGGAGGGGGGAAAAAGGGTTACACATTTAAATATTTAAATGTGCCTATCCCTGCTATCGCACCGTTCATATCCCAAGAGTACAGTGCCCCCTAGTGGATGAAAAATAAATAAGTGATGTCACTGTGACGCTCCCAGATCCTCTCACCTCCCACTCATGCCCCTGTATTATTACTATAGATATAAGTGATGTTACTGTGATTCTCCCAGATCCCCCTCACCTCCCCAGTCATGTCCCTGTATTATTACTACAAATATAAGTGACGTCACTGTGACGCTCCCAGATCCTCTCACATCCCACTCATGTCCCTGTATTATTACTATTGATATAAGTGATATCACAGTGACACCCCCAGATCCCCCTCACCTCCCCAGTCATGTCCCTGTATTACTATAGATATAAGTGATGTCACTGTGACGCTCCCAGATCACCTCACCTCCCCAGTCATGTCCCTGTATTATTACTACAAATATAAGTGACGTCACTGTGACACCCCCAGATCCCCCTTACCTCCCCAGTCATGTCCCTGTATTATTACTATAGATATAAGTGATGTCACTGTGACGCTCCCAGATCCTCTCACCTCCCACTCATGTCCCTGTATTATTACTATAGATATAAGTGATGTCACTGTGACACCCCCAGATCCCCCTCACCTACCAGTCATGTCCCTGTATTATTACTATAGATATAAGTGATGTCACTGTGACATCACCACCACTCCCAAAGTATTATAATAATAATAATAACAACAATAATAATAATAATAATAATAAATAATACCAGGACACCACAGGCTGCTCCACCATTATAATAATAACCATACACAAAAACCTGCTCCCCCTGTATTGTACTAATAACAACAGGACACCCCATTCTGCTCTCCCTGTATATTAAAAATAAAATGACACCATAGGCTGCTCCCTATGCAAAAAAATAATAATAATAGGACACAACAGGCTGTTCCCAATCTATAATAATAATAACAACAACAACAACAGGACACCACAGGCCGCTCCCTTTTGTATAATAATAATAATAATAATAATAATAATGCTTCCCCTGTATAATAATAACAGGACACCACAGGTTGCTCATCCTGTATAAAAATAAGAATTTACTTACCGATAATTCTATTTCTCGTAGTCCGTAGTGGATGCTGGGGACTCCGTCAGGACCATGGGGAATAGCGGGCTCCGCAGGAGACAGGGCACATCTAAAAAGCTTTTTAGGTCACATGGTGTGTACTGGCTCCTCCCCCTATGACCCTCCTCCAAGCCTCAGTTAGGTACTGTGCCCGGACGAGCGTACACAATAAGGAAGGATCTTGAATCCCGGGTAAGACTCATACCAGCCACACCAATCACACCGTACAACTTGTGATCTGAACCCAGTTAACAGTATGATAACAAAACGAAGTAGCCTCTGAAAAGATGGCTCACAACAATAGTAATAACCCGATTTTTGTAACAATAACTATGTACAAGCATTGCAGACAATCCGCACTTGGGATGGGCGCCCAGCATCCACTACGGACTACGAGAAATAGAATTATCGGTAAGTAAATTCTTATTTTCTCTAACGTCCTAAGTGGATGCTGGGGACTCCGTCAGGACCATGGGGATTATACCAAAGCTCCCAAACGGGCGGGAGAGTGCGGATGACTCTGCAGCACCGAATGAGAGAACTCCAGGTCCTCTTTAGCCAGAGTATCAAATTTGTAAAATTTTACAAACGTGTTCTCCCCTGACCACGTAGCTGCTCGGCAAAGTTATAATGCCGAGACTCCTCGGGCAGCCGCCCCGGAATGATGCCACCTTCCTTGTGGAATGGGCATCTACATATTTCGGCTGTGGCAGGCCTGCCACAGAATGTGCAAGCTGAATTGTACTACAAATCTAGCGTGCAATAGACTGCTTAGAAGCAGGAGCACCCAGCTTGTTGGGTGCATACAATATAAACAGCAAGTCAGACTTTCTGACTCCAGCCGTCCTAACTATATATATATATATATATATATATATATATTTTTTTTTAGGGCCCTGACAACGTCTAGTAACTTGGAGTCCTCCAAGTCCCCAGTAGCCGCAGGCACCACAATAGGTTGTTTCAGGTGAAAACGCTGACACCCCTTTAGGAAGAAACTGGAGACGAGTCCCAGTTCTGCCCTGTTCAAATGGAAAATTTTAATATGGGCTTTTGTAAAACAAAGCCGCCCATTCTGACAATCGCCTGGCCGAGGCCAGGGCTAACAACATGGTCACTTTCCATGTGAGATATTGGTCAACAGCATGGTCACTTTCCATGTGAGATATTTCAAATCCACAGATTTGAGCGGTTCAAACCAATATGATTTTAAGGAATCCCAACACTATGTTGAGATCTCACGGTGCCCCTAGAGGCACAAAAGAACTGTATATGCAATACACCCTTTACAATCTGGACTTCAGGAACTGAAGTCAATTTTTTTCTGGAAGAAAATCTACAGGGCCGAAATTTAAATCTTAATGAAACCCAATTTTAGGCTCAAAACACTCCTGTTTTCAGGAAGTGCAGAATCGACCTAGTTGAATTTCCTTCGTGGAGCCTTTCTGGCCTTACCCACGCAACACATTTTCACCACATGTGGTGATGACGTTATGCGGTCACCTCCTTCCTGGCTTTGACCAAGGTAGGTATGACCTCTTATGGAATGCCTTTTTCCCTTCAGGATCCGGTATTCAACCGCCATGCCGTCAAACGCAGCCGCGGTAATTCTTGGAAAAGACATGGTACTTGCTGAAGCAAGTCCCTTCTTAGCTCCCCAGGCCCTTAGTCCTCTGTGAGCATCTCTTGAAGCTCCGGGTACCAAGTCCCTCTTGGCCCATCCGGAGCCACTAGTATAGTTCATACTCCTCTATGTCTTATAATTCTCAATACCTTGGTTATGAGAAACAGAGGAGGGAACACATACACTGACTGGTACACCCACGGTGTTACCAGAACATCCACAGCTATCGCCTGAAGGTCTCATGACCTGGCGGAATACCTGTCCCGTTTTTCGGGCGGGATGCCATCATGTCCACCTTTGGTCTTTGCCAACGGTCCACAATCATGCTGAAAAACTTCCCTATGAAGTTTCCACTCTCCCGGGTGGAGGTTATGCCTGCTGAGGAAGTCTGCTTCCCAGTCGTCCACTCCCGGAAAGAACACTGCTGACAGTGCTATCACATGATTTTCCGCCTAGCGAAAAATCCTTGCAGTTTTGTCACTGCCCTCTTGCTTCTTGTGCCGCCCTTTCTGTTTACGTGGGCGACTGCCGTGATGTTATCCCACTGGATCAATACCGGCTGACCTTGAAGCAGAGGTCTTGCTAAGTTTAGAGCCTTATAAATTTGCTCTAAGCTTATTTATGCAGAGAGAATTCTCCAGACTTAATCACACTTCCCTGGAAATTTTTTTCCCTGTGTGACTGTTCTCCAGCCTCTCAGGCTGGCCTCCGTGGTCACCGGCATCCAATCCTGAATGCCAAATCTGCGGCCCTCTAGAAGATGAGCACTCTGTAATCACCACAGGAGAGACACCCTTGTCCTTGGATATAGGGTTATCCGCTGATGCATCTGAGGATGCGATCCGGACCATTTGTCCAGCAGATCCCACCGAAGAGTTCTTGCGGGAAATCTGCCGAATGGAATTGCTTCGTAATAAGCCACCATTTTTACCAGGACTCTTGTGCAATGATGCACTGACACTTTTCCTGGTTTTAGGAGGATCCCGATTAGCTCGGATAACTCCCTGGCTTTCTCCACTGGGAGAAACACGTTTTTCTGGACTGTGTCCAGAATCATCCCTATGAACAGTAGACGTGTCATCGGAAAAAGCTGCGATTTTGGAATATTTAGAATCCACTCGTGCTGTCGTAGAACTACTTAAGATAGTGCTACTCCGACCTCCAACTGTTCTCTGGACCTTGCCCTTATCAGGAAAGCGTCCATGTTTCCTTTTAAGAAAAATCATCATTCCGGCCATTACCTTGGTAAAGACCCGGGGCGCCGTGGACAACCCAAACGGCAGCGTCTGAACTGATAGTGACAGTTCTGTACCAGGAACCTGAAGTACCCTTGGTGAGAAGGGCAAATTTGGACCTGTAGGTAAGCGTCCCTGATATCCAGTGACACCATATCGTCCCCTTCTTCCTGGTTTGCTATCACTGCTCTGAGTGACTCCATCTTGATTTGAACGCTTGTATGTAAGTGTTCAAATATTTCAGATCTCACCGAGCCGGTTGGCTTCAGTACCACAATATAGTGTGGAATACTACCCCCTTCCATGTTGTAAGAGGGGTACTTTGATTATCACCTGCTGGGAATACAGCCTGTGAATTGTGTGAGGGGAAGATGTCTCGAATTTCCAATGTACACCTGGGATACTACATGTAGGATCCCGGAGTTCCCTTGCGAGTGAGCCCCCTGCGTACTGAAACTCTTGAGATGACCCCCTACCGCACCTGAGTCCGCTTGTACGGCCCCAGCGTTATGCTGCGGACTTGGCAGAAGCTGTGAGGGGCTTCTGTTCCTGGGAATGGGCTGCTTGCTGCAGTCTTCTTCCCTTTCCTCTACCCCTGGGCAGATATGACTGGCCTTTGCCCGCCTGCCTGTATGGGGACGAAAGGACTGAGACTGAAAAGACTGTGTCCTTTTTTGCCGATATGTGATTCGGGGTAACAAAAGGTGGATTTTTCAGCTGTTGCCATGGCCACCAGGTCCGATGGACCGCCCCTTTATACGGCAATGCTTCCACATGCCGTCTGGAATCTGCCTCACCTGACCACTGTCGTGTCTTTGTCTGGCAGATATGTACATCACATTTACTCTTGATGCCAGAATGCAAATATCCCTCTGCGCATCACGCATATATAGAAATGCATCCTTAAAATGCTCTATAGTCAATAAAATCTTGTCCCTGTCAAGGGTATCAAAATTTTCAGTCAGGAAATCCGACCAAGCCCCCTCAGCGCTGCAGATCCAGGCTGAGGCGATTGCTGGTCGTAGTATAACACCAGTATGTGTGTATATACTGTCATGATATTTTTCAGCTTCCTATCAGCTGGCTTCTTGAGGGCGGCCGTATCTAGAGACGGTAACGCCCTGTTTTTATAAGCGTGTGAGCGCCTTATCCACCCTAAGGTGTGTTTCCCAACTCGCCCTTACTTCTGGCGGGAAAGGGTATACCGCCCATAACTTTCTATCGGAGGAACCCCACGTATCATCACACACTTCATTTAATTTATCTGATTCAGGCAAAACTACAAGTAGTTTATTCACACCCTACAAAATACCCTTATTTGTGGTACTTGTAGTATCAGAAATATGTAACAGCTCCTTCATTGCCCTTAACATGTAACTCGTGGCCCTAAAGGAAAATTACGTATGTTTCTTCACCGTCGACACTGGGGTCAGTGTCCATGTCTGTGTCTGTCGACCGACTGAGGTAAATGGGCGTTTTTACAAGCCCCTGACGGTGTCTGAGACGCCTGGACCGGTACTAATTTGTCCGCCGGCCATCTCATGTCGTCAACCGTCTTGCAGCGTGTTGACATTATCACGTAATTCCATAAGTAGACCATCCATTCCGGTGTCGACTCCCTAGAGAGTGACATCAACATTACAGGCAATTTGCTCCGCCTCCTCACCAACATTTTCCTCATACATGTCGACACACACGTACCGACATACAGCACACACACAGGGAATGCTCTGATAGAGGACAGGACCCACTAGCCCTTTGGGGAGACAGAGGGAGAGTTTGCCAGCACACACCAAAAGCGCTATAATGTATATAACAACCCTAGAAGGTGTTGTTTCTATATATGCGCTCTTAATATATAATTATATCGCCAATTTATGCCCCCCTTCTCTTTTAACCCTGTTTCTGTAGTGCAGTGCAGGGGAGAGTGGGAGCCTTCCTCACCAGCGGAGCTGATCAGGAAAATGGCGCCGTGTGCTGAGGAGAATAAGCTCCACCCCCTTTTCGGCGGGCTTTTCCTCCCGGTTTTTTAATAACTGGCCTGGGTTAAAATACATACATATAGCCTTAATGGCTATATGTGATGTATTTATTTGCCAAATAGGTATTTATATTGCTGCCCAGGGCGCCCCCAGCAGCGCCCTGCACCCTCCGTGACCGTGTCAGTGAGCCGTGTGACAACAATGGCGCACAGCTGCAGTGCTGTGCGCTACCTCTCTGAAGACTGTGAAGTCTTCTGCCGCCTGTTTCCGGACCTCCGTTCCGCCGTCTTTCTTCAGCGTCTGTAAGGGGGATCGGCGGCGCTGCTCCGGGACGAACCCCAGGCTGACCTGTGTTCCGACTCCCTCTGGAGCTCAGTGTCCAGTAGCCTAAGACTTCAATCCTCCTGCACGCAGGTGAGTTGCAAGTCTCTCCCCTAAGTCCCTCGTTGCAGTGATCCTGTCGCCAGCAGGAATCACTGATTAGAAACCTAAAAAAAACTTTACTAAACAGCTCCTTAAGAGAGCCATCCAGTTTGCACCCTTCTCGGACGGGCACAAAAACCTAACTGAGGCTTGGAGGAGGGTCATAGGGGGAGGAGCCAGTACACACCATGTGACCTAAAAAGCTTTTTAGATGTGCCCTGTCTCCTGCGGAGCCCGCTATTCCCCATGGTCCTGACGGAGTCCCCAGCATCCACTTAGGACGTTAGAGAAAACAGGATACCACAGGCTGCTCCTACTGTACAATAATAATAACAGGACACCACAGGCTGCTCCCCCTGTATAATAATAATAATAATAATAATCAGACACCACTGGCTGCTGCCCCTGTATTATAATAATAATAATAATAATAATAATAATAACTGTACACCACAGGCTGCTTCTCCTGTATAATAATAATAATAACAAGACGCCACAGGCTGATACTTCTGTATTATAATAATAATAACAACAAAAACAACAACAGGACACCACAGGCTGCTCCCCCTGTAGAGTAGGATGCCACAGGCTGCTCCTCCTGTCTATTATGACAACACAGGATGCTACCCCTGTATATTATTGCAACACAGGCTGCTCCTACTGTATACTATGACAACACAAGATGTTACCCCTGTATATTATCACAACACAGGCCACTCCCCCTGTATACTATTGACAGCACGGGATGCTACCCCTGTATATTATGACAACACAGGCTGCTCCTCCTGTGTACATTGACAACACAGGCCGCTCCCCGTGTACAGCTCAATGCCACAGGTCACAACACCTGCAATGTCCCGTGTATAGAATTACGGTAACAGTGTGGTCTTGTGCCACATGTATTACGGTAACGGCACGGTCCGCGCCACATGTATTACGGTAACGGCACGGTCCGCGCCACCTGTATTACGGTAACGGCGGGGTCTGCGCCACTTGTATTTTGGTAACCACGGGGTCTGCCCCAAATGTATTACCACAACGGCGGGGTCTGTGCCACCTGTATTATGGTAACGGTGGGGTCTGCGCCTCCTGTATTACGGTAATGGCGGGGTCTGCGCCACTTGTATTTTGGTAACCGCAGTGTCTTGTGCCTGCTGTATTACGGTAATGGCGGGGTCTGCACCACCTGTATAACGGTAACGGCGGAGTCTGCGCCACCTGTATAACGGTAACGGCGGGGTCTGCGCCACCTGTATTACGGTAACGGCGGGGTCTGCGCCACCTGTATTACGGTAACGGCGGATTCTGTGCCACCTGTATTATGGCAACGGCGGGGTCTGCGCCACCTGTATTACGGTAACGGCGGGGTCTGCGTCACCTGTATTACGGTAACGGCGGATTCTGTGCCACCTGTATTATGGAAACGGCGGGGTCTGCGCCACCTGTATTACGGTAACGGCGGGGTCTGTGCCACCTGTATTATGGTAACGGTGGGGTCTGCGCCTCCTGTATTACGGTAATGGCGGGGTCTGCGCCACCTGTATAACGGTAACGGCGGGGTCTGCGTCACCTGTATTACGGTAACGGCGGAGTCTGCGCCACCTGTATAACGGTAACGGCGGGGTCTGCGCCACCTGTATTACGGTAACGGCGGGGTCTGCGCCACCAGTATTACGGTAACGGCGGATTCTGCGCCACCTGTATTATGGTAACAGCGGGGTCTGCGCCACCTGTATTACGGTAACGGCGGGGTCTGCGTCACCTGTATTACGGTAACGGCGGATTCTGAGCCACCTGTATTATGGTAATGGCGGGGTCTGCGCCACCTGTATTACGGTAACGGCGGGGTCTGCGCCACCTGTATTACGGTAACGGCGGAGTCTGCGCCACCTGTATTACGGTAACGGCGGGGTCTGCGTCACTTGTATTACGGTAACGGCGGGGTCTGCGCCACCTGTATTATGGTAACGGCGGGGTCTGCGCCACCTGTATTACGGTAACGGCGGGGTCTGCGTCACCTGTATTACAGTAACGGCGGATTCTGTGCCACCTGTATTACGGTAACGGAGGGGTCTGCGCCACCTGTATTACGGTAACGGCGGGGTCTGTGCCACCTGTATTATGGTAACGGTGGGGTCTGCGCCTCCTGTATTACGGTAACGGCGGGGTCTGCGCCACCTGTATAACGGTAACGGCGGGGTCTGCGTCACCTGTATTACGGTAACGGCGGAGTCTGCGCCACCTGTATAACGGTAACGGCGGGGTCTGCGCCACCTGTATTACGGTAACGGCGGGGTCTGCGCCACCTGTATTACGGTAACGGCGGGGTCTGCGTCACCTGTATTACGGTAACGGCGGGGTCTGCGCCACCTGTATTACAGTAATAGGACACTAGAGTGTCAGACACCTGTACAGGGATAATGCAGCACCAGAGGCTGCTCCAGCTGCACTATAACAAGGCACCAGAGGCTGCTCCCCCTGTAGTACAGAACCTGACACCAGAGCTGCTCAGCCTATAGAATAATAATAATAATAATAATAATAATAATATCATTACCTGCTGCCAGACACAGCAATGGCTGCTCTCTGCTCCTGCTGCCTTGTGGGAATGATAGAAGGAAGGCGGAGCTCAGACCAGGGGAAAATGGCCGCCGCTCCCGACGTCACTACAAACTATTGCTGCTGCCAGACTGGTCTACAAGAAAATGGCCGCCGGCATACTGCACTGAGGACAGAGGACGGGCCTGTGGGCGGGGTGTAGGAGGGAAGGGTCCAATCACCAGGAAGCATCCTGCGCCAATCATGCCCTACTTCCTGCCTTTGCGTTCCACCTTACTTCCGGGTTGTGCGGTCCACATGCAGGAAGTGACTTTTCATCGACTGCTGCAGCCTCCCAGTGTCCGTGGAGATCAGGTAATGGCGTCTTACTGTACAGGGGGAGCAGCCTGTGGTGTCCTGTTATTATTATTATACAGGGGGAGCAGCCTGTGGTGCCCTGATATTATTATTATTATTATACTGGGGGAGCAGCCTGTAGTGTCCTGTTATTATTATACAGGGGGAGCAGCCTGTAGTGTCGCTATTTTTATTATTATACAGGGGGAGCAGCCTGTGGTGTCCTGTAGTAGTTGTTGTTATTATTATTATTTTACAGAACAAGCAGCCTGTGATGTCCTGTTATTATTATTATTATTATTATTATTATTATACACATACCTCCCAACTGTCCCGATTTTCGCGGGACAGTCCCGTTTTTTGGGGACTGTCCCACTCGTGGGCCGCAGTGTCCCGCGGTGGGGAAGGGGGGCAGTTGGGAGGCTCTGTCTCTCGCTGCCCTGCTTAGCATACGCACAGCGTCTATTCATTGGAGACAGAGGGAGACGGGGCATGCCAGCAGCTCACAGAGCGCTGGGCATGCCCCTTCAGTGACGAAAACGGGAAGTGGCTCGCGATCGCGGGTCCCCCCGAGAAGCCACACCCCCTTTCCATAGGCCACGTCCCCTTTTACGCTTTGCCGCGCGTGTGTCCCTCTTTAAAGAAGAGACAAGTTGGGAGGTATGTTATACAGGTTGAGCAGCCTGTGGTGTCCTGTTATTATTATACAGGGGGAGCAGCCTGTAGTGTCCTGTTATTATTTAGAGGAAGTAGCCTGTGGTGTCTTTTTATTATTATTATTATTATACAGGGGGAGCAGCCTGTGGTGTCCTGTTGTTGTTGTTATTATTATTATTATACAGGCGGAGCAGCCTGTCGTGTCCTTTTATTATTATTATTATTATTATTATTATTATTATACAGAGGGAGCAGCCTGTGGTGTGTTTTTATTGTTGTTGTTATTAATATAATAATAATAATAATAATAATAATAATACAGGGGGAGCGGACTGTGGTGTCCTATTATTATTATTTAGAGGGAGCAGCCTGTGTTGTCCTGTTGTTGTTGTTTTTGTTGTTGTTATCACCATCATCATCATTATTATTATTATTATTATTATTATTATAATACAGGGGGAGCAGCCTTTGGTGTCCTGTTATTGTAATACAGTAGTAGCAGCCTGTGGGGTCCTGTTATTATTATAATAAAGGAGGAGCAACCTGTGGAATCCAGTCATTATTATACAGGAGGAGCAGCCTGTGGAATACAGTTATTATTATTATTATTCAGAGGGAGCAGCAGCCTGTGGTGTCCTGTAATTATAATAAAGGGGGAGTAGCCTGTGGTGTCCTGTTAATAAAGACATATGTTATTATTTTTATACTGGGCTGCAGCCTTTTGTGTCGTTGTTGTTGTTGTTATTATTATTATTATTATTAATAATTTTATTATATGAAATTGTGGGGTTTGAAAATATTGCTCAAATTCTAGGATATATTAAGGCAGAGACCATAATATCCCTGGCATGTGTAACAGATGCTAATTGGAGCAGTATGAAGCAAATGTATATCATACTCCTGGCAGTGTCACAGTGACATCACATATCTATAGTAATAATACATGGACATGACTGGGGAGGTAAGGGGATCTGGGAGTATCACTTGTCGAAGTCAGAAAAATGTCTCAATGCACACTGCCATATTTGCACCGCACACTGGTCCGTGCTGCGCATGCGTATGCTCTCCCGTGGAAGCGCATACCCGCAATAGCGTGCACTCGCACGCGCAGTATGCGCATTTACGGTAGAGTTTATGTGATCGTAGCGTGCGACTCATTCGTTACAAAAGTTCACAATTAATGTCGTTTATAGATCATGTTCCCCTCAATAGTTTCTGTAAGTTTGGTTTAGATAGAATGTCCCTGAGCGGAGGAATCCCTCTTTGTATTGCACGAAGGGTCTAACAGGAGTCATACAGCAGTGTTTGATACCCATCGGAAGAGTATTTAATTAGCAATATTCCGGTGTTGGTTTGGAGCGTATTAATCGCTCGTGCGAATAGTTATGAACATAAGAAGTTTATGTCCATTTCTATTATTTACCCATACTCAGGTATGCGGCGGGAAACCCAGTTTCCCACCCACCTGAGCCGTTTAAACTCAGCACAGCCCACCTGTATGAATCAACCTATGACCTTTGGTTACAGTACAGGGCCGAATTCCTGTGTCCAATAAACTGAAGGATTGTAGGACCAGGAGATTGCATTGTGTGTGGGGCATAAATAGGCAGGCCGACCACATCCAGCGCTCACTCTCTCATCAACGGTTATCTGCTGATAATCGGGAGCTGGATATCGAGGCGCAGGCGATCATACCCTTTGTGCGTAAGTTCTCTCCGTAATCATTGTCTTTCTGTGAGCCAATTCCTCTCTCTCTCTCTGTGTCTATTTCTCTCTCTCTATTTTCTCTTTTCTCTCGTAACTCCCCTAGACTAAACTTTATAGTATTGTATTGTATTGTGTTAGGCCAGGATAGTATTGTAGTTTATCCCTTAGTTAGGTGTTTGGTTAGGAAGGCTTTGTTATATTGTAGTGTATCATTTGTACTGTGTTACTCTTTTACAAGTATACTAGATATAATACAGATAATAGGCTTTGGAACCCTAAAACAGTATCTGTGTATTTACTATAGTGTTAAGTGTTCACTTGAGCGTCGGTGACGCTCAAACAGCTTTGTAGGTAGTCAGGCTACACAAAGTTGCATTTACACCCTGTATTCACATTAAGGTATATAGCGCATTACATTGTTAAAAGGTTTAAATATAAAGGTATTGTGCTGTGAGCGTCTGCACCGCTGGTGACCTCCTCGTGGTCTCGAGCGTACGCTACGTTACAGCGAATCTTTCCCCTAGACATAACCAATAACGTGTCCTGTGATCGCTGGGCCGTGAGCGAACGTGACGCTTGAGCGTCTCGCCTACGGCTGAGCGATCGTTACGCAAATAGCGTACCATTACGGTATTTCTTAAGTAAACAGCGTACAGTGTTCTTAGCTTCATAAGGGTTGTTTATACGACATAGGAATTTAGCATTGTCAATTGCGGGCTCGCCCGGTCCTTTTCACATCTGCACTAGGTAGATCAGCAGACATTATCCCCCAGCAAAAGGGTGGGAGGTTGTCTCGCAGTTGCTGACGGGATAAGCGTCTGCTTCACTTAGGTAAAGAGTGCTGAAGGAATCCGGTAACCGGAAGTAAGAACAAAACGCTTGTCTTTTAAAAAACTGTTTATTTGTCTTTTGTCTTGCGTACGCACGCATATATCTGCATTTCTGTTCCATTTTTCGTATATCACTATTCCTGTTTGCCAAATTTTATAGTTGATAGAAAGTGCTAAAAGGAGATTTGCTGTTATTTAATAAATAGAGGTAATAGTTAAAGAATAGAACAACACACGGCTTGTCCGAGAGACGAGGCAGCCAGTGTGCAGTGTGGATTGCGGTAGATGATCAGGGATCATCTACATTGATAAAATATATATTGTGTTACGGTGGATCCTTTGCATTGCGTACACGTGTCGCTAACAAAGACTAGCGTACGCAATCCGAAAGGCAGACGCACGCAGCGTACATTACGCAACGTAGCGTCTGGTTACGCCCACGTAGCTCAAGTTGTGATAAAGTTGAATTAGCGCAAAAGCGATAAGTAGCGCAAAAGCGATAAGTGGCGCAAAGGCGATAAGTAACGCACAGCGGTAGATAACGCGACGCGGTAAATAACGCAAATCTATTTTTGGAAAATCTGAAATTTAGTTTAACAGATCCTGCTCCTAATTGGTAACACTCTTGGCCTGAAGACAATTTCTGCGCAGAAATAGATATAGAAACAAAAGTGTACATGTGTTGAGTGAGTGTGTTTTGTATACAAAAGTTTATATAACTTTAAGGTGGAACCAAAAGGAAAGTCGGGTACTCGTTAAGGAACATACGTGTAAGTGACATATACGGTGGCCAGGGAGGCATCTCTGGTTAAATAAATATTTGAGCATTAGAGTATAGCGGACCATAAGGTGTAACAAGACCAGGAGGTCATAAGGTAACAAGACCAGGAGGTCATAAGGTAACAAGACCAGGAGGTCATAAGGTAAAAAGGTCCGCTATAAAAGTCCAGTGGCACAACGCCTGGGGTGTTGGTGCAGAACCCATATAGGCCATTAAGCTCTGGCTGAAGGAATTCGCAGCCGAAATTTTCGATTCCACTGGTCGCTCCGCACATAAGATTAGTTGCTTATGTGCTGAACGATTGTACCGCACGTAATTGTGTGCATTGGTAAACCTGACCGGTACTATTTGTGTACGAAGGTCATAAACGCTATTTGTACATTCTGACGTGATTTGTGTAATTTTTTATTTTTGGAAGGGAAGTTCGCTGGTCACTCAGGAACTATCTAACAACCCCAACGTTTACTGGAAAGAGTAAGTGTCCTGCGGGTATCCCTCATATGTTCCAGTAAACTGAAGGTTCCATAGGGGCCCTGTATCGAGTACGCCAGCACCACGTCGGTGTGATCAGGTCGTATTGGTCGAGGTGGGCGAGTGAGTGGGGTACTCGGTAAACCGCCACCGCCGGCCTACTGCGGAGTAATTTGGTTGTCTGTAAAGGCTTGCTGAAAACCTTGATACAGAAAATCCAAGGAGGACTAAGCAACACCTACAGACGATGGGGGCCAGTTGCTCAGGTAGGGGGCGATCAACCCTGGTTCAGGTTGATTCTGTGAACCGACCAGTTGGGTCGGCACGATATGTAATGTGTGAAAAATATGGAATTCACACCGAATCTTTATGTGATGAATGGGAGAGAATGACTGTACAAGACAGGGACAAGTTCCCAAGAATAGGTAGCTTCAGTCCGGAAGTGTTACAAAATTTAAGGAGGAGGATATGTCTCGTAAAACCAACAAAGAGACGAATTCAGCATTATGATTATTTACAGTTGTGGCACCAGGAAGGTGAGATACAGAGAGGTTTGGCTCTGGCGGCAGGATCTGGGGCAGTCAGGAAGTTGATTGCCACAGCTCCTCCTCCACCATATATTGCAGGAGAGAAGTTGATTGCGGAGAGAAACGCACTGGGTTGTAAAACACAAACTCTTAGTAACAATGTAAATGTTAATGATGTTAACCAAATAACTCATGCAAGTATTAACCCGTGCAAGTTGTACCCTGTTTTGAACCTTCCTCAGGAGTGTGAACAAGAAGACGATTCGGCAACGATTTCAGCGCTCTCTCTAGCGGCCACCATAGCAGAGACCACAGTAGGCACAGCACCACCCACGAGATTAGTGAAGGCCCCTAGCGGAGGGATAGGTGAGGTCGTGTCAGCGGGTAAGTACGGCACCATGCATTACACTGAAACAATTGTACCACAAGTTGTAGAATCTACACAGAATGAAGTTGTTAGAATTGCTCCTGTAAAGGTGATAGTAGTTCCCAATGGGAAAACAGATGCATCAGGAGTCACACCCGTCAGGAACATTGCCATGTATTGCCCGTTAACTAGAATGGAATTGAGGACCATAGTGTCTGAATTCCCAGACCCCAGAAAGGATTTAGTGGCAAGCCAAAAATACATCAGGGATTTAGGAAACACTTTAGAGCCCAATAATAAGGATTGGCAGATAGTGTTAAGAGCTTGCTTACCTCCCAGTGTCGACTCAGTTAAATTCTTAGCTGATTGTCTATTAGATAAAGATGTACCACTTACAGATGTGTACGACCAGGATAATGTAAAAAGGATAAATTTACAGCTAAAAGAATATTTCCCAGCCGTTGCTAAATGGAATAAACTATTTTCCATCAAACAAAAAGAGTCTGAAACGGCAGCAGAATATTTCCACCGGGCATTATCAGAAATGGCAAAATACACTGGTATAGAAGACATAAAGACCAACCCAAACCATCGAGAAGTAGCAGTATCTGTACTGATGGATGGTTTGAAAGAAACATTAAAGGCTAGGGTACAGACCACGCAGCCATGCTGGCGAGGTCTGTCAGTGTCCACTTTGAGAGAGGCTGCTGTTGATCACGACAAAAACATCACTAGGCACAGGGAGTCGCAAAGTGATAAGTTGATGTCCGTAAGTATACAGGCGCTGACCACAAGGCAGCCTGCGTATGTACCACCGAATCCTGTGGATAAGGCAAGTATGATAACATGTTTTTCTTGTAACAAACCAGGACATTTTGCACGAGACTGTAGAGTAAGAAATGTACAAAGATCTTTTCAACCCCCTAGACAACAACACCACACACGACATTGGGAGCAGGGTCCACAGAGGCGGAGTTTTGAGCCACATACAGGGGAAACAAAAAGATATCCCCCAAACAGAGATTGGCATGCCTCTGGTAGTTCCCAGCTAACCCCCGCACAAGTAGTTGCTGCCAATGGGATTCAGGGCGGTCAGCATACCCAATAGGGGTGTGGCCATACCTGTAATCTGCAACCAGTTAAATTGATTGCCAGTCTTGGAAGCGAACCAGAGATTGCAATCAATGTGGCTGGTAAAACTTTAAACTTTCTTGTAGACACAGGGGCGGCCAAGTCAGTGATAAATTCGACAGTGGGCATGAGAACCACTGGTAGGACAGTTCCAGCCATGGGAGTAACAGGAGTAGTCCAGCATTACCCTGTTAGCAAACCAGCAGAGATTACAATAGGACCTTTGCATACCAAGCATTCCTTTTTGCTGGCTGCATCGGCACCTACCAATCTCCTGGGAAGAGACTTACTATGTAAAATGGGTTGCGTCATTTATTGTACTCCTGAAGGTGTATTCTTGGACATACCTGAGAATCACGCTCAAGAAGTACGAGATATGTTAGACTCCCCATCAAAATTAATGTCACATTCCATTATGACAAATAGGAATCCATCCCAGGTAGAAGAGATGACATCTCAGATACCAGATTCACTTTGGACAAAAGATGGACAAGACACTGGATTAATGGCAAACGTAGCTCCAGTAGTAGTGCAAGTAAAAGATGGTAGGATAGCTCCAAAAATCCCACAGTATCCTCTGAAGCCAGAGGTGGAGTTAGGAGTTTTTCCCGTAATAGAGCGCTTGCTACAACAGGGCATTCTAGTAAGAACGTCCAGCACAGCAAATAGTCCCATCTTCCCTGTTAAAAAGAGTGGGGGGAGGGGTTACAGGCTAGTGCAGGATCTAAGGGGGATTAACAAAATAGTCGAGAGTCAGTTCCCCGTAGTGCCTAATCCAGCTGTCATCCTAATGCAAATTCCTCCCACTGCCAAATTTTTCACTGTTATTGACCTCTGCTCCGCTTTCTTTTCGGTACCTCTGCACCCTGACAGTCAATATTTGTTTGCATTCACATACAGAGGAGTCCAATACACGTGGACTCGATTACCCCAAGGTTTCATAGATAGTCCAAGTATATTTTCTCAGGCTTTGCATGATTGTTTACAGTCTTTTCAACCAGAAAGTGGATCAGTGTTGATACAGTATGTGGATGATCTACTACTGTGTTCTGATTCATTGGAGGCATCCCTGAAAGATACGAAACAGCTCCTGTTTCATCTTTCAGACACAGGTCACAAGGTCTCCAAAGACAAGTTGCAATTATGCCAAGCTAAGGTAAAATATTTGGGACACTGTCTAACACAAGGACTGAGACACCTGACCGCTGATAGAATCCAAGCCATTAGAGACATGACACTACCACAAACCCAGCAACAGATCAGAACGTTTTTAGGAATGTGTGGGTATTGCCGTAATTGGATCCCAGGGTTTTCCATATTGGCACTACCTCTGCAGGAAATGGTCTCCTCAAACAAACCTGATCGGATTTCGCATACAGACGAATCTGAAACGGCATTTGAGAGACTCAAACAGTGTCTAACGCAGGCACCTGCACTAGGTATGCCAGACTATGGGAAACCCTTTGAACTATACGGAACAGAAAGTGCTGGGTGCGCAGCAGGTGTACTAACACAAAAACACGGTGACGCCAGCAGGCCAGTTGCATACTACAGCGCTCAGCTAGATACGGTAGCGCGGTCCCTCCCCACATGCTTGCGTAGCGTTGCGGCGATAGCATTGCTAGTGACGAAAAGCGAAGATGTCGTGCTAGGCCACAACCTCACAATCCATACACCACATGCAGTATCTGCCTTATTAAATTCTGCCCAAACCAGACATGTCTCATCAGCAAGGTTTACGAGATGGGAATTGGCATTAATGGCCCCAGTAAACATCACCATAAGGAGATGCAGCGCATTAAACCCTGCAACATTTCTCCCAGGTGTGCCTGGACAGGCACAAAGGGTGGGAGGTGAGAGTGATGGGGAAGGAGGATTTTATACAAAGGAGGATGCACATGATTGTATGGAATATTTGACCCAAAATTTTACCGCAAGGCCTGACATCAGTGACAATCCACTAGAAGATGCAGAACTCACGTTCTACACGGACGGTAGTTGTCACAGACAGTCAGACTCGGGAGACTTGTGTACTGGATACGCAGTCGTAGATGACCAAGACACCATAGAAGCGGAACCGCTAGGCCCACCTCACTCAGCCCAGGTTGCTGAACTGGTCGCCCTAACCAGAGCATGTGAATTGGCTAAGGGTAAGTCTGCCAATATCTACACCGATTCTAGATACGCGTTCGGGGTAGTCCATGATTTCGGAGCCCTATGGCGGCTCAGAAATTTCATGACGGCAGCTGGCACACCGATAGCGCATGCAGCGTATATAAAAAGGCTTCTAACAGCGATACAGGAACCCGACAGAGTGGCTGTTATCAAATGTAAAGCACATACGTATAGCCAAGACCCAGTATCCCTTGGTAACAGCCGAGCAGACGAAGCTGCAAAGCTTGCAGCTGCTACCCCCATACGGACAGACACCACACAGTTGATGGTATTTAATACCATCAACACACAGAAGTTGTGTGAGATGCAGAGTTTGTGTTCCACTCAAGAGAGAGCAGTCTGGAAGGCAAAGGGATATGGCCAGGAGCCCTCAGGGCTCTGGACGGATGGACATGGTAAACCAGTGGCCCCCAGGGCATACCTTCCATGTCTGGCTGAAGCAGCTCACGGGCTGACTCATCTAGGCAAGGAGGGGATGTGCAAATTGGTAAGAGCATACTGGTGCGCCCCAGGATTCTCCTCTCATGCTGGTAAAAGAGCAATGTCATGCCTTACCTGTCTGAGAAAGAATATTGGAAAGGCAATACCTACAGAACCCTCCCATATCCCACCTGCCGGCGGCCCTTTCCAAGTAATACAAATTGACTTCATCCAATTACCCCCATGTAGAAATTTGAAGTATGTACTTGTTTGCATAGATGTTTTCTCGAATTGGGTAGAAGCTTTTCCAGCAGCTACAAACACTGCTATGTTTACAGCTAAGAAAATCGTGCAGGAATTTGTATGTAGATATGGTATCCCTAGAATCATTGAAAGTGATAGGGGTACCCATTTTACAGGTGATGTCTTTCAAGGAATGTGTAAGTTGATGGGAATTGATAGCAAGCTGCACACTCCGTACCGTCCACAGGCGAGTGCGAAGGTCGAGAGAGTGAACAGCACTATTAAAAATAAATTGAGTAAAGTAATGGCAGAGACAGGATTGACATGGCCAGAAGCTTTACCCATTGTTTTATATAGCATCAGAACCACTCCCAGGTCCCCTCTTAATCTGTCTCCTTTTGAAATTCTGTTTGGTCGACAACCGCATGTCATGATTAACCCTCAGGATGATTTGAAATGTAACAATGAAGTAACTGTAAAGTACTTGATTAACATGAGTAAGCAGTTGAGGAGTCAAAATGATAATCTGAAGTTGGTGATTCCTGATTTACCAGATAGTAATTGTCATGACATTGAACCTGGGGATTATGTAATGATACGAAATTTTCTACGCTCAGGTTGTCTTATTGATAGATGGGAAGGACCATACCAGGTCTTATTGACTAGCACCACAGCATTGAAGGTTGCTGAGAGAGAGACTTGGGTCCATTCATCCCACTGCAAGAAGGTTGCTGACCCAGAGAAGTCCCGTGATAAGGAACAGACGGTAGAGGTTGTATCACTGGAGTGTCTGTTCCAGGAGGACTGAGGCGGCACCTGAGCCTTGAAGATCGAAAGCAGTTGTCGACTCCCTTCTCCCTTTTATTGTTTTTCTCCACTTCCCATCCCTTCTCCCTTGATATTTCTTTTTCCCCTTTCTCATTCTTCTCCATTTCCTCCTCAAAGATGGACTTGCCCAAAGAGACTGTGATCCGGATTTTGATGTTAACCATGATGTTGACCAGAGCAGTCTGTTCCGGCGAGAGTACCATAGAGGTCGAGAGAGGTTCTGGAATGGGTTCCGATTATGATGATGGAGGCGTAGTTTTCCAAGATCAACCAATCCAACAAGCAAAGGCGAGTATCAGAAAACGATCCGATAGAAGAAATTGTGATGGATTGTTAGCTGAGGAAAATTGTATCTGTAGGCTCTGTGGTAATCTGGTTGAAGATGGATGCATAAAGCAATGCCAATCTAGTTTTAATATCCATATGGACCGGCATCCATTGAGTGACTATCACTCTCTAGTGGGTAACGTGTTGAACCAAACAGATTGTTGGGTATGCTCTCAAGTACCTCAGGGTCACAGCAAATCAGGGCTAGTACCATTTCCTTTAACGTTAGGGGAAGTACTTGAGCTAAGTGGTGGGAGACCGGTGGACCGGAGGTTTAACATCTCCAGCCCTCCTAGTTTGAAGCTCCACCAATACCATGTGGATAGGTCCCTCTTATGTTTTAACATCTCCAATCCTAGAAAACCGGGAAATTGGGAAGTGTCATGGAGCAACCTTACCATGACCTTTTCACACAGAGCAGATAGAATGCCTACAGATACAGAGCTTGTACGCCACATAGCCAGTAGAGGAAAATCTTTCCGGTATAGGTATACCTTAGGAAATAGAATTACTAAAGTTGGAGAGGTATCACCAGGATACTGTGCACATATCGTACAAACCGATACATGTATTAGACAGATGGAAGAATTAGGGTCAGGAGATTTCACCTGGAAGGTTTATAACATGGTCATGTCCTTCTCCGTCCCTTATGTTCTCCCCGATGATGCATATTTCATATGCGGGAGAAAGGCGTACAAGTGGCTTGCCCCAAACTCTGAAGGATTGTGTTATATTGGAAAAGTATTGCCTGAAGTGATGACTGTAACACATGACAAAATGAAAGACATACACCATGGTGCCCAAGCTCCTTATACTCACACTCACTACGAACACCGAGTTAAAAGACAACTGTCAGAAAGGTTAGAGCATCCGGCCTCTGATCTTATCCATGAATCCACCGGGATTCAGGTTCTGGTAGCGTTAGATTTCACTCGTACCGCTCGAGGAGTGATGAATTATAAATACATTTCCGCACTCGCCAATTTGTTAGATAATATCACTGAAATGTATGATGACACGTTTAGATACACTGGAAGAGAACTTCAAGCTTACAAAACAGAACTAGTTCAGCATAGGATGGTTCTTAATTACCTTACAGCAGTAACAGGCGGATATTGTGTTACATTGGCAACACAGTACGGTATAAAGTGTTGCACGTATATCACAAATAACACCGAGGATCCGGTAGAGGTCATAGACCAAAAGATGGACGATATTCTGCAATTAAAGTGGGAATTTCGTCGGAAACACAATCTCACCCTTGCTGCTGTAGGTAATGAGCTGACTGGTTGGGTGTCATGGTTGAACCCGCGAAATTGGTTCTCCGGTTTGGGAGAATGGGCTCAAGGAATCATAATGGATGTTGGAAAGTTTCTCCTGTGTATCTTAGGTGTCGTTATATCTATTGGATTGATATTTAGATGCGGGCAGGCTTTGATGAGGTGTAAACAAAGTACGAAAGTGATGAGCTTGAGGAGTGAGGAAACTGTAATTAACCTGGATTTGATTTATGACCCAATGCTAGAAACCATGACGTAATGATGTAATGAGTATACGGTCCGTCTTTCACCCATTTCTATGTTTTCCTCCGAGGTACAAAGACCCACGTAGACGAAGGACCTGATGAGCCAAGGGGCCGACAACGGAAAGATGGAAAGAAGAAGAGCAGACGACCTGATAAACAAGATTTTGATGGACAATGCCATGGGTACCCCAGTTTCCCTAGGAACTTTAAAATCACGCTAGCCCAACATTTTTTGTAAATCCATGGACGTTGTTTGCTTTACTCACGATTTATGAGCAAAAGCACAAAGAAGAAGACTGCAATCAAACGACACCAATCAAGACCTCAATCGACGAACGTACATTAACCTGACATAGAATATCATTGCATTTTTCGTAAGTGTTCTTTATCTTCATCTCTGCAACCCTCAGGTAATAACACACATAGTCGATAGGGAATACAGGCACAGATAGCAGCAACCACATACCCCCCCAATTCATGTATCATCAACTAAAATGTGCATCCCCATTGTGTTACAACCACAGCCGAAATGAGCTCGGTAGAGTTTGACAGCCCATCCACAGACCTGTACCACAGGATAAGAAGGAATTCAAATGTATACTTCGCAATACCTCGAAGCTTGATTTACCACACGTACGGCACGATGATACATGACCCCCCCAAACATGGACTCATACACACATGCTCCTGCTTTCTCACTAGGTCATACTCTCTTCACACCTACTCCATTCTTCCTCCTTTCCCCACCATGGAAATCAATTAACCCCTGACTTACATTTTTCTCCTTAAATATTTTGTGGCAGTTATTATTGACTGCCAAAGGGTGGACTGTCGAAGTCAGAAAAATGTCTCAATGCACACTGCCATATTTGCACCGCACACTGGTCCGTGCTGCGCATGCGTATGCTCTCCCGTGGAAGCGCATACCCGCAATAGCGTGCACTCGCACGCGCAGTATGCGCATTTACGGTAGAGTTTATGTGATCGTAGCGTGCGACTCATTCGTTACAAAAGTTCACAATTAATGTCGTTTATAGATCATGTTCCCCTCAATAGTTTCTGTAAGTTTGGTTTAGATAGAATGTCCCTGAGCGGAGGAATCCCTCTTTGTATTGCACGAAGGGTCTAACAGGAGTCATACAGCAGTGTTTGATACCCATCGGAAGAGTATTTAATTAGCAATATTCCGGTGTTGGTTTGGAGCGTATTAATCGCTCGTGCGAATAGTTATGAACATAAGAAGTTTATGTCCATTTCTATTATTTACCCATACTCAGGTATGCGGCGGGAAACCCAGTTTCCCACCCACCTGAGCCGTTTAAACTCAGCACAGCCCACCTGTATGAATCAACCTATGACCTTTGGTTACAGTACAGGGCCGAATTCCTGTGTCCAATAAACTGAAGGATTGTAGGACCAGGAGATTGCATTGTGTGTGGGGCATAAATAGGCAGGCCGACCACATCCAGCGCTCACTCTCTCATCAACGGTTATCTGCTGATAATCGGGAGCTGGATATCGAGGCGCAGGCGATCATACCCTTTGTGCGTAAGTTCTCTCCGTAATCATTGTCTTTCTGTGAGCCAATTCCTCTCTCTCTCTCTGTGTCTATTTCTCTCTCTCTATTTTCTCTTTTCTCTCGTAACTCCCCTAGACTAAACTTTATAGTATTGTATTGTATTGTGTTAGGCCAGGATAGTATTGTAGTTTATCCCTTAGTTAGGTGTTTGGTTAGGAAGGCTTTGTTATATTGTAGTGTATCATTTGTACTGTGTTACTCTTTTACAAGTATACTAGATATAATACAGATAATAGGCTTTGGAACCCTAAAACAGTATCTGTGTATTTACTATAGTGTTAAGTGTTCACTTGAGCGTCGGTGACGCTCAAACAGCTTTGTAGGTAGTCAGGCTACACAAAGTTGCATTTACACCCTGTATTCACATTAAGGTATATAGCGCATTACATTGTTAAAAGGTTTAAATATAAAGGTATTGTGCTGTGAGCGTCTGCACCGCTGGTGACCTCCTCGTGGTCTCGAGCGTACGCTACGTTACAGCGAATCTTTCCCCTAGACATAACCAATAACGTGTCCTGTGATCGCTGGGCCGTGAGCGAACGTGACGCTTGAGCGTCTCGCCTACGGCTGAGCGATCGTTACGCAAATAGCGTACCATTACGGTATTTCTTAAGTAAACAGCGTACAGTGTTCTTAGCTTCATAAGGGTTGTTTATACGACATAGGAATTTAGCATTGTCACACTTATATCTATAGTAATAATACAGGGACATGACTGGTGAGGTGATGGGGTCTGGGATAGTCACTCTGACGTCACTTATATATATAGAAATAATACAGGGACATGACTGGGGAGGTGAGGGAGTCTGGGATAGTCACTCTGATGTCACTTATATATATAGAAATAATACAGGGACATGACTGGGGAGGTGAGGGGGTCTGGGAGAGTCACTTTGACATCACTTATATCTATAGTAATAATGCAGAGACATGTCTGCGGAGGTGAGGGGATCTGGGAATGTATCAGTGACATCACTTATATCTATAGTAATAATACAGGGACATGACTGGGGAGGTGAGGGGGACCTGGGAGTGTCACAGTGACAAGAGAAAGAATGTAGACTTCTTTGTGGGCGCACTCTTGTAAAGAAATATTGAGATATTCTCAAATAATAAAATGTAACTTTTATTACAAATGATTAACAATTTATTCAATCTCCTATGAACAAATAATGTCTCCTGCCACCTTTCCCTTGCCTGTCTCCTGCCGCCTTTCCCCTGCCTGTCTCCTGTCGCCTTTCCCCTGCCTGTCTCCTGCCGCCTTTCCCCTGCCTGTCTCCTGCCACCTTTCCCCTGCCTGTCTCCTGCCGCCTTTACCCTGCCTGTCTCCTGTCGCCTTTCCCCTGCCTGTCTCCTGCCACCCCCACCCTGCTGCCCACCTGCCTGTCTCTTGCCGCCTTTACCCTGCCTGTCTCCTGCCACCTTTCCCCTGCCTGTCTCCTGCCACCTTTCCCTTGCCTGTCTCCTGCCTGTCTCCTGCTGCCTTTCCACTGCCTGTCTCCTGCCGCCTTTCCCTTGCCTGTCTCCTGCCGCCTTTCCCCTGCCTGTCTCCTGCCGCCTTTCCCCTACCTGTCTCCTGCCGCCTTTCCCCTGCTTGTCTCCTGCCACCTTTCCCCTGCCTGTCTCCTGCCACCTTTCCCCTGCCTGTCTCCTGCAACCTTTTCCCTGCCTGTCGCCTGCAACCTTTTCCCTGCCTGTCGCCTGCAACCTTTTCCCTGCCTGTCGCCTGCAACCTTCTGCCTGTCTCCAGCAACCTTTCCCTTGCCTGTCTCCTGCCACCTTTCCCTTGCCTGTCTCCTGCCACCTTTCCCTTGCCTGTCTCCTGCCACCTTTCCCTTGCCTGTCTCCTGCCACCTTTCCCTTGCCTGTCTCCTGCAACCTTTCCCTGCCTGTCTCCTGCCGCCTTTGCTACACCATCGGCTGGATGTGTGGAACCTGACGTCACGGTGACTGTACGCTGCAGCTTCATGAATGAGGCCATGAAATTTCCCTCAGGAGACCCTGCTCTTCACAAACAAACCCCCCCCCTACACCACTTCATGGCTGCAGCCATACTCGTCTGACAACTCAGGACACATAGAGCACATGCTCCATACGGGTCGTGCCCATGAGCGTTGTACCGAACATCAGCTCATTGTGACTCCACCCACAATAGCGCTACACTCTAGATCAGGCCCACTATGCAGTACAGCCTTATGGGGCTGGGTCACCGGAACCTCAGAGACACTGACCAGGACTCTATGGCTGTGGGGAAATAGGAGACTTAATGACCACTCTATTCCACATTTACTATGTTACATGTGCAATATGTTTTATGTATTATATTTATTCTAAGGAACTCCAGCTGTGAGGAACGGAGTCTTTATTACACATCACATGTTCTGTATTCTCTCTGATTCACAGAGGATGGACAAGCACAGGAGTCACAGGACAGAGAGGATAATAAATATCACCCTGGAGATCATCTACCTGCTGACTGGGGAGGTGAGTGGATCTGGGAGCATCACAGTGACCTCATATCTATGGTAATAATACAGGGACATGACTGGGGAGGTGAGAAGATCTGGGAGTGTCACAGTGACATCACTTATATCTATAGTAATAATACAGGGACACGACTGGGATGGTGAGTGGATCTGGGAGCGTAACAGTGACCTTATATCTATAGTAATAATACAGGGATATGACTGGGGTGGTGAGTGGATCTGGGAGCATAACAGTGACCTTATATCTATAGTAATAATACAGAGACATGACTGGGGAGGTGATAGGATCTGTGAGCATCACTGTGACCTTATATCTATAGTAATAATTCAGGGACATGACTGGGGAGGTGAGGGAATCTGGGAGCATCACTGTGGCATCACTTTTATCTAAATTAATAATACAAGGACATGACTGGGGAGGTGTGGCGGATCTGGGAGTGTCACAGTGATGTCACTTATATCTATAGTAATAAAACAGGGACATGACTGGGGAGGTGAGGGTATCTGGGTGCGTCACTGTGACATCACTAATATCTATAGTCATAATACAGGAATATGACTGGGGAGGTGAGGGAATCGAAGCATCACTGTGAGGTAACATATCTATAGTAATAATACAGGGATGTCACTGGGGAGGTGAGGGGGTCTTAGAGCATCACAGGGACATCACTTATATCTATAGTAATAATACAGGGACATGACTGGGGAGGTGAGGGGATTTTGAAGCGTTACTGATAAGTAACTTATATCTATATTAATAATACAGGGACTTGACTGTGGAAGTGGGGGGATTTGGGATCGTCACAGTGACATCACTTATATCAACAGTAATAATACAGAGTCATGACTGGGGAGGTGAGGGGATCTGGGAACGTCACAGTGACATCACATATCTATAGTAATAATACAGAGACATGACTGGGGAGGTGATAGGATCTGTGAGCATCACTGTGACCTTATATCTATAGTAATAATTCAGGGACATGACTGGGGAGGTGAGGGAATCTGGGAGCATCACTGTGGCATCACTTATATCTAAATTAATAATACAAGGACATGACTGGGGAGGTGTGGCGGATCTGGGAGTGTCACAGTGATGTCACTTATATCTATAGTAATAAAACAGGGACATGACTGGGGAGGTGAGGGTATCTGGGTGCGTCACTGTGACATCACTAATATCTATAGTCATAATACAGGAATATGACTGGGGAGGTGAGGGAATCGAAGCATCACCGTGAGGTAACATATCTATAGTAATAATACAGGGATGTCACTGGGGAGGTGAGGGGTCTTAGAGCATCACAGGGACATCACTTATATCTATAGTAATAATACAGGGACATGACTGGGGAGGTGAGGGGATTTTGAAGCGTTACTGATAAGTAACTTATATCTATATTAATAATACAGGGACTTGACTGTGGAAGTGGGGGGATTTGGGATCGTCACAGTGACATCACTTATATCAACAGTAATAATACAGAGTCATGACTGGGGAGGAAAGGGGATCTGGGAACGTCACAGTGACATCACATATCTATAGTAATAATACAGAGACATGACTGGGGAAGTGAGGGGATCTGGGAGTGTCACAGTGGCATCACTTATATTTATAGTAATAATACAGGGACGTGACTGGGGAGGTATGGGGATCTGCGAGCAGTACAGTGATGTCACTTATATCTGTAGTAATTATACAGGGACATAACTGGGGAGAAAAGGGATCTGGGAGTGTCACAGTGACATCACATATCTATACTAATAATACAGTGACATGACTGGGGAGGTGAAGGGATCTGGGAGCATCACTTTGACGTCACATTTATCTATAGCAATAATACAGTGACATGACTGGGGAGGTGAGGGGATTTTGGAGCGTCACAGTGATATCACTTTTGTCTATAGTAATAATACAAAGACATGATTGGGAATGTGAGGGAATCTGGGAGTGTCACAGTGACATCACATATCTATAGTAATAATTCAGGGACATGACTGGGGAGGTGAGGCGATCTGGGTGCGTCACAGTGACATCACTTATATCTATAGTAATAATTCCGGGACATGACTGGGGAGGTGAGGGGATCTGGGAGTGTCACAGTGACATCACTTAGATCTATAGTAATAATACAGGGATATGAATGGGGAGGTGACGTGATCTGGGAGTGTCACAGTGACATCACTTTTATCTATAGTAATAATACAGGGACATGACTGGGGAGGTGAGAGGATCTGTGAATGTCACAGTGACATCACTTACATCTATCGTAATAATATAGAGACATGACTGGGGAGGTGAGGGGATCTGGGAGTGTCACAGTGACATCACATATCTATAGTAATAATACAGGGAAATAACTGTGGAGGTGTGGGAATCTGGGAGTTTCACAGTGACGTCACTTATTTCTATAGTAATAATACAGGGACATGACTGGGCAGGTGAGGGGATCTGTGAGCGTCACAGTGACATCACATATCTATAGTAATAATACAGTGACATGACTGGGGAGGTGAGGGGATCTTGGAGTTTATATATTGATATATGATGTCTCCACCATTACACAGGATTACACAATAGTGAAGAAGACATCCAATGAGTATGAGACACCCAGCAGCCATCCCCGTGTATCAGGAGGACTGAGTAGAACCCAGAGCCCAATCACGGTGCCTCCACCTCACTCACTGACACATGAGAGACACAATGACCAGAAGATCCTGGAACTCACCAACAAGATCATTCAGTTGCTGACTGGAAAGGTGACTGCTGGGAATGGGGCATTATACAGTAACAACAGGGGACGTGTCTGGACGATGACTGGAGAGGTGACTGCTGGGAATGGGGCATTATACAGTAACACCAGGGAATGTGTCTGGGTGATGACTGGAGAGGTGACTGTTGGGAATGGGGCATTATACAGTAACACCAGGGGACGTGTCTGGGTGATGAATGGAGAGGTGACTGCTGGGAATGGGTCATTCTACAGTAACACCAGGGGACATGTCTGGGTGATGACTGGAGAGGTGACTGCTGGGAATGGGGCATTATACAGTAACACCAGGGGATGTGTCTGGGTGATGACTGGAGAGGTGACTGCTGGGAATGGGACATTATACAGTAACACCAGGGGATGTGTCTGGGTGATGACTGTATCACTGTGTGTGTCAGGTTCCTATAAGGTTTCAGGATGTCACTGTCTATGTCTCCATGCAGGAGGGGGAGTATATAGAGGAACACAGGGGTCTGTACAAGGACATGATGATGGAGAATCACCGGCCCCTCACATCACTGGGTAAGAGGAGACTGTCATGTATTGTACAGGGGAGAGCAGGTATGGGGGCCCCCTATATACACACATCATCTGATAATCACATTTATACACTGTTCTCAGTCACTGTGTGTCTCCTACAGATGGACCCAGTAACAGAGATACCCCAGAGAGATGTCCCCGTCCTCTGTATTCCCAGGATTGTACAGAGGAGAATCACAGGATCCCACAGGAGGATCAGGTAGGTGGGATTTAGGGTCTCATCCAATATACCAAAGTGACTGTCACTATATGATCTGTAGAGCAGCTGTGTGTGTTATTATATTTGTATTGTTTAATCTATTACTGAAATCAACAATTTTACAATCTTTTATTAATGGTTTACATAGGGTGAAGCCCAATTAAATAATATTAAAGTCAAAGATACAGAGGGAGAAGAAGAGACGTGTGTGACTGATATAAAGGCAGAAGATATAGAGGGAGAAGAAGAGACGTGTGTGACTGATATAAAGGCAGAAGATATAGAGGGAGAAGAAGAGACGTATGTGACTGATATAAAGGCAGAAGATATAGAGGGAGAAGAAGAGACGTATGTGACTGATATAAAGGCAGAAGATACAGAGGGAGAAGAAGAGACGTATGTGACTGATATAAAGGCAGAAGATACAGAGGGAGAAGAAGAGACGTATGTGACTGATATAAAGGCAGAAGATATAGAGGGAGAAGAAGAGACGTATGTGACTGATATGAAGGCAGAAGATATAGAGGGAGAAGAAGAGACGTATGTGAGGGGTGATCAGCAGTGTAAGGAGAAGGAGATCCCTACAGATATCAGCACAGGTGAGTAATAAACAATTATTACAGAAAAGAGTCACATATTCTCCTTGCTCAGTCACTACAACAATCTCTTATCCTACACCCTCCTCTGTCAGTACAGACTAATGCGGAATATGCATTTTCCAAGTGTGGAGTCAGGAGCCATCAGCCCCTATTTTACTCCTGCTCTCCCCCTCACATCATGTCACTGTGTTACCAGCCCAGAGATCTGACCAGTCTCCTCTCCAAACTCTCTGGTGTATCTCATACATCAGGAGCCATCAGCCCCTATTATAGTCCTGCTCTCCCCCTCACATCATGTCACTGTGTGTTACCAGCCCAGAGATCTGACCAGTCTCCTCCCCATACTCTCTGGTGTATCTCATACATCAGGAGACATCAGCCCCTATTATACTCCTGCTCTCCCCCTCACATCATGTCACTGTGTGTTACCAGCCCAGAGATCTGACCAGTCTCCTCCCCACACTCTCTGGTGTATCTCATACATCAGGAGACATCAGCCCCTATTATACTCCTGCTCTCCCCCTCACATCATGTCACTGTGTGTTACCAGCCCAGAGATCTGACCAGTCTCCTCTCCACACTCTCTGGTGTATCTCATACATCAGGAGCCATCAGCTCCTATTATACTCCTGCTCTCCTCCTCATATCATGTTACTGTGTGTTACCAGCCCAGAGATCTGACCAGTCTCCTCCCCACACTCTCTGGTGTATATCATACATCAGGAGCCATCAGCCCCTATTATACTCCTGCTCTCCTCTTCACATCATGTCACTGTGTGTTATCAGCCCAGAGATCTGACCAGTCTCCTCCCACACTCTCTGGTGTATCTCATACATCAGGAGACATCAGCCCCCATTATACTCCTGCTCTCCTCCTCACATCATTTCACTGTGTGTTACCAGCCCAGAGATCTGACCAGTCTCCTCCCCACACTCTCTGGTGTATCTCATACATCAGGAGCCTTCAGCCCCTATTATACTCCTGCTCTCCCCCTCACATCATGTCACTGTGTGTTACCAGCCCAGAGATCTGACCAGTCTCCTCCCCACACTCTCTGGTGTATATCATACATAAGGAGACATCAGCCCCTATTATACTCCTGCTCTCCCCCTCACATCATGTCACTGTGTGTTACCAGCCCAGAGATCTGACCAGTCTCCTCCCCACAATCCCTGGTGTATCTCATACATCAGGGGCCAGCAGCCCCTATTATACTCCTGCTCTCCTCCTCACATCATGTCACTGTGTGTTACCAGCCCAGAGATCTGACCAGTCTCCTCCCCACTCTCTCTGGTGTATCTCATACATCAGGAGCCTTCAGCCCCTATTATACTCCTGCTCTCCCCCTTACATCATGTCACTGTGTGTTACCAGCCCAGAGATCTGACCAGTCTCCTCCCCACACTCTCTGGTGTATATCATAAATCAGGAGCCATCAGCCCCTATTATACTCCTGTTCTCTCCCTCACATCATGTCACTGTGTGTTACCAGCCCAGAGATCTGACCAGTCTCCTCCCCACACTCTCTGGTGTATCTCATACATCAGGAGACATCAGCCCCTATTATACTCATGCTCTCCCCCTCACATTATGTCACTGTGTGTTACCAGCACAGAGATCTGACCAGTCTTCTCCCCACACTCTCTGGTGTATCTCATACATCAGGAGCCATCAGCCCCTATTATACTCCTGCTCTCCCCCTCACATCATGTCACTGTGTGTTACCAGCCCAGAGATCTGAGCAGTCTCTTCCCCACACTCTCTGGTGTATCTCATACATCAGGAGGCATCAGCCCCTATTATACTCCTGCTCTCCTCCTCACATCATGTCACTGTGTGTTACCAGCCCAGAGATCTGAGCAGTCTCTTCCCCACACTCTCTGGTGTATCTCATACATCAGGAGCCATCAGCCCCTATTATACTCCTGCTCTCCCCCTCACATCGTGTCACTGTGTGTTACCAGCAGCCATACTGTGTGCTAGCAGTACCCCTGCCTATGGTATTACATGCCCTGAGAGTGTCACTATTAGCACACGCCGGTCTATATATAAATCACTTATTTCTGGCATGGTGCGGCTGCTTGCTGGGGCACAGGCTCGGGGTTCCTCATGCCACGTGACACAATGCTTAGGAAAAATCTGGCGCAGCCCCTGTCATGTATCCACATGCTCCTGTAGCAGCCGGCCTCAGGGAATTGGCTAATGAACGGCTCCTGTTACTGAGTTGGCAGCACCAGAGTCTTGCTACCGTCGTCTTAGGTATATAATACATTTATTGAGCTTGTGTATGGGAACCAATCCTGCACATTCCCTGCTGATTACCTGTCCCCTGGCACTAGGATGACGGCCTTCTCTGGCTTCTGATCCATGGCCTTAAGAGCACACCTATGGTTCCTAATGGAAGTATATTCAGGAGCGTTCATGTCTAAGTAGGAGGACAGTGCCTCTTGCAAACTTCTGGTGCCTTCAGCATCCATTAATATATAATCCTGTAATCTCCAAGGTGGTAAAGGAGGAGTAGCGGGAAAAGGCGACCAGGACCCTATCAGAGGGGTGTGATCAGACCATGTTGTTTGAAAAATTCAAATGACCAGGTTCTGGGATACAATGTGATAAATATGGAGACTGACACAGGACATATTATAAAGGATAAGCATTTATTTCTCTAAGTTACAACAATGAGAACCTGCAAATAACAAGTTATACTCAGTTACAGTAATAAGAAGAACAAATTAGAATACTCAGCTCTTATCTCAGATGTTTCATGATCTGTCCCAGATGATGGTCATCGATTACGTAGTTTAAACAATATAGTTCAGTCGCCCTCAGGGTCCCTCTTTAATAACCCTGTCTGAATTTATTAAACTGAGGTGGGTTTATAGAAGTCTATATCCGCTGCAGACAGAACTAGCTTCAATCAGAACTAACCTGCTATGTGTAAGTCTCTAGGCTTTATACCCTGCAAGGATACGCTAACATTGTCTTACCAGATATTACATTCATGGTCTGTGATGCTGGGTGCAGTAGTCATTCAGTATAACATCATTCATCTTATCATGGACAACTGTCTCCTTTCACCTACTTATGAATACAATACCCCAAACATCTTACTGGACCGTTTCCATCTGAGATGCTGATAATAGGAAGATATATTTATTATAAGCATCCAGCCTAAAAGTTGTGTATATTCTTTCCACTCACTATGTCCTTCACACTAGGTCAAAGGTCAAATTCAGCTAATAAATGGGGGCATGAGGAAGCTACGGAACGGGCGACATTACTGGTCTGTTCATCAGTAGTGGAGGGTCTATCAAGATGAGGGTCTGGAGCAAGAATAAAATTTCCCATAAGGAGAAGTGCAATTTCTGGTAGCTTTTGCAAAGAAATATTTAAGAAATCGGGGCTGTCTGGCATGAGGGGCATAGAGAGAAGTGAGGGTGACATATTTATTATGAATCTTCCCAACAAGAATCCAATATCTACCATTGCAATCCACCCACTTGCTTTCCAGATGAATGGGGCAGGATCTATTAGAAAGGATGGCTACACCACAGGAGATATAGCATGTTGGGTAGTTATTGGTAAACTGAGGGTAAGACTGCAATGGAACATGTGATTCCTGAATGTCTACCACCGCCTCCTTCTGGTCAGTGAAATATGTTATTGCAAGACATCTCTTACTGGGAGAATTAAGACCTTTTACATTAAGACTTAAAAACTTCACCATGATAGGGATCAGATCATGGTATGAAACATCTAAGATCATCTGTATAAAGTCCAATAGAGTCTGTAGGACGTGTGCATACTTCAAACTATCAAATAACCCAAAAAATTAAATAGGGAACAAATATGGGAGACAAACAGAAATAGTGTCCATAAAGGAGCTAGAGATTCCGTCACTAGGGTACCGTGACAGAAAGGTAGAAAAAGGTGGCGGTCGGGCCTAAAAGGAAAACCCACCGACTACCCCAAGTAGCCATACGAGAGTGCAAAATCTAGTCATCATAGTAACAATTGTACAAAGAAATATCAAATCTCAATGTATCCAAAGAAGGTAAAGGCTAAGAACATGGCCAGATATCCAATTTAGGTACTACCAACACAGGTATAAGGGCAACAGGATGTTAGACGGATCAGTCATGCTTTGCCTGAACAACCAAATATTCTAGAAAGGTATTATGAAACATAACAGTGGAAAGATTATCAGACCATATAGCAATTAAGTAGGTCAGGAAATAAAGATAAAAAGATACGTTTTTAAACCTATAACGAGTAAATAAATCTGGGCCAAATAGAGATCCATGCCCAGTAACTTAGTCCCAGTTGGCACATGTTACAGTAGGAAACAAACTCTGAGTGTCTCTAACAGTCTTACTCCTTTATCATATTACTTAGACACTGAAGACAACTCCTCCGGGATTGGTTTAGGTGAAGTGTCAAGAAGGACTGTCAACACGAATGTTCCACTTTTTCAGAATAGCAGGGCCATCCTCGGGTGAAGGTATCACTGTGAAGGCGCTATTTCGCATTACAATAAGCTTAGTAGGAAAACCCTATTTGTATTGTACAGTTCCTTGTGTGGAATAGAAGCCTTTGGGCCAGCGTCACAGGAGAAATATCCGAAAATATCTGCAGATTATCCAGGCACTCAGCTGTGGATGAGGAAGACAAAGCAGCCTGTAGAATGCATTCCTTAATATGAAAAAGTGGACCCTGAGCAGAGTGTCCCTCGGTGCTTGGATAGGGGCCTGTTTTGACTTTGGGAGTCTGGATCCTATTAATAAGAAGGTCCGCGGCAGAAGCCTTCGGTGAAAGTTTCTGAAAAGAGGACCGTGGCATAATCATAAATCTTAGCATTTGTAACAGAATCCGGAACGCCCATTATTCTGATATTATTTCTCCGAGACCTGTCTTCTAAATCAATGACTTTATCACGGGTCTTCCTGAAGGGTGTCATGTGCTGAAATCAGATCTTTGTGAGACACAACAATCTCTTTCATCTCAGTCACGTGTGCCAATCTCACGGATATCTGACCTCAAAGCTTGAATATTAGAGTTCAGTTTTGAGGTTATTTCAGTCCTTAAATGTAGATAACATAGAATGTATAGAGCATAAAGTAACAGAACTATCTAGAGTGTCTTAAGACATCTTGAGCCATTACTGCTGGGCTGTGCAAGAAGAAGCAGATGATGATATAGCAGTCTCAGAAGGACCACCTGAATTTGAGGTACCAAAGAGATGGACAGGTGGGGGTGATTTGGTACCTTTTTAACCTTTTTTGAAAGCATGGTATACCAGCTCCAAAGAGACTAACATTTCAGAGATAGGAAAATTCAAACAATCTATAAATAAAAGGAGCAGTAGTACGCTGTCAGGAGGTTACATCAAGATGACTCCGTTCAAAATGACTTTCTTAGTCGTGGTGACAGGGGTATCTGAGCCAAAATTTCAAGTAAACATGATGTAATGCAACTCAAATAACACAGTAATGACCGAGAAATTCCACTAGAGGTCAGCGTGATCACAGACGTGAAGTACTCAGCACAGAGAGACAGAAATGGCAAAATATATTCAGTGGATAAATCCACAAAATAATATACTGTGAGGTTGTAATCAGAGTGTAACGAGCTGTACTCAGACGATACTTGATACTGGGCTCTGCATGTAGATTGAGAGGAAGTAGATTATAGTGGTACCATATAAATAGAAGGTAGTTTCACCTCCATGCAAATGCCTCAATTTAGTGTAGTGACCCCGGTCCAGCCATCAGGTAGCAGCTTATATCAATTTTAAACCTTATTGAAGGCAAAGTATGCGATGGTTGGGCACCATGATCCAAAATGGCAGCCATGTCACTTCCCAATATCTCTGCCGGGTTCCGGTGACTGTGGGCAGCCTGTTCTGTCCCCAGCAGTAGCGGGAGAGCATTTGCTCCCACCTAAGGCAAAAGCGACTCCAAGTCAGGTGGATAGAGCATGCAGGAAACACTGGGCACACTTAGCCCCAGAATTCAGCCCATGGCTTCAGCGGCGTCGCTAGGCTGCGGCAGTGAACAGTGACTGGAGTGTGCAGAGCAATCAGCTTTAGGGCAGGAGGAGTGGGGGACTTAATAGATTGGGTCTTGGTCCCAGCGGCGGCTGAGGGCTATCAGGTAGGGTAGATAAGAAGCCACTTAGTGAGGAGAGCTCCAGAAAGCACGTCTGGATGGACCACACTCCTCTTATTTATTAGTTTATATACTAACAGGGGTGACAGGTGTGGTACAGCCCTACAAAGGCAGATCCAATCTCTTTCTCATCAGACTCTGCTGTCTTCCCTGCACTCTCACTCAGATGTTCACTGCTGCCAGTAGCACACGTATGAGAAGCAGAAGTATGGCGGCAGCTGTATAGATTCTGATATGTAATTCTCTGTGTCATACTTACCATACACACATCATCCTTATTACTATTGAGAGAATAGATGTAAGACACTGATGATGGGGGTGTAAAAGTGAATTATAACCTAGCAGATGATGATTACAGGGTATTATATAGTGTATTGCATGTAAAATACCTTGTTCCACACCTACTCTGCTGTAGCAATATACCTTATATAAGGATGAGTAACACATGTACAGGCTTACCAGCGTATGAGCACACACATAAAGGAATGCTACCTTACCAATGCTTCCAGGAGTAACATTAGGAGACATTATTATAAAGCCTTCATTAAAAGTTATGTTTTATTATACACACACATTTACAATTAACTGTCCCAGAGAGTCGTCTTCTCCTATTGTTTACAAGATTAATATTGTTACAGAAAATGTCACATTTCCATAATGTATTTTATTTCCAGCAGATGGACACACAAGCAGGAACATCTCAGAAGGACATCTAATGTTATCCCCGGATTGTGACATAAAAGATAATGACAGTAGACAGGATTCTCCGGGAGATAACCCCATTACCCCAATTATACATCCAACTATATCAGCTGATCCCTCTGATCCTGGGAAATGTTCTCCTGATCACTCTGATATTGGTGCATCTGTTACAGCTCTGAGAGTAGATACAGTGTTTCCCTGTTCTGTAGATGCCAAATGTTTTACACAGAACACAAAGCTTATTAACCAACAGACAGGTAAGGCAGGTGAGAGGCCACTGATATGCTCTGAGTGTGGGAAATGTTTTACGCACAAATCACATCTTGTTATACATCAGAAACGTCACACAGGCGAGAAGCCAATTTCTTGTTCTGAGTGTGGGAAATGTTTTGCGCAGAAATCACATCTTGTTATACACCAGAGAAGTCACACAGGTGAGAAGCCATTTTTCTGCTCTGAGTGTGGGAAATGTTTTGCACGGAAATCAGATCTTGTTAGACATCAGAGAAGTCATACAGGTGAGAATCCATTTTCTTGCTCTGAGTGTGGGAAATGTTTTGCACTCAAATCAGATCTTGTTAGACATCAGAGAAGTCACACAGGTGAGAAGCCATTTTCTTGCTCTGAGTGTGGGAAATGTTTTGCACGGAAATCAGATCTTGTTATACATCAGAGAAGTCACACAGGTGAGAATCCATTTCCATGTTCTGAGTGTGGGAAATGTTTTGCAATCAAATCAGATCTTGTTAGACATCAGAGAAGTCACACAGGTGAGAAGCCATTTTCTTGCTCTGAGTGTGGGAAATTTTTTGCACAGAAATCAAATCTTATTAATCATGAGAGAAGTCACACAGGTGAGAGGCCATTTTCTTGCACTGAGTGTGGGAAATGTTTTGCACGGAAATCAGTTCTTTTAAGACATCAGCAAACTCACACAGGTGAGAAGCCATTTTCTTGCACTGAGTGTGGGAAATGTTTTGCACAGAAATCACATCTTATTCATCATGAGAGAAGTCACACAGGTGAGAAGCCATTTTCTTGCTCTGAGAAATAAATCATCTCATGTTGCACACAATAGACATCACTCATAATAAACTTACCTGACCCTTGCCTGGAAACGTCCATGTATGAAGGTATGGGAGATACCTGCTGCAGTCCCTTCTACTTACATTTGGGAGGTACGGTTGTTTTGTGGGAAGTACAGCAAATAGTAAATGATACATTGGCTCCATAACGTCTCGCTGACCCTCTGATTTTTACAAAGGCATGTTACACAAAATGACATTTGCATTAACAACCATTAATTAAACAAAAACACAACGCAATTTTTCCCCAAAAAACTTTATCTATAAAAAAAATATATTAAAAAATTGCCAATTCTGGTCTTCCTTCATTGACTCTATCAGGAGAACAAGAGCCTTTTTTGCAAGGACTGTGCCAACAGTAGCCAGTAGAGGAATCAGGCGTATCCCACAGAATATCTTTGCTACCACCATACATTGGGGAGAGAAGATAAAGTGCAGATTTCTGAACATTGCTTTTAGAAAGAACTTAAGAAGTGCATAGATCACAATGATCACAAGTCCGGGACAATGAGGTCAAGAAACCAACGCTGGGGTACTAATCACCTCAATACAGGACACTTGGAGCAAGAGACTAGGGTAAGGGCAACAACAATTTTTGAAACAACTAAAAAACCAGTTTGAAAAAAATCTAATAATTTAAAAAATGAGTATCGTCCAGTACAGAGGACTGTGTACTCAGCATGTCTAAGTACGTACCACTGGACGACGCGCTGGAGTGGGAGGAGGGGGTGGGCTGTGTGGGTCCTGGCTGAAAACAGCTCGATTGTTGAGGGTTTCCTGGTGCATACTGCATGGGTTGGTGATGTGGGTAGGTGGGTGGGGTCACATTTGGGGGACAGCATCTGGCAGGTGGTGTTATCTCACATGCCTTGACAAGACACTCATCATTTGCATGTCAGATAGCATCAAGTACCAGATGCTTGTAGATCTTCTTTTGACCCTCATTCATCAGTCGCATCTCCGCCGCGATGTAATTGCCAAGTTTGCTCCAGTCCAGGGCCCTATTAAGAACCTCCTCAACGTGAGTAAACAACTGTTGTGATCTGGGCGGGGCAGAAGTTGGTTTCCAGATGAACTCCGCTGTTTCAGGGGTCGTGGCTGTGGGGTTGGGTTGTCCACTTCAGTTGCCTCACTCATGGTAGACTCCACTTCCAACTCCGGTGTAATATCCTGCAATATAAAACAAAACTGAACTCCATGTAAAAATGTGTGTGTACAATACAATACAAATGTGTGTGTATTTACCAGATCCAGACTCTCCGATGTCTCCTCTTCCACAAGAGTGGGAGAATCCGGATCCAGATTACACTGTGACCTTATCCTTGGCTCTTGCTCCAAAGTGATTTTCATGAGGTCATAAAACCACAGCGTTGGCTTGTAAACCTCATCCGTCCCGTCTCCTGAACGTTGTGAATACATGTACTTCTTGTGCTCCTATAAAAACACTGTTAGCTGTTCCTGTCTCTATTGTATCTGATCAGCTGGTCATATGCCCGATTCCTCTGTGTCCTGTTGGCATAGTCCACGCTTATCACACGGCACAGGAACTCGTTCTCGTGATACAATTCAATGAATTCAGACCAGAATTTGTGATTTTCCTCTGCTGACACATCTGTGGGAAAAATATTATACACAATTTATCTACAAAGTACAAGTGTAATGTACACACCTATGTCATACAACCTGTATAGTAACGCACAAATAGCAACTTCATTTATGAGCACCCAGCTGAAAATAGAAACCCATCTCCAGCACCGTTACACATTATTACACACTGTTATGCCCATTACATCTAATGCTACACACCGTAATGCTCATTACACATTATTACACACCGTAATGCCCATTACACCTAATGCTACACACTGTTATGCCCATTACACATTATTACACACCGTAATGCCCATTACACCTAATGCTACACACCGTTATGCCCATTACACATTATTATACATCCGTTACACATTATTACACAGTGTAATGCCCATTACACATTATTATACATCCGTTACACATTATTACACAGCGTAATGCCCATTGCACATTATTACACAGTGTAATGCCCATTGCACAGTATTACACATCCGTAATACCATTAACATATTATGCTGCAAACCGTTATGCCCATTACACATTATTACACACCTATGCCCATTATACATTATTATTATTGCGCTACTTGTAATCGGTCTACCTCATTCAGTGGGATAACAGCAGATGTCATTTTTTTTTTTACATTTTTTTTTTTTTCAATTTACATGAACAAAATAAGACATAAAAGACAAAGTCATATTAGAAAAATTTAGCACGACCGACACATGATTTACATCTAGCATAGAAATTTCCAAAATAAAGGGAAAACATCTTTTCCAGAAGTGTGTTGTATATAGCAATAAGCTCTCATTAGGGGTTAAACTAAATAGGCATAGTGATACTGTATTTTTCAGCCGGCAGTACGCCTTTGACGTATTTATCGTACAGATTCTGTATAACAGTAAAAATATATAGACAAACTAACAAAGAACATAAGAAGGAAAGAAAGAAAGAATAGAGAGGGGGGATTTGAGGGGGTTGGATGAGGGGTAGTTTGGGGTTTGTCTCCTAAATCTGCCAGGATCCATCGATATATCGTAACTGACTTAACTTCAAACTATTCAGCAATTGTATTGATTCAGTAAATACTTAAAGGGGGAGCAGCTATCCACCTAAACATCTCAGAAATACTTGTGACCTATAGCTAAGGTTATCTAGACGTATCTAGGGAGACATAGATGTGGGCTTGCATCTCCATTGTTTCAGCAAATACTTAAAGGGGGAGCAGCTATCCACCTGAAACATCTCAGAAATACTTGTGACCTATAGCTAAGGTTATCTAGACGTATCTAGGGAGACATAGATGTAGGCTTGCATCTCTATTGATTTTGATGAAATGAAAACTCCCCACTTCCGGAGAAAGTTCAAATCTTTCTCCGGGTTGTCTTGAGTCGTCTCATATCGATCATAATACATATACCTCATAAGGAGATCATCTACCTCTCTCAGTGATGGAGTGTGACTAGAGATCCAAGAATTCATAATCACTTTTTTTGCCACTGTCACAAGGTTCATCAGAAAAGGAATCGAGAGTTAGACACCCCCAATTTCCAATTGTCAAATGATCGAAAAGTAGGGGACTAGGGTCCAAATTTACATGTAGTGCTAGAGTGGAGTTTATATAAGAAACTACTTTATACCAAAACTTTTTAATTTTTCTGCAGTTCCATATATTATGAAATATTGTCGCTGAGGGAGCACCACACTTTGGACATCGTCCAGATACGTCCTCCATGTAGTGCTTTCTCTGACCTTGGGCCACATATGCTCTAAAAAGCATTTTGACATGAACCTCCTGTAAGACGGAGGCTCTTAGTGTCCTAAGGGTTCTGTCATAATATTTAAATAAGGTATTGTCCTTTAATAAAGATGGTATATCCTTAAACCAGGGCTTCCGAAAATGATCAATTCATTTGGGTGTGTTGGTTTTCATTAGTATCCCATACAGTATTCTGGTTTTATACTTTTTTTCTGAAAACCTAGAGAGGACATGGTTTAAAGGGTCTAAAGTCAATTCTGTCACAGAGCTAGAGGGTATAGACATGGTGAATTGTGTGACTTGCATCAGGGAAAATAGGCTACTACTATGAAGATTAAATTCACATTGTAAAACCCTATAAGATTTTATATTACCTCCAGGGTCAAACACTTGCGATACGTCTCGAAGCTCCTTCGAGCTCAGTCTCAAACAGGCCAAGTTCTCCATTCCTGGTGTAAAGGAGGGGTTACCCCAAATGGGTATCCACTCCCTTCTGGTCGTATTTCTATGCAATGTGACGTTCACTGCGCCCCATGCTTCATCTATAGCAGGTTAGTACTAATATGTTTAGGAAGAAGACGTCTCTGGGTAAGTAGAAGAGCTCCCGGAGAGTATGGATAAAAGTAACCTCGTTCTAGTTCATAATCCGTGAACAAGCTACCCTCTGTCAGCCAATCTAGTGCGAATCTAACTAAAAGTGCTCTGGAGTAATGCGGAAGATCCAGTAAGCCCAATCCTCCATTTGATTTTGGGCATCTCATTTTCCATGAGGCAATTCTAGGTTTCTTAGATTTCCAAATACATTTGGAGCAAATCTTATCAATATGTTTAATGTCTTTCTTAGTCAATTTAAGTGGCAGCATTTGCATTGGGTACATCAGTTTGGGTAGGAGAATAGACTTGACCACCTCCAACCTGCCTAACAATGAAAAGGTAAATCGTGCCACTGTTCCAAAGATTTTTCCATTTTTGAAATGACGGAGCTAAAAGTCAAAGTATATATCACAGCTAAATTGTTAGATATGAGGATACATATGGAGAAAGAGAGAGAGGCTGTATTGTCGATGCACAAAGAAGGGAGTAACCTGGTTGTCACACCCGTCTGAAAAATTCCTAAAATATAACTTTTATTCATATAAGGTTTAAAATAGTGTGACAATAACTAACACACAAACTATGAGTGTAGACGAAACATAGAGGTTAAAATCAAGACATATACAACATATACCACAAGTGCAATAAAGATAATAAATGTGATTAAAGATTAAAAGTGTATCCGCGTATTTGTTCCTATGTCCTATTATCTATTATTGCTCTTAATTGTACACCAGTCTGATAATTCTTGTCAACATTTAATCTATATATATATATATATATATATATGACTAGTTATTAATACGTGCAGTGTCGGGATTATCTCGCTCTTATGATTACGTTATAGCTGCTGATCTAATCCCACTAGCATGTACATTATGTGATGCAGATATGTACCATATCAATCATACAGGAAGATCACTCTGTTTTTTCCAATCTCAATGGGGTTCTTTAATGTCGGATATGTAGATCTTATTCAATCACATTCGTTCTCATATCAGGTTATGTTCTTTGTTATATGTCATCAATGGTAAATAGTGTAAATAAAGCATGCAGGTATTATTCTTCTGCCTGGGAATTGGCACATTGTTAGGCGCCGGGGTCCGCTCGGCCGTGCGGCCCGGCGCCTAGCAACCAGGGACGCCGTGCGCGTTCAGCCGCCGGCTCCCTGGCAACGCTAAGACGCCGGGCGCACGGAGCCGCCTCTGGCCTTAGCAACGGGGACGCCACGTGCAGCCGCGTTCCCCGTTGCTGGGGCTATCCTCATTACCCTGATTATGTGCTGGCCGTGCAGCATGCAAGCTGCACGGCATTTCTATTTGATTGTCCTGTCTGGATCTTGATTGGAGGGTGCCTGAATAAAGGCACCCTCAGGACTTCTTACAGACGCCGGTGATAGCTTCCTGTTTGCCTGTGTCTGCTGCAGAGAGTTCCCAGTCCCGGTCTATTTGGTTGTTCCTGACCTCGGAGATCCTGTACTCGGAAGTTTACTATCTGTTCCTGGAGTCTGACCGAGCACCTTTAACATCTGGTGGTGTTCGTGAGTCGCGGCGCAGATGTGCGCTGTGTTATAATGTAACGGTCCCCTGAGTCTAATATAGAATTAAAAACCAGCAGTAAAATAGGAATAATGCGGGGATTCAAGATTTTATAAAGTTCAGGGGTAAATCCGTGTGGGCCCGGTGCCTTGACCATTATTATATGAGAGATTGCCGAGGCAACCTCCTCGTCAGAAATCTTAGAAATTAGAGTGTCTCCCATAGAATCTGACAGTTGCGGTATAGGCAAACCCTCCCAAAACGAGGCCTCCCCAGCCTTGTGTATGTGCGGATCTGAGTACAGGGTAGTATAATAATTCCTCAGTACCTCCGCTATCTGGGCACTTGATGAGGTAGTAGACCCATCTCCCTTTTTTAAAGGGTAAATCGTTGACGGCTTACGCTGTCCGCTCAGCAGGTTGGATAGTAATTTACTAGATTTATTGGCAAATCTATGAATTTTACAGCCTTTTGTAAAAGTGTAAGACGCCTCCATTTTAATAAACAAGTTTTCAAATTGTTGTCTGGCTTTTTATAAGAGGCTTTAGTAGTAATTGAGGGGTTGGATTTATAAAATTGAAAGGAGGAATTCAGCATATCTTGCGCTTGGGTGAACTGTAAAATGGAGCTTTTTTTTCAGGGAAACAGTATGTGATATTATGGCGGCCTGCCAATACAGCGTAGGATTTGTTAATTTTGTCCGTTATCAATATCAAAATCATCCCAAGTTCGGAACACTACCTCTTTCAGGGATTGTGACCTATTAATGGATGAGGGACACCTCCAACGTATTGAGCTACCTCTATCTGGAGCCACTTGTAACTCAATCCAAATAACCGCATGATCTGAAATCGTTATTGGTTCCATCACTGCTTTAGAAATCTTTGGGATGAGAGCTATTGATGTCAATATATAATCTATCCTAGACAGTCGGCCCGTAGCAGCCGATAGGCATGAATAATCTCTGTCTGTCGGGTGTAATGTGCACCAAGAGTCTAACATCTGGAGTTTCCGAGCAAATTCTGGCACACCAAATTTTGTAACTTTAACATTAGAGGAGGTGAGGGATTGTCTGTCAAGATGGGGAAGGGAGATTAGATTCAGGTCCCCACCAAATAACAAGGGTAAGTGTGAGTGAGGTAATGAAATATTGACAAGTTTCGTCAGGAATTGTAAAGAGTACACATTCGGTGCATATACACAAACAGCATCTTTTCATACATCAATTTGCCTATTACATACCGACCCACAGGGTCAATTCCGATATCTGAAGTCTCAATCGATAAAGAGGATCTTGCTATAAGTGCAACACCCCGCGCCTTTGAATTATAAGAGGCAGACATCAGGACTCTTGCAGACATACAATGTCTAAACATAACTTTTTCAGATACATGAGAACACATTTGTGCTTTTTAGGGGAATTTAGTCCTACATTCCAGCTACCTACATGTAAGGCCATACCAGCACTTCTTTCCTCATATCAGGGGACAGTTCACTCAATGCATAATTACCTTCTACATTGGAGATAACATCAGAGTTACAGAGATACATAGGAGATGATAGGAGAGAGATAACCCAGTGGTGTTCCAAAATACGAACAGAGAGAACAAGAAAAAACAACAATTGTAACAACATCGGGGATACTTCCATATACAGAAAGCAGCACTAGCCGCTTAGGGAGGAAACCGCACCGGCCTGCCATCTGCTTAATAATAGCTATATGAAGGCAGCATAAAACCATTGTGTAACCAGTGAAGACACAGAATACAATATAGCAGGGGAACATATTTGAGTTGTTCAAACTTAACCAATCAGTCTTGGATTCCATGGGGTGGGGAGGGGTAGGTCCCTGAACATATCAGGAATCTCACTAGTTGGGGAGAGCATTGGGCTGAGCCAGGGAAGAAAAAATGGGTAAAATAAAGTTTCTCATACGTCTGTGAGGATACTGGGGATGACATCAAGACCATGGGGTATAGACGGGATCCGCAGGAGACATGGGCACTCTAAAGACTTTTCATTGGGTGTGAACTGGCTCCTTCCTCTATGCCCCTCCTCCAGACCTCAGTTTTAGAAATGTGCCCAGGCAGACTGGATGCACTCTGAGGAGCTCTCCTGAATTTCTCTGGAAAGACTTATGTTAGGTTTTTTATTTTCAGGGAGATCTGCTGGCATCAGACTCCCTGCTTCGTGGGACTGAGGGGGCAGAAGCAGAACCAACTTCCTCAGAGTTTCATGGCTCTGCTTCTAGCTGACAGGACACCATTAGCTCTTGAAGGGAACTGAACGCTAACCGTGTCTAGATGCTTACTCCCACAGCGCGCCGTCACCCCCTCGCAGAGCCAGAAGTCAGGTGAGTATGAGAAGAATGATCTTCTATCAAGTAAGTGACGACTGAGGTAGTGCGGCTGGCGGGAGCGCAGCATGCCATTGCTGCCCACACACACAGGCACTGCAGGTCGCGGGGGGGGGGGGGGGTGCCCTGGGCAGCAAGAAAAATACCTCAAACTGGCTAAAAGGGGGCATAAGATGCCGTTGGCACAGCCCTATCCCCTCCAGTATAAATAATAAGTCATATACTGAATGTAAGGACGCGCCATTGTGGGGGCGGATCTTCTTCCCCAGTCAGCCAGCACACTACTCAGTGCCATTTTCTCTCTTTCCTCAGGCTGCAGAGAACACGCTGGTCCTCTCCTCCACTTCTGACAAGAACAGGGTGCTAAAAAAGGTGGGCAAAAAGCGATTGAGGTGCATTTGATAGTGTATATTACTATTTAAAAGCAATTTTGGGCTGTGGACATACTGTGTTCACAGGCAATACTGGCGCTGGGTTTGTGAACTGGCTGCTCCTATCCTGTGTCCCTCTGACAGATTTTAGTGTGGGTCTGTCCCCAAAATAAGTCCCAGTGTGTCTGTGAGTGTGGTGTACACGTGTGAGGCATGTGCATCAGGGAGTTTCTCCCCGGAGGAAGCCACTTTAGGGAAACAGAGTTCTGAGGTGGTGGCGCTACCGGCACACCAAGAGCCTGCATGGGTGAAAGAGCTATGTGACAGTATGCATCTGATTAACCGTAGATTAACCGTAGATTGGATAAATCTGAATCTAAGGCTGCATGCTGGAGAAAATCTGTGGAAGTTGTGATTTTTCAGGATGCTGTTATTCCCTCTGGGTCACGTAAGAGACCATTTGCAAATGTCATAAACACTGGTACCGACACAGATTCTGATGCTTGTGTCGACGATAGTGAATCCAGAGAGATAGATCATAAATTGGCAAAAAGAATACAATATATGATTGTGGCTATAAGGGACGTGTTAGAGGTTACAGAAAGCACTCCTGTACCTCAGGAAAAAGCTTATTTATGTAAGGAAAAGAAATCCAAAGTCACGTTCCCTCCTTCACACGAACTAAATGCTCTGTTTGAAGGGATGTGGGTGAATCCTGATAAACAATTTCGTATTCCCAAAAGGATTCACATCGCTTATCCTTTCCCGGTCGAAGACAGGAAAAAATGGGAGTCACCCCCTATGTTAGATAGTGCACTATCCAGGTTGACAAAGAGGGTAATTCTCCCTGCTCCTGACACGGCTTCTCTTAAAGAGCCGGCAGACCGCAAAATGGAAACTACATTGAAATCCATTTATGTTACCAATGGTACACTGATTAGGCCCACTATTGCCTGCGCGTGGGTGAATCGCGCTATTGAAAAATGGTCAGAAAGCGTGTCATCAGAAATTGACACAATTGATAAAGATGAGATACTCCTTAAATTAGGGATTATCAAGGACGCTGCCGCCTACATGCTGGAAGCAATGAAGGATATTGGACTATTGAGTTCACAAGCCGCTACCATGGCAGTATCGGCTAGGCGGGCGTTGTGGATTCGCCAGTGGAACGCGGATGCAGATTCCAAAAGAAATATGGAGGCTCTCCCATATAAAGGTGAGGCCTTATTTGGCGATGGACTGGATGCGTTAGTCTCGGCGGATACTGCAGGTAAGTCGACATTTTTGCTATCTGCACCTGCACCAGCAAAAAAGACCTATCACCTGCAAATGCAGACCTTTTGGCCCAATAAATACAAAAAGGCGAGAGGTTCCCCCTTCTTTGCTGGTAAGGGAAGGGGAAAGAAGCCCACAGCGGCTCCAGGTTCCCAAGAGCAGAAGTCTACCCCTACTTCTACCAAATCCCTAGCATGACGCTGGAGCACCCTTGCGGGAGGCCGCTCGGGTGGGGGCACATCTCAGTCTCTTCAGCCAGGATTGGATTCTATCTGGCCTGGATCCCTGGGTGTTGCAAATAGTGTCACAGGGATACAAACTGGAGTTTCAAGACGTTCCCCCATGCCGATTTTTCAAATTGACCTTGGCAGTTTCTAAGTCAGAAAGAGAAGCAGTAACAGCGGCAATACAAAAATTATGTCAAGACCAGGTCATAGTCCTGGTACCGTTGTCACAACAAGGGAGGGGTTTTTATTCAAGCCTCTTTGTAGTTCCGAAGCCGGACGGCTCGGTCAGACCGATCCTAAATCAAAAAGATCTGAATTTCTTCCTGAAAAAGTTCAAGATGGAATCACTTTGGGCGGCGATTGCCAGTCTGGAGGAGGGGGACTACTTAGTGTCGGTGGACATAAAGGATGCTTACCTGCATGTTCCCATTTATCCTCCTCACCAGGCTTATCTGAGATTCGTGATTCAGGATTGCCATTACCAATTCCAGACGTTACCTTTCGGTCTCTCCACGGCGCCGAGGGTATTCACCAAGGTGATGGCGGAGATGATGGTGCTTCTTCGTCAGAAAGGAGTCAATATAATCCCTTATCTGGATGACTTCCTGATAAAGGCGAGATCCAGGGAGCAGTTATTACAAAACATATCCCTCTCCCTGTCAATACTCCAGCAACACGGGTTGATCATAAATGACCCAAAGTCACAGTTGGAACCGACGACAAGGTTGTCTTTCCTCGGGATGATTCTGGACACAGAAGTTCAGAGAGTATTTCTTCTGCTGGAAAAGGCTCTGGAAATCCAGAAAATGGTAAAACAGATATTGAAACCATCAACTGTGTCGATCCATCAGTGCTTTCGGTTGTTGGGGAAGATGGTGGCAGCCTACGAGACCATACAGTTTGGCAGGTTCCATGCCAGAGTATTCCAGTGGGTTCTGTTGGACAAGTGGTCGGGGTCACATCTACACATGCACAGAAAGATAATCCTGTCGTCAAAAACCAGGATTTCCCTCCTGTGGTGGTTGCACAGCGCTCACCTGCTAAAGGGACGCAGGTACGGGATTCAGGACTGGGTCCTAGTAACCAGGGATGCAAGTCTCCGAGGCTGGGGAGCAGTCTCTCAGGGAGAAAACTTCCAGGGACGTTGGTCACGACAGGAAGCCTGCCTTCACATAAACGTTCGGGAGCTAAGAGCCATTTACAACGGCCTTCAACAAGCGGTACATCTTCTTCAAGACCGTCCCATGCAGATCCAGGCAGACAATGTAACAGTAGTCGCATACATAAACAGGCAGGGCGGAACAAAAAGCAGAGCAGCAATGGCAGAGGCAACAAAAATCCTCCGCTGGGCAGAAAAACATCTACAAGCTCTGTTGGCAATATTCATTCCGGGAGTAGACAACTGGGAAGCAGACTTCCTCAGCAGACACGATCTCCATCCAAGAGAGTGGGGCCTCCACCAAGAAGTCTTCGCAGAGGTAACAAGACTTTGGGGAGTTCCTCAAATAGACATGATGGCGTCTCACCTCTACAAGAAGCTTCAGAGATACTGTTCCAGGTCGAGAGACCCTCAGGCAGTAGCAGTGGATGCACTGATGACCCAGTGGGTGTTTCAGTTAGTGTATGTTTTCCCTCCACTTCTGCTGATCCCAAAAGTACTCAGGATCATAAGAAAGACAAGGGTTCGAGCAATCTTCATTGCCCCAGACTGGCCAAGAAGGGCTTGGTACCCAGATCTTCAGCAGTTACTCATAGGAGATCCTCTGCCTCTTCCTCTTCGGAAAGGACCTGCTACAGCAGGGGCCGTGTGTGTACCAAGACTTACCGCGGCTACGTTTGACGGCATGGCTGTTGAGAGCTGGATCCTAGCCAGGAAGGGTATTCTTCAGGAGGTCATCCCCACCCTTATTCAGGCCAGAAAGGGAGTAACGTCAAAACATTACCACCGTATTTAGAGAAAATGTGTGTCTTGGTGTGAATCCAAGAAAGCTCCTATGGAAGAGTTTCACTTAGGACGTTTTCTCCATTTTTTGAAGGATGGTGTGGAGACGGGCCTACGATTGGGATCAATCAAGGTGCAGATTTCGACCTTGTCAGTATTCTTCCAAAAACAATTGGCCTCTATTCCAGAGGTTCAGACCTTCGTGAAAGGGGTTCTGCACATCCAGCATCCATTCGTGCCTCCAGTGGCACCATGGGACCTTAATGTGGTATTGCAGTTCTTTCAATCGGATTGGTTTGAGCCTCTACAAAAGGTAGAGTTGAAGTTTCTCACTTGGAAAGTGGTGATTTTTTGACATTGGCATCCGCAAAGCGGGTGTCTGAATTGGGGGCCTTGTCTCACAAGAGCCCTTACCTGATTTTCCATGAAGATAGGGCACAGTTACGAACTCGCTAACATTTTCTTCCAAAGGTGGTTTCTGCTTTCACATAAACCAACCTATGTGCCAGTAGTTACTGACACTTTCTCTGATTCAAAGTCTCTAGATGTGTTTAGAGCTTTGAAAATCTATGTTGCTAGAACAGCTCGTATACGGGAAACAGAGGTTCTGTTTGTCCTGTATGCTCCCAACAAGATTGGGTGTCCTGCTTCCAAGCAGACTATTGCACGTTGGATTAGAAATACGATTCAGCAAGTTCATACTACGGCTGTATTGCCGTTACCGATGTCGGTAAAGGCCCACTCCACTAGGAAGGTGGGCTCATCCTGGGTGGCTGCCCGGGGAGTCTCGGCATTACAACTTTGCCGAGCAGCTACTTGGTCAGGGTCAAACACATTTGCTAAGTTCTACAAGTTTGATACCTTGGCCGATGAGGACCTAAAGTTTGGTCAATCGGTGCTGCAGGGTCATCCGCACTCTCCCGCCCGTACTGGAGCTTTGGTATAGACCCCATGGTCTTGATGTCGTCCCCAGCATCCTCTAGGACGTATGAGAAAATAGGATTTTGATAACCTACCGGTAAATCCTTTTCTCCTAGTCCATAGAGGATGCTGGGCGCCCGTCCCAGTGCGTACTTTACCTGCAGTTTAGTTATTAGAGTTACACAAGTTGTGTTGTATTAGTTCAGCATGTTGCTGCAATTGGTTGATACCTGTTGGCGTGTGTTATGTTGATTGCCACGTTGTGCACCATGGTTGAAGTGTGAGCTGGTATGTGTCATGACTAAGGTTTTTGTGAACCCGGTGCTAGCGAAGTCTGCGCGGGCGACTGGAGGACTACACGAATACCACCACTGACCTGGTTTTGGAAGTGTTGTGGACTCGGGGTCTCTTCCGGTGACTGGGAAGAGGAACCGCGGCAGAGATGGCCGAATCCAAGTTCTCCTCATGCAGGATGAGGTCGGCAGACAGGAAGCACGTGTGGGCGCTGAAGGTCTCCTGAAAGACAGAACTGGAAAGGCGCTGATGAATCAGTGAAGAATAACAGGTACAACTGTGCTAAAGGGCACGGGGTGCTTGGGGACACTGAGGTGCTTGGAGACACTGAGGTGCTTGGAGACACTGAGGTGCTTGGAGACACTGAGGTGCTTGGAGACACTGAGGTGCTTGGAGACACTGAGGTGCTTGGAGACACTGAGGTGCTTGGAGACACTGAGGTACGTAGAGGCACTGAGGTGCGTAGAGGCACTGAGGTGCGTAGAGGCACTGAGGTGCGTAGAGGCACTGAGGTGCGTAGAGACACTGAGGTGCGTAGAGACACTGGGGTGCGTAGAGACACTGGAGTGCGTAGAGACACTGGGGTGCTGAGGCACGGAGGCACGGAGGTGCTGGAAGCACGGAGGTACTGAGGCACGGAGGTGCTGAGGCACGGAGGCACGGAGGTGCTGAGGCACGGAGATGCTGAGTCACGGAGATGCTGGAAGCACGGAGGCACGGAGGTGCTGGAAGCACGGAGGTACTGAGGCACGGAGGTGCTGAGGCACGGAGATGCTGAGTCACGGAGGTGCTGGAAGCACGGAGGCACGGAGGTGCTGGAAGCACGGAGGTACTGAGGCACGGAGGCACGGAGGTCCTGAGGCACGGAGGTACTGAGGTGCTGAGGCACGGAGATGCTGAGTCACGGAGGTGCTGGAAGCACGGAGGCACGGAGGTGCTGGAAGCACGGAGGCACGGAGGTCCTGAGGCACGGAGGTACTGAGGTGCTGAGGCACGGAGGTACTGAGGTGCTGAGGCACGGAGGTACTGAGGTGCTGAGGCACGGAGATGCTGAGTCACGGAGGTGCTGGAAGCACGGAGGTGTTGGAAGCACGGAGGTACTGAGGTGTTGGAAGCACGGAAGTACTGAGCTCTGGAGATCCCAACTACAACAGTAGTAAAACTGAAACACGACAGCTGTGGTTTTCAGTGGAGAACATGGAATTCAGTACTGTGCCTTTAAGACGAAACATTGCAGCTGTGCCTTTACATTGAGACTCAGGGAAATGGTGAAATCAAATGGCAACACACAAGTAACCATACAGGAACAAGGGAACAGAGTTTCCACAGGAACTTAGGTACAATGGTTACCTTAAGGGAGCTCAGCATAAAGACTCTCACAAGGCTGTATGTGACACGAGGAAATGGCCCAGATTCCAACTCAGCCTCCTGATTTATACTTCCTGGTCCTTGATGATTGGTGGGCAGGATTAGGTGATGTCACTGTCATGTGACTACTCTAGCCAAGGCTGTGATGTAGAATGAGGCCTAGCAGGCCAAGAGAACACTGAAGCCTGGACTTCTGCAAAACACAGGATGCTTGCTTTTAGATTACTGAATTCAGCCTCACACAGGAGATCACCACAGGTGGAGCTGATTACCTCTCAGGCAGAGAACTCAGGAAACTCAGTGCTGACAAGCTGTTTAACTCCGTGAGTGAAAAGACACAGGATCCAGGACAGAAAGCAGGGGTAAGTCACCAAATATGAGAATTACAGTCAGGATTGTGACAGTATCCCCCTCTTCGAGGGTGGACTCCGGACACCCATCCAATCTTAGGGGAACTTGAGAAATTCATACAGAAGAATTTAGGACCTTTGTTGATGCCTCTTCTTCTTATGGGAACGTTTGGTTTTGACCAAGGACCGCGGGATCTCCTGTAAAGAAAAACCTTCCTTAGAAAACATGGGGGCTCCCAAGAAAGGAGTAGCATCATGGACTGGATCAAATTCAGAGTCTGAGTCCAAGTCTAATGGAAGATATGAATCTCCCATAGATACACAGTTTGCAGATGAAAATGAGGTGCACTGGAGATTTAAATTCTCTGGGCTAGGAGAGACTCCAACATGAGCAATTTTAATGGTCGGATTCTTACTGAAGGAGATTCTTAGATTATCCCTGGGAGGACAGCACAAACTTCCTTCTGCATTCCCTTTAGAGCCTGATTTCTTTACCGAGTCAGATTCCATAGGTTTAGGACCAAATTCTTTAACCACAGCATTACTAAAATTCTGTAAGTCATGGAACACAGGATCATTACTCTCAAAAAGCATGTTGGCCCACTCCAAAGCTCTTCCTCTGAATGCCAGGAACAGATATCGAGTAACGTTGGAAGGAGTTACTGCACCTGAAGGATCAGACTCCATCCGAGACAGAAATTGTTCAACCAAAGCGGCATATTGCAGTAAATCTCCATCGAAGTAAATTGGTGGTAAACCATCAGACGAAAGCTTAGAGGCTGAAACTGGAGAAATCTTTGACTGGACGAGTAGGACTGGATTGGATCCGGGGATGCTTGAATTGGCTGGAACCAAAGGAGACTGACCAGGCTGGTCCTGGAGTAACACTGGACCGGCTGGAACCGGAACGAACTGACCAGGCGGAGCCTGGAGTATTGCTGGACCGGCTGGAACCGGAACGGACTGGCCAAGCTGGGCCTGGAGTATTACTGGACCGGCTGGAACCGGGACGGACTGACCAGGCTGGGCCTGGAGTATTGCTGGACCGGCTGGAACCGGGACGGACTGAGTCCTTTCTTCACGGGGCTGAACCAAGGCAGGAGCCCCCACTTCACGGGGCTGGGCTGAGGCAAGAGCCCCCACTTCAAGGGGCTGGGCTGAGGCAAGAGCCCCCACTTCAAGGGGCTGGGCTGAGGCAAGAGCCCTCTCTTCACGGGGCTGGTCTGCGCTCTGAAGGCTCTCTGGCTGGGCAGCGCTCTGAAGGCTCTCTGGCTGGGCAGCGCTCTGAAGGCTCTCTGGCTGGGCAGCGCTCTGAAGGCACTCTGGCTGGGCAGCGCTCTGAAGGCTCTCTGGCTGGGCAGCACTCTGTAGACCCTCTGGCTGGGCAGCACTCTGTAGACCCTCTGGCTGGGCAGCACTCTGTAGACCCTCTGGCTCTGGACCCTCGGATCCCCTTCCTGGGGCTGTACCCTCGGAACCCCCTCCTGGGGCTGGACCCTCTGAAGAACCCCCTCCTGGGGCTGTGCCCTCTGAAGAACCCCCTCCTGGGGCTGGACGCTCTGAATCCCTCACTGGGGCTGGACACTCTGAAGAACCCCTTCTTGGGGCTGGACACTCTGAAGAACCCCTTCTTGGGGCTGGACACTCTGAAGACGCCCCCCCTGGGGCTGAAGACACGGACGCCCCCCCTGGGGCTGGACACTCTGAAGACGCCCCTCCTGGGGCTAGACACTTTGAAGACGCCCCTCCTGGGGCTGGACACTTTGAAGACGCCCCTCCTGGGGCTAGACACTCTGAAGACGCCCCTCCTGGAGCTGGACACTCTGAAGACGCCCCTCCTGGGGCTGGACACTTTGAAGACGCCCCTCCTGGGGCTGGACACTCTGAAGACGCCCCTCCTGGGGCTGGACACTCTGAAGACGCCCCTCCTGGGGCTGGACACTCTGAAGACGCCCCTCCTGGGGCTGGACACTCTGAAGACGCCCCTCCTGGGGCTGGACACTCTGAAGACGCCCCTCCTGGGGCTGGACACTCTGAAGACGCCCCTCCTGGGGCTGGACACTCTGAAGACGCCCCTCCTGGGGCTGAAGACACGGACGCCCCCCCTGGGGCTGGACACTCTGACTCCTCTGTGACTCTAAATGGCTTGAATATTCTTCTCTGGACACCCAACTTGGGATAAGGTCTTTTAATCACCGGACCCCAGTCATAAATTTGAGTCTCTTTCCGAGTAGCCATCTTGATACCCCCGTCAGCAGTAGCAGGATCGGCTACTGTGGATGACTTGTAGACATGAGCACTGTGATACTGCGATTTGTCACCATTCCCTGGCTTGCGAAGAATGCAGTCTTTAACAAAATGACCAGAATTTCCACAGTAAAGACAGAGATGTAGCTCCTTACGCCGCTGACGTTCAGCTTCAGAGAGCTTGGGCCGTGGATAGCTCTGATGAAAAACTTTCCCTTGCGCAGAGGAAGAGACTCTATTAACTGGATGGGACAAAACAGGATCAACAACGTTGGTAGTATTCCTGAGGAGATCAGGCATCACAGAGAGAATACTAGGCAAAAGTTCTTGTAACTGTAGTAACATCTGGTAGAAAATCTGCAGTTGGTCAGGAGTCTTAGAGCAGAAGGTCATAGAATCTCTGGAGGACGAATTCCGCTGCAGACACTGTGCCAATCGATGCTGAGTCGACTCCAGACCTTCCAAGCGTCCTGCAATATTGCTTAGGAGGTCATGCGTCAGACTAACACTTTCGGCCGGGTCCATGTGGCCATTTCCTACTGTCATGACTAAGGTTTTTGTGAACCCGGTGCTAGCGAAGTCTGCGCGGGCGACTGGAGGACTACACGAATACCACCACTGACCTGGTTTTGGAAGTGTTGTGGACTCGGGGTCTCTTCCGGTGACTGGGAAGAGGAACCGCGGCAGAGATGGCCGAATCCAAGTTCTCCTCATGCAGGATGAGGTCGGCAGACAGGAAGCACGTGTGGGCGCTGAAGGTCTCCTGAAAGACAGAACTGGAAAGGCGCTGATGAATCAGTGAAGAATAACAGGTACAACTGTGCTAAAGGGCACGGGGTGCTTGGGGACACTGAGGTGCTTGGAGACACTGAGGTGCTTGGAGACACTGAGGTGCTTGGAGACACTGAGGTGCTTGGAGACACTGAGGTGCTTGGAGACACTGAGGTGCTTGGAGACACTGAGGTGCTTGGAGACACTGAGGTACGTAGAGGCACTGAGGTGCGTAGAGGCACTGAGGTGCGTAGAGGCACTGAGGTGCGTAGAGGCACTGAGGTGCGTAGAGACACTGAGGTGCGTAGAGACACTGGGGTGCGTAGAGACACTGGAGTGCGTAGAGACACTGGGGTGCTGAGGCACGGAGGCACGGAGGTGCTGGAAGCACGGAGGTACTGAGGCACGGAGGTGCTGAGGCACGGAGGCACGGAGGTGCTGAGGCACGGAGATGCTGAGTCACGGAGATGCTGGAAGCACGGAGGCACGGAGGTGCTGGAAGCACGGAGGTACTGAGGCACGGAGGTGCTGAGGCACGGAGATGCTGAGTCACGGAGGTGCTGGAAGCACGGAGGCACGGAGGTGCTGGAAGCACGGAGGTACTGAGGCACGGAGGCACGGAGGTCCTGAGGCACGGAGGTACTGAGGTGCTGAGGCACGGAGATGCTGAGTCACGGAGGTGCTGGAAGCACGGAGGCACGGAGGTGCTGGAAGCACGGAGGCACGGAGGTCCTGAGGCACGGAGGTACTGAGGTGCTGAGGCACGGAGGTACTGAGGTGCTGAGGCACGGAGGTACTGAGGTGCTGAGGCACGGAGATGCTGAGTCACGGAGGTGCTGGAAGCACGGAGGTGTTGGAAGCACGGAGGTACTGAGGTGTTGGAAGCACGGAAGTACTGAGCTCTGGAGATCCCAACTACAACAGTAGTAAAACTGAAACACGACAGCTGTGGTTTTCAGTGGAGAACATGGAATTCAGTACTGTGCCTTTAAGACGAAACATTGCAGCTGTGCCTTTACATTGAGACTCAGGGAAATGGTGAAATCAAATGGCAACACACAAGTAACCATACAGGAACAAGGGAACAGAGTTTCCACAGGAACTTAGGTACAATGGTTACCTTAAGGGAGCTCAGCATAAAGACTCTCACAAGGCTGTATGTGACACGAGGAAATGGCCCAGATTCCAACTCAGCCTCCTGATTTATACTTCCTGGTCCTTGATGATTGGTGGGCAGGATTAGGTGATGTCACTGTCATGTGACTACTCTAGCCAAGGCTGTGATGTAGAATGAGGCCTAGCAGGCCAAGAGAACACTGAAGCCTGGACTTCTGCAAAACACAGGATGCTTGCTTTTAGATTACTGAATTCAGCCTCACACAGGAGATCACCACAGGTGGAGCTGATTACCTCTCAGGCAGAGAACTCAGGAAACTCAGTGCTGACAAGCTGTTTAACTCCGTGAGTGAAAAGACACAGGATCCAGGACAGAAAGCAGGGGTAAGTCACCAAATATGAGAATTACAGTCAGGATTGTGACAGTATGTATCTCACCACTAGTATGAAAGTAAATCCTTTCCTCGAAATGTCCATCTCCCTGGGCACAGTTCCTACAACTGAGGTCTGGAGGAGCATAGAGGGAGGAGCCAGTTCACACCCAATGAAAAGTCTTTAGAGTGCCTATGTCTCCTGCGGATCCCATCTATACCCCATGGTTTTGATGTCATCCCCAGCATCCTCTATGGACTAGGAGAAAAGGATTTACTGGTAGGTTATCAAAATCCTATTATTACATAATTCAGACAGTTTCACGTAAGATTATCTGACCATTTAAGCAAGCAGAAATTTAATCTAGAACCTTTCTGTCATTTGCTGACACAGGGGTCTCTGGACATCAATCTGAAGTGTTCCTTTGGGTTATGTAATCAGATCCGCATATTAAGGGGGATCGTAATGATCCTTATATGCTTGCAGCTATCAGAAATTAGAAACCCCAGTATCTGCAGCTCAGCTGAAATTTATCTTCCAGACATAGAAAATATGAATAATTATGTAACAGCTGCAGTGAAGGTTGATATGAGAAATCTGAAATAAAGAAAGTCTTGACATCAGGGGTATGGGCACTTTGCAGATATCTCCTAAAAGTGATAATGTAAAAGAGAGGTAGAAAGTTTTCGTATGATGGAAGAAACCAGCTGTGAGTTCCTGATCCAAGAATTGCATCGCTGGCCTGTAGTATCAGAACCGAGCATCAAACAAGGTCCAAAAAAGGGACGATAATAATGAACATCTGTAAAAGGAATCTCGTCAATGATCAACCACAGTCAGACAGTCTTGAATCATTATTTTTGGCAGCAGATGCTTCCTTGAGATATGCCTCAGCGTCCAAGGGGGAAAGGAAGTCAACGAATTGTGAACCATTGTACAAGTGCAGCCGCGCTGGGTAAAGGAGGGCAAACTTCCTATTTTCCTGGATTAGGCGGGAACATAACGGGGCAAAGTCACGCCTAGCCTTCGACAGTTCAGCTGAATAGTCTTGAAATAAAATTTTATGACCATCCCATACAAGCTGTTTTATTTTACGAGACGCTGACCATAGTAATTCCTTTCGAAGAAAATTCAGGGGTTTAAATATCACCGGCCGGGTTCTGGCGTCATCCTGTGGTCGGACCGGGCCTAATGTGTGTGCTCTCTATAATGAGGTTGGAGCATCTGTCTTGCACACGAAGCATTTCAGGCAGTGACTTTTTTATGAAAACAAATAAATCTTTACCTTTCAGTTTCCGGTAATCCTTTAATCCTGAGATTCCCTCTACGGGATCTATTTTCTAAGTCTTCAATTTTGTTGTGTAATTGCAATATATCTTTAGTATTCCTAGATGTGGATTTTTTAAGGTTTGCTACATCTGCAAAAGTCTCTCCTAAGCATTGTTCTATGCCCAATACTCTGTGTGAGCTGCGCTAGCTGATTATTGTCAGTCGTTTGTTCTTTAAACAAGGGGCTGATAGCCTGTTTAATGGATGTCACCATTTCTGCATGGGCTGTCTGCTTCTCTGAGGGCTGCTGCTGCAGCTTATCAGGCATTGTTGCACGGGCTACATATGGACCTTTAGTGGACCTTGGAGAAAATCAGCAGATGACGGGACACACAGCACCTGCCCGCATGTGATATTTGTTTACTTCCACTCAGCATTGAGTATTCCACAACCTGGTGAGGACTTAGGATCCCAGAGATTTCACCCATTTAAAGGGATGCTATCCTGAGGATACCTATTCTCCAGTGGTAACCATTGTGGTAACTATCACCATCAGGACTGTGCCATCAGCCCTATCTCCTATTTCCACCATACTCATCTGTAATCCACATGAAATAAGGAACGGACACAATATCTCAGTAGCCGCTCCTGGTGATTCTGGTTGTTGTATAATTTAATTCTAATTTAACCATTTCCTTGAATTAATACTTGTTTGTATTTTTTATTAAATAACCTTTTTTTCCACCTTCAGTCCATTCATCTCCATGTGTTTCAATTAATTATATTGTTTAAATTACTCATATCCAATTTATTGATTGTTAAGCGCTGCTAACTCGTTTGATGTATGTTGTTTAAAGCTGAGCTGTAGCCCTGCCATTTGTTGGTGAGCTGCTATCATAAGGACCTGTTTCACCAGGACTGAGTAACAGCCAACTGGCATCACCCACACCTGGAGCTCAGCTAGACAACCATTTAGGATTGGTACTGGGTTCTCAGTACCCAGAGCAACAGACAGGTCATCTGATTAGCAGTAGATGAGGGCATGACACCTGATTATTTCACCCTGCGGTAGCATGTAAAAAGCATAGGAGATAGGATAAGAACCATGAAGAACGCATGGCAATGATGATTATACTCCAGAACATTAAAATGGTTCGAGTGTTGTCTATTGTGCTGATTTATTTCTCAGAGTGTAAATGGCTTCTCACCTGTGTGACTTCGCTGATGTGTAACACGTTGTGATTTCCGTGTAAAACATTTTGCACTCATAGCAATAAAATGGCCTCTCACCTGTGTGAGTTCTCCGATATGTAAAAAGCTTTAATTTCCATGTAAAATATTTTCCACACTCAGAGCAAGAAAACGGCTTCTCACCTGTGACTTCTCTCATGTTTAATGAGATCTGATTTGTGTGCAATACATTTCCCACACTCAAAACATGGAAATGGCTTCTCACCTGTGACTTCGCTTATGTATAACAAGATCTGATTTTTGTGCAAAACATTTCCCACACTCAGAACATGGAAATGGCTTCTCACCTGTGTGACTTTGCTGATGTGTAACAAGATTTGATTTCAATGCAAAACATTTCCCACACTCAGAACATGGAAATGGCTTCTCACCTGTATGACTTCTCTGATGTCTAACAAGATGCGATTTGTTTGTAAAACCTTTCCCACACTCAGAACATGGAAATGGTTTCTCACCTGTATGAATTTTCTGATGTATAACAAGATGTGATTTGTATATAAAACATTTCCCACACTCATAACATGGAAATGGCTTCTCACCTGTGTGACTTCTTTGATGTATAACAAGATGTGATTTCTGTATAAAACATTTCCCACACTCAGAGCAAGAAAACGGCCTCTCACCTGTGTGACTTCTCTTATGTATAACAAGATCTGATGCGTGCGCAAAACATTTCCCACACTCAGAACATGGATATGGCTTCTCACCTGTGTGATGTCTGTTATGTCTAACGAGACCTGATTTGTGTGTAAAACATTTCCCACACTCAGAACATGGAAATGCCTTCTTATCTGTGTGACTTCTTTGATGTATAACAAGATGTGATTTCTGGATAAAACATTTCCCACACTCAGAGCAAGAAAATGGCTTCTCACCTGTGTGACTTCTCTGATGTATAACAAGATCTGATGTGTGCGCAAAACATTTCCCACACTCAGAACATAGAAATGGCTTCTCACCTGTGTGACTTCTGTGATGTAGAACAAGATGTGATTTCTGGATAAAACATTTCCCACACTCAGAGCAAGAAAATGGCTTCTCACCTGTGTGACTTCTGTTATGTCTAACAAGATCTGATGTGTGTGCAAAACATTTCCCACACTCAGAACATGGAAATGGCCTCTCACCTGTGTGACTTTTCTGATGTCTAACAAGATGCGATTTGTATGTAAAACATTTCCCACACTCAGAACATATCAGTGGCCTTTCACCTATTTTACCTGTGTGTGGGTTAATAAGCTTTGTGTTCTGTGTAAAACATTTGGCATCTATAGAACACGGAAACACTGTATCTACTCTCAGAGCTGTAACAGATGCACCAATATCAGAGTGATCAGGAGAACATTTCCCAGGATCAGAGGGACCAGCTGATAGAGCTGGATGTATAATTGGGGTAATGGGGTTAGCTCCTGGAGAATCCTGTCTACTGTCATTATCTTTTATGTCACAATCCGGGGATAACATTAGATGTCCTTCTGAGATATTCCTGCTTGTGTGTCCATCTGCTGGAAATAAAATACATTACGGAAATGTGACATTTTCTGTAACAATATTAATCTTGCAAACAATAGGAGAAGACAACTCTCTGGGACACAATTATAAATTTGTGTGTATATTAAAACATAACTTTTAATGAATGCTTTATAATATTGTGTCTCAGACTATCATTGTGTCCACCCTCCTGAGAACACACAATAACAAATGTAATATTATAATAAGACTTAGATATATCTCTCTCTTGTACTGGTAACTAACCATGAAGTATAAATGGAGATGTAGTCACTCGCCAAGTCCTATGTCAGCACCAATGTAAAACAATGAATGGGGAACATATCGTATGAATTGGAGATTCTAGATGAACAATAACATCAGTCATATGAGCTGATGGATCAGAGAAATGTCTCCTAACGTTACTACTGGAAGCATTGGTAAGGTAGCATTAATTTATTTGAGTGCTCATACGCTGGTAAGCCTGTACATGTGTTACTCACCCTTATATAAGGTATATTGCTACAGCAGAGTAGGTGTGGAACAAGGTATTTTACATGCAATACACCATATGATACCCTGCAATCATCATCATCATCTTCTAGGTTATAATCCACTTTTACATCCCCATCATCAGTGTCTTACCTCTATTCTCTCAATAGTAATAAGAATGATGTGTGTACGGAAAGTATGATATAGAGAATTACGTATCAGAATCTATACAGCTGCCGCCATACTTCTGCTTCTCATACGTGTGCTACTGGCAGCAGTGAACATCTGAGTGAGAGTGCAGGGAAGACAGCAGAGTCTGATGAGAAAGAGATTGGATCTGCCTTTGCAGGGATGTACCACACCTGTCACCCCTGTTAGTATATAAAATAATAAAAAAGAGGAGCGTGGTCCATCCAGACGTGCTTTCTGGAGCTCTCCTCAAAAAGAGGCTTCTTATCTACCCTACCTGATAGCCCTCAGCTGCCACTGGGACCAAGACGCAATCTATTAAGTCCCCCACTCCTCCTGCCCTATAGCTACTCGCTCTGCTCACTCCGGGCACTGTTCACTGCTGCAGCCTAGTGACGCCGCGGAAGCCATGGGCTGTATTCTCCGGACACCTGACTTGGAGGCGCTTTTGGCTCAGTCGGGATCACTTGCTCTCCCATTCACATGGGTGCACAGCTTCCGCTACTGATGGGGACAGAACGGGCTGCCCACAGTTACCGGAGCCCAGCGGTGGTATTGGGAAGTAAGATAGCTGCCATTTTGGATCCTGGTACCCGGCCATCACATGCTTTGCCTTCTGCCTTCAATAAGGTGTAAAATTGATATAAGCTGCTAAATAAGTGTCCTGATGGCTGGATTGGGGTCACTGCACTAAATTGAAGCATTTGCCTGGAGGTGAAACTGCCTTCTATTTATATGGTACCAGTATAATCTACTTCCTCTCAGTCTACATGCAGAGCCCAGTATCAAGTATCGTCTGAGTACAGCTCATTACACTCTGAATACAACCTCACAGTATGTTATTTTGTGGATTTATTCACTGAATATATTTTGCCATTTGTGTCTCTCTGTGCTGAGTACTTCACGTCTGTGATCACGCTGACCTCTAGTGGAATTTCTCGGTCATTACTGTGTTATTTGAGTTGCATTACATCATGTTTACTTGAAATTTTGGCTCAGATACCCCTGTCACCCCGACTAAGAATGTCATTTTGAACAGAGTCATCTTGATGTAACCTCCTGACAGCGTACCATTTATAGATCATTTGTATTTTCCTATCTCTGAGAGGTCAGTCTCTTTGTAACCGGCTTACCATGCCTCCAAAAAAGGTTAAAAGGTACCAAATCGGCCCCGCCTGTCCATCTCTTTAGTACCTCGAATTCAGGTGGTACTTCTCAGACTGCTACATCATCATCTGCTTCTTCTTGTCAGATGCACAGCCCAGCTGTAACGGCTGAAGACGTCTTAAGACTCTCTAGATGATCCTGTTACTCTACGATCTATACATTCTATGTTATCTGCATTTAAGGACTGAAATAACCTCAAACTGAACTCTAATATTCAAGCTTTGAGGTCAGATATCAGTGAGATTGGCACTCGTACAGACTAAGATGAGATTGTTGCGTCTCACAAAGATCTGATTTCAGCACGACACCCTTCAGGAAGACCCGGTCTCTATTCATGATAAAGTCATTGATTTAGAAGACAGGTCTCAGAGAAATAATATCAATAATGGGCATTCTGGATTCTTTTACAAATGCTGAGCTTTAAGTTTATGCCATGGTCCTCTTTTCAGAAACTTCCACCGAAGACTTCTGCCTCGGACTTTCTTATTACTGACAGGATCCATAGACTCCCAAAGTCCAAACAGACCCCTATCCAAGCACCGAGGGACACTCTGCTCAGGGTGCACTTTTTCACCTTAAAGAAAGCATTCTATGAGCCACTGTCTTCCTGATCCACAGCTGAGTGCCTGGATAATCTGCGCTATTTCCAGAAACTTCTCCTGCGACGCTGGGCAAAAGGCATCTGTTCCACCCAAGGAAATGTGCAAATACAAATGGGGCTTTCCTACTAAGGTTATTGTAATGAGAAATGGTGCCTTCACAGAGATACCTTCACCTGAGGATGGCCCTGCTATTCTGAAAAATTGGGACATTCCTGTTGACAGTACTTCATGACACTTTACCTAAACCAATCCCGGAGGCGTTGTTTTCCGTCTTCAAGTAATATGCTAAAGGAGTAAGACTGTTAGAGACACTCAGAGTTTGTTTCCTACTGTAACATGTGACAACTGGGACTAAGTTACTGGGAATGGATCTATTTTTGGACCAGATTTATTTGCTCTTGTTATGGATATAAAACGTATATTTTTATCTTTATTTCCTGTGCTATATAATTGCTACATGGTATATGGTCTGATATTCTTTCCACTGTTACATTTCATAATACCTTTCTAGAATGTTTGGGTGTTCAGGTAAAGCATGACTGATTTATGTAACATCCTGTTGCCCTTATAACTGTGTTGGTGGAACGTACATTGGATAACAGACCAGGTTCTTGGCCTTTACCTCCTTTGGATACATTGAGATTTGATATTTCTTTGTACAATTGTTACTATGATGACTAGATTTTGCCCTCTCGTATGGCTACTTGGGGTAGTCGGTGGGTTTCCCTTTTAGGCCCGACCGCCACCTTTTTCTACCTTTCTGTCACGGTTCCCTAGTGACGGAATCTCTAGCTCCTTTATGGACGCTATTTCTGTTTGTCTCCCATTTTTGTTCCCTATTTTATTTTTTCTGTGATTTGATAGTTTGAAGTATGCACACACCCTACAGACTCTATTGGACTTTACACAGATGAGCCTAGATGGTTCATACCATGATCTGATCTCTATCATGGTGACGTTTTTAATTCTTAATGTAAAAGGTCTTAATTCTCCTCATAAGAGACGTCTTGCAATAAAATATTTTGCTGACCAGAAGGCGGCGGTGGTAGCCATGTTCCATTGGACTCTCCCCCTCAGTTTACCAATAACTACCCAACATGCTCTATCTCCTGTGGTGTAGCCATCCTTTCTAATAGATCCTGCCCCTTTCACCTGTACAGCAAGTAGGTGGATTGCAATGGTAGATCTTTGATTCTAGTTGGGAAAATCCACTATAAATATGTCACCCTTACTTCTCTCTATACCCCTATAGCAAGACAGCCCCAAATTCTTATATATTGTTTTTCAAAAGCTACAAGAAATTGCACTTCTCCTTATGGGAGATGTTACTCTTGCTCCAGACCCTCATCTTGATAGATCCTCCACTACTGATGAACAGACCAGTAATGTCGCCCGTACCTCAGCTTCTTCATGCTCCCTTTATTAGCTGAATTTGACCTTTGACCGAGTGTGAAGGACATAGTGAGTGGGAAGAATATACATAGCTTTTAGGCTGGCTGATTATAATAGATATATGTTCCTGTTATCAGTATCTCAGATGGAAACTGTCTAGTAAGATGTTTGGGGTATTGTATACATAAGTAGGTGAAAGGGGACAGTCGTCCAGGATAAGATAAATGATGTTATACTGAATGACTACTGCACCCAGCATCACAGACCCTGAGTGTAATATCTGGTAAGACAATGTCAGTGTATCCTTGCAGAGAGAAAGCCTAGAGACTTACACATAGCAGGTTAGTTCTGATTGAAGCTGGTTCTGTCTGCAGCGGATATAGACTTCTATTAACCCACCTCAGTTTATTAAATTCAGACAGAGTTATTAAAGAGGGACCCTGAGGGCGACTGAACTATACTGTTTAAACTACGTAATCGATGACCATCATCTGGGACAGATCATGAAACATCTTAGATAAGAGCTGAGTATTCTAATTTGTTCTTGCTATTACTGTAACTGAGTATAACTTGTTATTTGCAGGTTCTCATTGTTGTAACTTAGAGAAATAAATGTTTATCTTTTATGAAATGTCCTGTGTCAGTCTCCATATTTATCACATTGTATCCCAGAACCTGGTCACTTGAGTTTTTCATAAGACAGCAATTTCATGGTCTGATCACACCCCTCTGATCGGGTCCTGGTCGCCTTTTCCCACTACTCCTCAATTACCACCTTGGAGATTGCAGAATTATATATTAATGGATGCTGAAGGCACCAGAACTTTGCAAGAGGCCCTGTCCTCCTACTTAGACGTGAACACTCCTGAAGATACTTCCATTATGAACCACTGGTGTGCCCTTAAGGCCATGGATCAGAAGCCAGAGAAGGCCGTCATCCTAGTGCCAGGGGACAGGTAATCAGCTGGGAATGTGCAGGATCCTCAATGCTGGTTCCCATACACAAGCTCAATAAATGTATTATATACCTAAGGCGACGGAAGCAAGACCCGGATGCTGCCAACTCAGTAACAGGAGCCGCTCATTAGCCAATTCCCTGAGGCCGGCTGTTACAGGAGCATGTGGATACATGACAGGGGCTGAACCAGATATTTCCTAAGCATTGTGTCACGTGGCATGAGGAACCCCGAGCCTGTGCCCCAGCAAGCAGCCGCACCATACAGGAAATAAGTGGTTTATATATAGACTGGCGTGTGCTAACAGGGATACTCTCAGGGCATGTAATACCATAGGTGGAGGTACTGCTAGCACACAGTGACATGATGTGAAGGGGAGAGCAGGAGTATAATAGGATCTGATGGCTCCTAATGTACGAGATACACCAGAGAGTGTGAGGAGGAGACTGGTCAGATCTCTGGGCTGGTAACACACAGTGACATGATGTGAAGGGGAAAGCAGGAGAATAATAGGGGCTGATGTCTCCTGATGTATGAGATACACCAGAGAGTGTGAGGAGGAGACTGGTCAGATCTCTGGGCTGCTAGCACACAGTGACATGATGAGAAGGGGAGAGCAGGAGTATAATAGGGGCTGATGTCTCCTGATATATGAGATACACCAGAGAGTGTGAGGAGGAGACTGGTCAGATCTCTGGGCTGATAGCACACAGTGACATGATGTGAAGGGGAGAGCAGGAGTATAATAGGGGCTGATGTCTCCTGATGTATGAGATACACCAGAGAGTGTGAGGAGGAGACTGGTCAGATCTCTGGGCTGCTAGCACACAGTGACATGATGTGAAGGGGAGAGCAGGAGTATAATAGGGGCTGATGTCTCCTGATGTATGAGATACACCAGAGAGTGTGGGGAGGTGACTGGTCAGATCTCTGGGCTGGTAACACACAGTGACATGATGTGAGGGAAGAGCAGGAGTATAATAGAGGCTGATGACTCCTGATGTATGAGATACACCAGAGAGTGTGGGGAGGAGACTGGTCAGATCTCTGGGCTGGTAACACACAGTGACATGATGTGAGGAGGAGAGCAGGAGTATAATAGGGACTGATGGCTCCTGATGTATGAGATACACCAGAGAGTGTGGGGAGGAGACTGGTCAGATATCTGGGCTGGTAACACACAGTGACATGATGTGAGGGGGAGAGCAGGAATATAATAGGGGCTGATGGCTCCTGATGTATGAGATACAACAGAGAGTGTGGGGAGGAGACTGGTCAGATATCAGGTCTGGTAACACACAGTGACATGATGTGAGGGGGAGAGCAGGAGTATAATAGGGGCTGATGTCTCCTGATGTATGAGATACACCAGAGAGTGTGGGGAGGAGACTGGTCAGATCTCTGGGCTGGTAATACACAGTGACATGATGTGAGGGGAGAGCAGGAGTATAATAGGGGCTGATGTCTCCTGACTCTCCCACTGGGAAAATACATATTCCACATTAGTTTGTACTGACAGAGGAGGGTGTAGGATAAGAGATTGCGGTAGTGACTGAGCAACGAGAATATGTGACTTCTGTAATAAGTGTTTATTACTCACCTGTGCCGATATCTGTAGGGATTTCCTCCTCCTTACAATTCTGATCACCCCACACATACGTCTCTTCTTCTCCCTCTAGATCTTCTGCCTTTATATCAGTCACATACGTCTCTTCTTCTCCCTCTATATCTTCTGCCTTCATATCAGTCACATACGTCTCTTCTTCTCCCCCTATATCTTCTTCCTTTATATCAGTCACATACGTCTCTTCTTCTCCCTCTATATCTTCTGCCTTTATATCAGTCAAATACGTCTCTTCTTCTCTCTCTATATCTTCTGCCTTTATATCAGTCACATACGTCTCTTCTTCTCCCTCTAGATCTTCTGCCTTTATATCAGTCACATACGTCTCTTCTTCTCCCTCTATATCTTCTGTCTTTATATCAGTCACATACGTCTCTTCTTCACCCTCTATATCTTCTGCCTTCATATCAGTCACATACGTCTCTTCTTCTTCCTCTATATCTTCTGCCTTCATATCAGTCACATACGTCTCTTCTTCTCCCTCTATATCTTCTGCCTTTATATCAGTCACATACGTCTCTTCTTCTCCCTCTATATCTTCTGCCTTTATAACAGTCACATACGTCTCTTCTTCTCCCTCTGTACCTTTGACTTTAATATTATTTAATTGGGCTTCACCCTATGTAAACCATTAATAAAAGATTGTAAAATTGTTGATTTCAGTAATAGATTAAACAATACAAATATAATGACACACACAGCTGCTTTACAGATCATATAGTGACTGTCACTTTGGGTGAGACCCTAAATCCCACCTACCTGATCCTCCTGTGGGATCCTGTGATTCTCCTCTGTACAATCCTGGGAATACAGAGGACGGGGACATCTCTCTGGGGTATCTCTGTTACTGGGCCCATCTGTAGGAGACACACAGTGACTGAGTACAGTGTATATATGTGATTATCAGATGATGTGTGTATATAGGGGCCCCCATACCTGCTCTCCCCTGTACAATACATGACAGTCTCCTCTTAGCCAGTGATGTGAGGGGCCGGTGATTCTCCATCATCACGTCCTTGTACAGACCCCTGTGTTCCTCTATATACTCAACCTCCTGCATGGAGACATAGACAGTGACATCCTGACACCTTATAGGAACCTGACACACACAGTGATACAGTTATCACCCAAACACATCCCCTGGTGTTACTGTATAATGCCCCATTCCCAGCAGTCACCTCTCCAGTCATCACCCAGACACATCCCCTGGTGTTACTGTATAATGCCCCATTCCCAGCAGTCACCTCTCCAGTCATCACCCAGACACGTCCCCTGGTGTTACTGTATAATGCCCCATTCCCAGTAGTCACCTCTCCAGTCATCACCCAGACACATCCCCCGGTGTTACTGTATAATGTCCCATTCCCAGCAGTCACCTCTCCAGTCATCACCCAGACACATCCCCCGGTGTTACTGTATAATGTCCCATTCCCAGCAGTCACCTCTCCAGTCATCACTCATACACGTCCCCTGGTGTTACTGTATAATTCCCCATTCCCAGCAGTCACCTCTCCAGTCATCAGCCAGACATGTCCACTGGTGTTACTGTATAATGCCCCATTCCCAGCAGTCATATCTCCAGTTATCGTCCAGACACATCCCCCGGTGTTACTGTATAATGTCCCATTCCCAGCAGTCACCTCTCCAATCATCACCCAGACACATCCCCTGGTGTTACTGCATAATGTCCCATTCCCAGCAGTTACCTCTCCAGTCATCACCCAGACACATCCCCTGGTGTTACTGTATAATGTCCCCTTTCCAGCAGTCACCTCTCCAGTCATCACCCAGACACATCCCTCGTGTTACTGTATAATGCCCCATTCCCAGCAGCCACCTCTCCAGTCATCACCCAGACACATCCCCTGGTGTTACTGTATAATGCTCCATTCCCAGCAGTCACCTCTCCAGTCAGCAACTGAATGATCTTGTTGGTGAGTTCCAGGATCTTCTGGTCATTGTGTCTCTCATGTGTCAGTGAGTGAGGTGGAGGCACCGTGATGGGGCTCTGGATTTTACTCAGTCCTCCTGATACATGGGGATGGCTGCTCGGTGTCTCAAACTCATTGGATGTCTTCTTCACTATTGTGTAATCCTGTGTAATGGTGGAGACATCATATATCAATATATACACTCCCAGATCCCCTCACCTCCCAAGTCATGTCCCTATATTATTACTATAGAAATAAGTGACGTCACTGTGACACTCCCAGATTCCCTCACCTCCACAGTTATGTCCCTGTATTATTACTATTGATATGTGATGTCACTGTGACACTCCCAGATCCCCTCACCTCACCAGTCATGTCCCTATATTATTACTATAGATGTAAGTGATATCACTGTGACATTCCCAGATCCTCTCACCTCCCCAATCAGGTGGCTGTATTAATACTATAGATATGTGACATCACTGTGTCACTCCCAGATCCCCTTACCTCCTCAGTCATGTCCCTGTATTATTACTATAGATATAAGTGATTTTACTGTGACGCTCCCAGATCCCCCAAACTCCCCAGTCATGTCCCTGTATTATTACCGTAGATATAAGTGACCTCACTATGATGCTCCGATTGCCTCATCTCCAAAGTCATGTCCCTGCATTATTACTATAGATAAAAGTGACGTCACTGTGACACTCCCAGATCCTCCCCAGTCATGTCCTTGTATAATTACTTAAGATATAAGTGACGTCACTGTGACGCTCCCAGACCCCCTCACCTCCCCAGTCATGGCCCTGTATTATTACTATATATATGTGATGTTATAGTGGCACTCCCAGATCACCTCACCTCCACAGTCAAGTCCTTGTATAATTACTTTAGATATAAGTGACGTCGCTGTGACGCTCCCAGACCCCCTCACCTCCCCAGTCACGGCCCTTTATTATTACTATAGATATGTGATGTTATAGTGACACTCCCAGATCACCTCACATCCCCAGTCATGTCCCTGAATTATTACTATAGATATAAGTGATGTCACTGTGACACTCCCAAATTCACTCACATTCCCAGTCATGTCCCTGCATTATTACTATAAACTGCATTTGAAGGGGGAAGGGGAAAAGGGATATTGTTGCACAGTAGACTAAATTTAAGTAGATTCTACTATTAATTACAAATGTTGGTTATTTGTCGAAAAAACCCTAATGTCAGTTCTATAATATGTGAATACATAGATAGGGGGTGCTACCACAGATCATGTAATAACTTCTCTCTTCCTTGTTTCCAGTTATTACTATAGACAAAAGTGACATCACTGTGATGCTCCCAAATGCCCTCACTTCCCCAGTCATGTCCCTGTATTATTGCTAGAGATATATGTGACGTCACTGTGACACTCCCAGATCCCCTCACCTCCCCAGTCATGTCCCTGTATTATTACTATAGATATAAGTGACATCACTGTGATGCTCCCAGATCTCTCACCTCCCCAGTCATGTCCCTGTATTATTGCTAGAGATATATGTGACGTCAAAGTGATGCTCCCAGATCCCATTACCTCCCCAGTCATGTCCCTGTATTATTACTATAGATATAAGTGATGTCACTGTGACACTCCCAGATCCCCTCACCTCCCCAGTTATGTCCCTGTATAATGACTACAGATATAAGTGATGTCCCTGTGACGTTCCAGATCTCCTCACCTCCCCAGTCATGTCCCTGTATTATTAATATAGCTATGTGACATGACTGTGACGCTACCAGAGCTCCCCACCTCCACAGTCAAGTCCCTGTATTATTACTATAGATATAAGTGATGTCACTGTGATGCTCTAAGACCCCCTAACCTCCCCAGTGACAACCCTGTATTATTACTATAGATATGTGACCTCATGGTGACGCTCCGATTCCCTCACCTCCCCAGTCATGTCCATGTATTATTACTGTAGATATAAGTGATGTCACTGTGACACTCCCAGATCCCCTCACCTTCCCAGCATGTTCCTGTATTGTTACTTTAGATATAAAGTCACTGTGACGCTCCCAGATCCACTCACCTCCCCAGTCAGCAGGTAGATGATCTCCAGGGTAATATTTATTATCCTCTCAGTCCTGTGACTCCTGTCCTTGTCCATCCTCAGTGAATCAGAGAGAATACAGAACGTGTGATGTGTAGTAAAGACTCCGATCCCCACAGCTGGAGTTCCTGGAATAAATATAATACATAAAACATATTGCACATGTAACATAGTAAATGTGGAATAGAGTGGTCATTAAGTCTCCTACTTCCCCACAGCCATAGAGTCCTGGTCATTGTCTCCGAGGTTCCTGTGACCCAGCCCCATAAGGCTGTTCTGCATAGTGGGCCTGATCTAGAGTGTAGCCCTATTGTAGGTGGAGTCACAGTGAGCCGATGTACGGTACACCGCTCATGTGCACGACCTGTATGGAGCATGTGCTCTATGTGTCCCGAGTTGTCAGACGAGTATGGCTGCAGCCATGAAGTGGTGTACGGGTGAGAATTGGTTGTGAAGTGAAAGGGTATCCTGAGGGAAATTTCATGGACTCATTCATGGAGCTGCGGCGTACAGTCTCCGTGACCTCAGGTTTCACACATCCAGCCGATGGTGTAGCAAAGGTGGCAGGAGACAGGCAAGGGGGTGGCAGGAGACAGGCAGGAGAAAGGTGGCAGGAGACAGGCATGGGGTGGCAGGAGACAGGCAAGGGAAAGGCGGCAGGAGACAGGCAGTGGAAAGGCGGCAGGAGACAGGCAGTGGAAAGGCGGCAAGAGACAGGCAGGAGAAAGGCGGCTGGAGACAGGCAAGTAAAAGGCGGCAAGAGACAGGCAGGGGAAAGGCGACAGGAGACAGGCAGGGGAAAGGCGACAGGAGACAGGCAGGGGAAAGGCGACAGGAGACAGGCAAGGGAAAGGCGGCAAGAGACAGGCAGGAGAAAGGCGGCTGGAGACAGGCAGGGGAAAGGCGGCAAGAGACAGGCAGGGGAAAGACGACAGGAGACAGGCAGGGGAAAGGCGGCAGGAGACAGGCAGGGGAAAGGCGGCAGGAGACATTAGTTGTTCTCAGGAGATTTAATAATTTCTTAATGATTTGTAATAAAAGTTGAAGTTTTATTCTTTGAGAATATCTCATTATTTCTTCACAAGAGTGTGCCCACAAAGAAGTCTACTTTCTTTCTCTTGTCACTGTGACACTCCTAGGACCCCTCACCTCCCCAATCATGTCCCTGTATTATTACTATAGATATAAGTGATGTCACTGTGACATTCCCAGATCCCCCTCATCTCCCCAGTCATGTCCCTGTATTATTACTATAGATATTAGTGATGTCACTGTGACACTCCCAGATCCCCCTCATCACCCCAGTCATGTCCCTGTATTATTACTATAGATATAAGTGATTTCACTGTGACTCTCCCAGATCCCCTCACCTCCCCAGTCATGTCCCTGTATTATTACTATAGATATAAGTGATGTCACAGTGACGCTCCCAGATCCCCTCACCCCCCAGTCATGTCCCTGTATTTTATATATATATATATATATATATATATATGACGTCAGAGTGACTATCCCAGATCCCCTCACCTCCCCAGTCATGTCCCTGTATTATTTCTATAGATATAAGTGATGTCACTGTGACACTCCCAGATCCCCTCACCTCCTCAGTCATGTCCCTGTATTATTTATATAGATATAAGTGACAGAGTGACTATCCCAAACCCCCTCACCTCCCCAGTCATGTCCCTGTATTATTACTATAGATATAAGTGATGTCACTGTGATGCTCCCAGATCCCCTCACCTCCCCAGTCATGTCCCTGTATTATTACTGTAGATTATAAGTGATGTCACAGTGACACTCCCAGGAGTGTGATATTCATTTGCTTCATACTGCTCCAATTATCATTTGTTACACATGCCAGGGATATTATGGTCTCTGCCTTAATATATCCTAGAATTTGAGCAATATCTTCAATTCCCACAATTACATATAATAAAATTAATAATAATAACAACGACACGAAAGGCTGCACCCCAGTATAAAAATATTAACATATGTCTTTATTAAGATGACACCACAGGTTGCTCCTCCTGAATAATAATAAAAGGACACCACAGGCTATTCCCCCTGTATTATAATAACAGGACACCACAGGCTACACCTCCTATATAATAATAAGAATTTACTTACCAATAATTCTATTTCTCGTAGTCCGTAGTGGATGCTGGGAACTCCGTAAGGACCATGGGGAATAGCGGCTCCGCAGGAGACAGGGCACAAAAGTAAAGCTTTAGGACTACCTGGTGTGCACTGGCTCCTCCCCCTATGACCCCCCTCCAAGCCTCAGTTAGGATACTGTGCCCGGACGAACGTACACAATAAGGAAGGATTTTTGAATCCCGGGTAAGACTCATACCAGCCACACCAATCACACCGTACAACTTGTGATCTGAACCCAGTTAACAGCATGATAACAGAGGAGCCTCTGGATAGATGGCTCACAACAACAATAACCCGATTTAGTTAACAATAACTATGTACAAGTATTGCAGACAATCCGCACTTGGGATGGGCGCCCAGCATCCACTACGGACTACGAGAAATAGAATTATCGGTAAGTAAATTCTTATTTTCTCTGACGTCCTAGTGGATGCTGGGTACTCCGTAAGGACCATGGGGATTATACCAAAGCTCCCAAACAGGCGGGAGAGTGCGGATGACTCTGCAGCACCGAATGAGAGAACTCCAGGTCCTCCTCAGTCAGGGTATCAAATTTGTAGAATTTAGCAAACGTGTTTGCCCCTGACCAAGTAGCTGCTCGGCAAAGTTGTAAAGCCGAGACCCCTCGGGTAGCCGCCCAAGATGAGCCCACCTTCCTTGTGGAATGGGCTTTTACAGATTTTGGCTGTGGCAGGCCTGCCACAGAATGTGCAAGCTGAATTGTATTACAAATCCAACGAGCAATAGTCTGCTTAGAAGCAGGAGCACCCAGCTTGTTGGGTGCATACAGGATAAACAGCGAGTCAGATTTTCTGAATCCAGCCGTCCTGGAAACATATATTTTCAGGGCCCTGACTACGTCCAACAACTTGGAGTCCTCCAAGTCACTAGTAGCCGCAGGTACCACAATAGGTTGGTTCAGATGAAACGCTGAAACCACCTTAGGGAGAAAATGAGGACGAGTCCTCAATTCCGCCCTGTCTGAATGGAAGATCAGATAAGGGCTTTTACAGGATAAAGCCGCCAATTCTGACACGCGCCTGGCCGAGGCCAGGGCCAACAGCATGACCACTTTCCATGTGAGATATTTTAACTCCACAGATTTAAGTGGTTCAAACCAATGTAACTTTAGGAACCCCAAACTACATTGAGATCCCAAGGTGCCACTGGAGGCACAAAAGGAGGCTGTATATGCAGCACCCCCTTGACAAACGTCTGAACTTCAGGAACTGAAGCCAGTTCTTTCTGGAAGAAAATCGACAGGGCCGAAATTTGAACCTTAATGGACCCCAATTTTAGGCCCATAGACACTCCTGTTTGCAGGAAATGCAAGAATCGACCTAGTTGAAATTCCTCGGTCGGGGCCTTACTGACCTCGCACCACGCAACATATTTTCGCCAAATGCGGTGATAATGCTTTGCGGTTACATCCTTCCTGGCTTTGATCAGGGTAGGGATGACTTCATCCGGAATGCCTTTTTCCTTCAGGATCCGGCGTTCAATCGCCATGCCGTCAAACGCAGCCGCGGTAAGTCTTGGAATAGACAGGGTCCTTGCTGGAGCAGGTCCCTTCTTAGAGGTAGAGGCCACGGGTCGTCCGTGAGCATCTCTTGAAGTTCCGGGTACCAAGTCCTTCTTGGCCAATCCGGAGCCACGAGTATAATTCTTACTCCTCTCCGTCTTATAATTCGCAGTACTTTTGGTATGAGAGGAAGAGGAGGGAACACATATACTGACTGGTACACCCACGGTGTTACCAGAGCGTCCACAGCTATTGCCTGAGGGTCCCTTGACCTGGCGCAATACCTGTCCAATTTTTTGTTTAGGCGGGACGCCATCATGTCCACCTTTGGTTTTTCCCAACGGTTTACAATCATGTGGAAGACTTCTGGGTGAAGTCCCCACTCTCCCGGGTGAAGGTCGTGCCTGCTGAGGAAGTCTGCTTCCCAGTTGTCCACTCCCGGAATGAACACTGCTGACAATGCTATCACATGATTTTCCGCCCAGTGAAAAATCCTTGCAGCTTCTGCCATTTCCCTCCTGCTTCTTGTGCCGCCCTGTCTGTGTACGTGGGCGACTGCCGTGATGTTGTCCGACTGGATCAGCACCGGCTGACCTTGAAGCAGAGGTCTTGTTTGGCTTAGGGCATTGTAAATGGCCCTTAGCTCCAAGATATTTATGTGAAGTGATGTCTCCAGGCTTGACCACAAGCCCTGGAAATTTCTTCCCTGTGTGACTGCTCCCCAGCCTCGCAGGCTGGCATCCGTGGTCACCAGGACCCAGTCCTGAATGCCGCATCTGCGGCCCTCTAGAAGATGAGCACTCTGCAACCACCACAGGAGAGACACCCTTGTCTTTGGTGACAGGGTTATCCGCTGATGCATCTGAAAAAGCGATCCGGACCATTTGTCCAGCAGGTCCCACTGGAAAGTTCTTGCGTGGAATCTGCCGAATGGAATTGCTTCGTAGGAAGCCACCATTTTTCCCAGGACCCTTGTGCACTGATGCACTGACACTTGGCCTGGTTTTAGGAGGTTTCTGACTAGTTCGGATAACTCCCTGGCTTTCTACTCCGGGAGAAACACCTTTTTCTGGACTGTGTCCAGGATCATCCCTAGGAATAGAAGACGTGTCGTCGGGATCACCTGCGATTTTGGAATATTGAGAATCCAACCGTGCTGCCGCAACACTACTTGAGATAGTGCTACCCCGACTACCAACTGTTCCCTGGATCTTGCCCTTATCAGGAGATCGTCCAAGTAAGGGATAACTAAAACTCCCTTCCTTCGAAGGAGTATCATCATTTCGGCCATTACTTTGGTAAAGACCCGGGGTGCCGTGGACAAACCAAACGGCAGCGTCTGAAACTGATAGTGACAGTTCTCTACCACAAACCTGAGGTACCCTTGGTGAGAAGGGTAAATTGGGACATGGAGATAAGCATTCTTGATGTCCAGAGACAGCATATAATCCCCTTCTTCCAGGTTCGCCAATCACCGCTCTGAGTGACTCCATCTTGAATTTGAACCTTTGTATGTAAGTGTTCAAGGATTTCAGATTTAAAATAGGTCTCACCGAGCCGTCCGGCTTCGGTACCACAAACAGCGTGGAATAATACCCCTTTCCCTGTTGTAGGAGGGGTACCTTGATTATCACCTGCTGGGAATACAGCTTGTGAATGGCTTCCAATACCGCCTCCCTGTCGGAGGGAGACGTCGGTAAAGCAGACTTTAGGAAACGGCGAGGGGGAGACGTCTCGAATTCCAATTTGTACCCTGAGATACCACCTGAAGGATCCAGGGGTCCACCTGTGAGTGAGCCCACTGCACGCTGAAATTTTTGAGACGGGCCCCCACCGTGCCTGAGTCCGCTTGTAAAGCCCCAGCGTCATGCTGAGGACTTGGCAGAAACGGGAGAGGGCTTCTGTTCCTGGGAACTGTCTGTTTGCTGCAGCCTTTATCCTCTCCCTCTGCCACGGGGCAGAAATGAGGAGCCTTTTGCCCGCTTGCCCTTATGGGGCCGAAAGGACTGCGCCTGATAATACGGCGTCTTCTTATGTTGAGAGGCTACCTGGGGTAAAAATGTGGATTTCCCAGCCGTTGCCGTGGCCACCAGGTCTGTTAGACCTACCCCAAATAACTCCTCTCTTTTATAAGGCAATACTTCCATATGCCTTTTGGAATCAGCATGACCTGACCGCTGTCTTGTCCATAACCCTCTTCTGGCAGAAATGGACAGCGCACTTACTCTTGATGCCAGTCGGCAAATATCCCTCTGTGCATCACGCATATATAGAAATGCATCTTTTAAATGCTCTATAGTCAGTAATATACTGTCCCTATCTAGGGTATCAATATTGTCAGTCAGGGAATCCGACCAAGCCACCCCAGCACTGCACATACAGGCTGAGGCGATTGCTGGTCGCAGTATCACACCCGTGTGAGTGTATATACATTTTAGGATATTTTCCTGCTTTCTGTCAGCAGGTTCCTTAAGGGCGGCCGTATCCGGGGACGGTAGTGCCACCTGTTTAGACAAGCGTGTGAGCGCTTTATCCACCCTAGGGGGTGTTTCCCAATGTGCCCTATCCTCTGGCGCGAAGGGGTATGATGCTAATAACTTTTTAGGAATTAACAGTTTTTTATCCGGGGAAACCCACGCTTCATCACACACTTCATTTAATTCCTCAGATGCAGGAAAAACTACAGGCAGTTTTTTCTCACCAAACATAATACCCTTTTTAGTGGTACTTGTATTATCAGAAATATGTAAAACATTTTTCATAGCCTCAATCATGTAACGTGTGGCCCTACTGGAAGTCACATTCCTCTCTTCATCGTCGACACTGGAGTCAGTATCCGTGTCGGCGTCTGTATCTGCCATCTGAGGTAACGGGCGTTTTAGAGCCCCTGATGGCTTTTGAGACGCCTGGACAGGCACAGGCTGAGTAGCCGGCTGTCTCATGTCATCTATCTTTTGTAAAGAGCTGACACTGTCACGTAATTCCTTCCATAAGCTCAACCACTCAGGTGTCGACTCCCTAGGGGGTGACATCTCCATTACAGGCAATTGCTCCGCCTCCACACCATTTTCCTCCTCATACATGTCGACACAATCGTACCGACACACAGCACACACACAGGGAATGCTGTGATAGAGGACAGGACCCCACTAGCCCTTTGGGGAGACAGAGGGAGAGTATGCCAGCACACACCAGAGCGCTATATATATATACAGGGATAACCTTATAGAAGTGTTTTCCCCTTATAGCTGCTGTTTTATTAATACTGCGCCTAATTAGTGCCCCCCTCTCTTTTTTAACCCCTTTCTGTAGTGTATGTAACTGCAGGGGAGAGCCAGGGAGCTTCCCTCCAACGGAGCTGTGAGAGAAAATGGCGCCAGTGTGCTGAGGAGATAGGCTCCGCCCCTTTTCGCAGACTTTTCTCCCGCATTTTTATGGATTCTGGCAGGGGTTAAAATATATCCATATAGCCCTGGGGGTTATATGTGATCTATGTTTGCCAGCCAAGGTGTTTTTATTGCTGCTCAGGGCGCCCCCCCCCCCCCAGCGCCCTGCACCCTCAGTGACCGCAGTGTGAGGTGTGTATGAGGAGCAATGGCGCACAGTTGCAATGCTGTGCGCTACCTTGGTGAAGACTGATGTCTTCTGCCGCCGGTTTTCCGGACCTCTTCTTGCTTCTGGCTCTGTAAGGGGGGCGGCGGCGCGGCTCTGGGACCGGACTCCGAGGCTGGGCCTGTGTTCGGTCCCTCTGGAGCTAATGGTGTCCAGTAGCCAAGAAGCCCAAGCTGGCTGCAAGCAGGCAGGTTCGCTTCTTCTCCCCTTAGTCCCTCGATGCAGTGAGCCTGTTGTCAGCAGGTCTCACTGAAAATAAAAAACCTAAAACTAAACTTTCACTAAGAAGCTCAGTAGAGCCCCTAGTGTGCACCCTTCTCTGGCGGGCACAAAAATCTAACTGAGGCTTGGAGGGGGGTCATAGCGGGAGGAGCCAGTGCACACCAGGTAGTCCTAAAGCTTTACTTTTGTGCCCAGTCTCCTGCGGAGCCGCTATTCCCCATGGTCCTTACGGAGTTCCCAGCATCCACTAGGACGTCAGAGAAAATAATAATAATAATACTTACAGGACACCACAGGCTGCTGCTCCCTCTGTATAATAATAACAACTGTATTCCACAGGCTGCTCCTCCTGTATAATAATAATAATGACTGGATTCCACTGGTTGCTCCTCCTGTATTATAATAATAACAACAGGACACCACAGGGTGCTCCTCCTGTATAATAATAATAATAATAAAAAAACAAAAAACAACAACAATACACTACAGGCTGCTCCCCCTGTATAATAAAAATAATAACAACAACACGACACCACAGGTTGCTCCCTCTAAAAAATAATACTAATAATAATAACAGGACACCACAGTCCGCTCCCCCTGTATTATTATTATAATAATAATAATAATAATAATAACAACAACAAAAACAACAACAACAAGACACCACAGGCTGCTCCCTCTCTATAATAATAATAATAATAATAATAGGACACCACAGGCTGCTCCTCCTGTATAATAATAATAATAATAATAATAATAATAATAATAATAATAATAGGACACTACAGGCTGCTTCCCCTGTATAATAATAATAATAATAATAATAATTATTATTATTATTATTATTATTATAACAGGACACCACTGGCTGCTCCTCCTGTATAGTAATAATAATAATAATAATAATAATAATAATAATAATAATAACAACAACAACAACATGACACTACAGGCTGCTCCCCCTGTATAATAATAATAACAGGACACCAAAGGCTGCTCCCCCTGTATAATAATAATAACAGGACACCACAGGCTGCTCCCCCTGTATAATAATAATAAAATGGCACCAGAGGCTGCTCCCCCTGTAAAATAATAACAGGACACCACAGGCTGCTCCCCCTGTATAATAATAAAAATAACTGGCCACTACAGGCTGCTCCCCCTGTATAATAATACTAACAGAACACCACAGGCTGCTCCCCCTGTATAGTAAGACGCCATTACCTGATCTCCACGGACACTGGGAGGCTGCAGCAGTCGATGAACACAGACTATCTGCATTTGGAACGCACAATACGGAAGTAAGGTGGAACGCACAGGCAGGAAGAAGGGCATGATTGGCAAAGACTGCTTCCTGGTTACTGGCCGCTCCTCTCCGACACCCCGGCCACAGCCCCGCCCTCTGCAAATACTATTACCATATATGTCCTCAGTGCAGGAGGCCGGCGGCCATTTTCTTGTAGACTAGTCCGGCAGCAGCAATAGGTTCCCTGGCCGTGTAGTGACGTCAGGAGCGGCGGCCATTTTCCCCTGGTCTGAGCTCCGCCTTCCTTCTATCATTCCCACAAGGCAGCAGGAGCAGAGAGCAGCCATTGCTGTGTCTGGCAGCAGGTAATGATATTATTATTATTATTCTATAGGCTGAGCAGCTCTGGTGTCAGGTTCTGTACTACAGGGGGAGCAGCCTCTGGTGCCTTGTTATAGTGCAGCTGGAGCAGCCTCTGGTGCTGCATTATCCATACCTCCCAACATGACCCTCTCCAGGAGGGACACAATGCTCTGCTTCTGGACTTTTTTCTTAATTTATGATTGCAGCACCTGTTTTGAGAAGGTTAATAGATAAGAAAGGTATTTCAGCACAAGTGATGGCAATCATACATTAAGAGGGAAGTCCAGGAGCAGAGCATTCTGTCCCTCCTGGAGAGGGTCATGTTGGGAGGTATGCATTATCCCTGTACAGGTGGCTGACACTCTAGTGTCCTATTACTGTAATACAGGTGGTGCAGACCCCGCCGTTACTGTAATACAGGGGGCGCAGACCTCGCCGTTACCGTAATACAGGTGGCGCAGACCCCGCCGTTACCGTAATACAGGTGGCACAAGACCACACTGTTACCGTAATTCTATACACGGGACATTACAGGTGTTGTGTCCTGTGGCATTGTGCTGTACAGGGGGAGCGGCCTGTGATGTCATAGTATACAGGAGGAGCAGCCTGTGTTGTCATAGTATACAGGGGTAGCATCCTGTGTTGTCATAGTATACAGGAGGAGCAGCCTGTGTTGTCATAGTATACAGGGGTAACATCCTGTGTTGTCATAGTATACAGGAGGAGCAGCCTGTGTTGTCATAGTATACAGGGGTAGCATCCTGTGCTGTCAATAGTATACAGGGGGAGTGGCCTGTGTTGTCATAGTATACAGGGGTAGCATCCTGTGTTGTCATAGTATACAGGAGGAGCGGCATGTGTTGTCATAATATACAGGGGTAGCATCCTGTGTTGTCATAGTATACAGGAGGAGCAGCCTGTGTTGTCATAGTATACAGGAGGAGCAGCCTGTGTTGTCATAGTATACAGGGGTAGCATCCTGTGCTGTCAATAGTATACAGGGGGAGTGGCCTGTGTTGTCATAGTATACAGGGGTAGCATCCTGTGTTGTCATAGTATACAGGAGGAGCGGCATGTGTTGTCATAATATACAGGGGTAGCATCCTGTGTTGTCATAGTATACAGGGGTAGCATCCTGTGTTGTCATAGTATACAGGAGGAGCAGCCTGTGTTGTCATAGTATACAGGGGTAGCATCCTGTGCTGTCAATAGTATACAGGGGGAGTGGCCTGTGTTGTCATAATATACAGTGGTAGCATCCTGTGCTGTCATAGTATACAGGAGAAGCGGCCTGTGTTGTCATAATATACAGGGGTAGCATCCTGTGCTGTCATAATATACAGGGGTAGCATCCTGTGCTGTCAATAGTATACAGGGGGAGTGGCCTGTGTTGTCATAATATACAGTGGTAGCATCCTGTGCTGTCATAGTATACAGGAGAAGCGGCCTGTGTTGTCATAATATACAGGGGTAGTATCCTGTGTTGTCATAATATACAGGGGGAGCATCCTGTGCTGTCATAGTATACAGAGGGAGTGGCCTGTGTTGTCATAATATACAGTGGTAGCATCCTGTGTTGTCATAATGCCTGTGGTATCCTACTCTACAGGGGGAGCAGCCTGTGGTGTCCTGTTGTTGTTATTATTGTTATACAGAAGGAGCAGTCTGTGGTGTCCTGTTATTATTATACAGAGAGAGCAGCCTGTGGTGTACAATTATTATTATTATTATTATTATTATTATTATTATACAGGGTGGAGTAGCCATTGGTGTCTTATTATTATTATTATTATTATTATTATTATACAGGGTGGAGTAGCCATTGGTGTCTTATTATTATTATTATTATTATTATTATTATTATACAGGGGGAGCAGCCTGTGGTGTCCTGTTATTATTATTGTACAGTAGGAGCAGCCTGTGGTGTCCTTTTTTTATTCAGGATGAGCAGCCTGTGGTGTCCTGTTATTATTATACAAGGGAAGCAGTATTATTATTATTATTATTATTATTATACAGGGGGAGTAGCCTGTGGTATCCACTTATTATTAGTATTATTATTATTATAATGTCCTGTCATTATTATTATACAGGGGAAGCAGGCTGTGGTGTCCTGTTATTGTTAGTATACAGGGGGAGCAGCATGTGATGTCCTGTTATTATTATTATTATTATTATTATTATTATTATTAACAGGACATCACAGACTGCTACCCCTGTATACTAACAATAACAGGACACCACAGGCTGCTTTCCCTGTATAATAATAATAATGATAGGACATTCTATTATTATTATTATTATACAAAAGGGAGCGGCCTGTGGTGTCCTGTTGTTGTTGTTATTATTATTATTATTATTATTATTATTATACAAAACGGAACGGCCTGTGGTGTCCTGTTGTTGTTGTTGTTGTTGTTGTTATTGTTATTATTATTTCTCTTACGTCATAGAGGATGCTGGGGTCCACATTAGTACCATGGGGTATAGACGAGTCCACTAGGAGCCATTGGCACTTTAAGAGTTTAATAGTGTGCTCCTCCCTCTATGCCCCTCCTACCAGACTCAGTTTAGAAAATGTGCCCGGAGGAGCTGGTCACAGCTAGGGGAGCTTCTTTAGTTTTACTGTTTTCTGAGAATAATTTAGACACAGAGAGGCTGCTGGCAACAGCCTCCCTGCTTCGTGGGACTTAGGGGAGGAGTAGTGTCCGCCCTGCAGGGTCTGAGCCACTATCTCCGCTGACAGGACACTGAGCTCCTGAGGGTGATAATCGTTAGCCGCCCCAGGTGACCGCTCACTCCCGCAGCATGCCGCCAACCCCTAACAGAGCCAGAAGAATTCCGGTGGCGAGTGAGTCACTGGCCCCCCGTGACAAGCGGGGAGCAGGTGTGAAGATGGCCGCAACAGGGTCGGAGCGCGGTATGGACCGCGCTCCGAAGGCTCAGCGGTACATTGTGCGGCGCTGTGAGGGGCGCCCTGAGCCAGCGCCTATACCCTACACTGGTCACTCTTGCTGTCAGGGACCTCGGTAACGCTGCCAGCACCATTCCTCAGGCCAGTATAAAGAAGTGAAGAGCGGGAAGCAGCGCCATGATCAAGGGGCGGAGCTTCTCAGAGCGGACCCAGCAGCTCACCAGCGCCATTTTCCTGCCTGCAGATCCACTACAGTGACGCTGACAGTGAGAGCTGTCCCTCCACGCAACTCCAGCTATCCTGTGTGGTACTAGGGGGTTGTAGAAGGGAGGGGGGCTGTGTAATTACTGTGTAGCTATTAAGGTACACAGTCAGCGCTAGGTAGTGATATGGGGGTCATTCCGACCCATTAGAACTCAGCAGTTCTTTGCTGTGGTGCGAACGGGTCGGAATTGCGCATGCGTGGCGTTCGCAAAGCGCACGTGCGTCATTGCCAGGCGACTACAGTCGCCGGGCAACAATGCTCACAATGAAAAAAGACGCAGCACTTAACGCAGGAAGATTGACAGCGGAGAGGCGGTTCCGGGGCGGATACTCACCGTTGGATGCCGTTTTCGGGGAGTGGTCGTCCGAACGCAGGTGTTTCCAGCAAACGGAAGGCGAATGTCTGACGTCAAAGCCGGGAGGAACATCGCTGGATCCGTAGCACAGGATAAGTAGATCCAGCCTTACTCCTAGGTTGCTGGAAACTTTTTTAGCTTAGCAGGAGTGCACAAGTGATCGCAGCCCTGCTAAGCTAAAATACACTCCCCCATAGGCGTGGATTAGTTCATCGCACCAGCAGCAAAAAATTGCTGGCTGCAATCAACTCGGAATAACCCCCATTGTCTCTACCTAGGGAAGCGCTGCGTGTGCGCTGACTCCAAGCTCTGTGCTTCTCTGAATTATTTGGGGGGGAAAACGGTGTCTGGCATTTTCCTGTGTGAGTGTGGGTTTATGTTTCTCACATAACCATGTCCAGGGATTTTGTGTCTTATGCTACAGAGGACGCTTCTTCTCCAGAAGAGTCCATTTCCTGTACCCAGGAATGTAATGTTTTGTCTCAGATTCCTGTTACTGAGCCAGAATGGCTAGCTTCTATTAAGGGACTGATCTCTGAGATCTCTACCAGGGTAGCCCATACTGAGACTGAAACTTAGGCTTTAAAGCAGATGGCAGGGTGGTCTGGTTCCATTCCTATCCCTTAGAAAACCCCTAGCGTGTACCCTCAGAAACGTGCACTTGCCCAGATTACGCAGGATGACACGGATACCGACTCAGACACGGCGGACGGTGATGGGGATGTGCTGAGCAGGGCGGCATCCCTTGCAAAGGGTGTGCAGCTGATGATTGAAGCCATTAGAGATGTGTTACACATTACTGAGACACCACCTGTGCAGGTTGAGGAGGCTTACTTCACAGACAATAAGAAAGCCTCGCTAACCTTCTCGACATCCAGAGAATTAAACGCTATATTTGTTAATTCCTGGGAAGACCCGGAGAAAAAATTCCAGATCTCCAGAAAGATTCTGGTTGATTTTCCCTTCCCTGAAGAGGATAAGAAAAGTTGGGAAACCCGCCCATAGTTGACACATCTGTCTCCAGGCTATCAAAAAAAGTGGTTTTACCTGTCCCGTGTTCTGCCGCGTTGAAAGAACCGGCTGATCGTAAGATTGACACAACGCTCAAATCCATATACACTGCGTCAAGGGTGGTGTTAAGGCCTACTATTGCCTGGGTGTGGATCTCTAAAGCTATAGTAAAGTGGTCAGGCACGGTACTAGAGGGCTTAGATACAATGGATAGGAGTGACATTGAATTGTTTTTATGCAACATTCAGGATTCTGCATGGTTCATGGTGGAATCTGTCAAAGTCGAAAAATATTGCAGTACACACACCACGTGTAAACTACACACAGATGGCCTCCCTGCGTGCACTTGTTCTGTCGTGCGTGTGCATATCCGCAATTTGCTTATGGTCTCTCCCGCTGTCCATTAGTGCGTGGTATGAGTATTTACGGTAGAGTTTGTGAATGCATGGAAGGCTAGGGGACAGACCAAGGTTATAAGGTGGTGTTTGGTATCCAGCTGTAGGGTATTTTAAGGGTAACATTCCGGTGTTGGTTTGAGGAAAATCGCATGTTCCTGCGGATAGTTATGTGCAGAAGCAGAATATAAACTGTATTTACTGTACATTATGCGGCGGGAATCCAGAGGAGACCACCCACAAGAGCAGTTGAGAAAGACATCGCCCACCTTTTCAAACCGACCTCTCCTGTACTGTAAATGTGCATCCCTGTGTCCAATGGACAAAGAGATTACAGTATCTATTGTATTGGTTTTTGGAAGAATTGTATAAAGAGAGCCTGCTGCAGGCCTGGTCATCTATCTGATGACGGAGGACCGGAACGGGTAGCGCAAGCGAATCCACTCACGTATGTACCATTGAATGTAGCCATTTACTCTGTTATATTATATTATATTATATTGTATTGTTTGTATTGTAACCCCCTTTTAGCAATAATCCACTGTGGTGTCGTAACCCAGCGGTAAAATCACAATTGGTGTCGTGTCTTCATTGCCCTGCTAAGGTTTAAAGCGTAATATCATTGCATAGCATAACTGTTAAGGGTTTGCGGTGTAACTCAGGGTGTGTACGCGCTGTGAGTACTTTGTACCGTCAGCGTGGCGTTTGTACGCGAAGTCCGTACGCAGTACGGGACTTTGTACGCTAATAGCGTACAAAGAGCATAGAGTGTGTGATAAGTACAGCGGCCGAAGCAGCTCCATGGTAAAGTGTATTTAAGGTGTGTTTACGGTATAGCTTTCTTTCCTAAGGATATTTTAGCATTATCAAATCCATGAAGGATCTGGGTACGCTGAATGCAAGAACATATTCCATGTACACCTCAGCTCACAGGGGACTCTGGCTATGCCAATGGTCTGCAGACGTGGACTCCAGGAAAAGTGTGGAGAACCTACTCTACACAGGTCAGGCTCTATTTGGGGAAGCGTTGGTAAGTCACCTTTTCTTCTCTCAGCTCCACCTTCTACAAAGAAACCCTTTTCTCTGACGTCCTAGTGGATGCTGGGACTCAGTAAGGACCATGGGGAATAGCGGCTCCGCAGGAGACAGGGCACAATAATAAAAGCTTTAGGATCAGGTGGTGTGCACTGGCTCCTCCCCCTATGACCCTCCTCCAAGCCTCAGTTAGATTTTTGTGCCCGGCCGAGAAGGGTGCAATCTAGGTGGCTCTCCTGAGCTGCTTAGAATAAAAGTTTAGTTTTAGGTTTTTTTTTATTTTCAGTAAGTCCTGCTGGCAACAGGCTCACTGCATCGAGGGACTAAGGGGAGAAGAAGCGAACTCACCTGCGTGCAGAGTGGATTGGGCTTCTTAGGCTACTGGACATTAGCTCCAGAGGGACGATCACAGGTACAGCCTGGATGGGTCACCGGAGCCGCGCCGCCGTCCCCCTTACAGAGCCAGAAGAGACGAAGAGGTCGAGTGAAATCGGCGGCAGAAGACGATCCTGTCTTCAGACTAAGGTAGCGCACAGCACCGCAGCTGTGCGCCATTGCTCTCAGCACACTTCACACTCCGGTCACTGAGGGTGCAGGGCGCTGGGGGGGGAGCGCCGTGAGACGCAATATTAAAGATAAACCTTAGGTTGGCAAAAGAATACATCACATATAGCTCCTGGGCTATATGGATGTATTTTAACCCCTGCCATTTTTACACAAAAGAGCGGGAGATAAGGACGTCGTGAAGGGGCGGAGCCTATCTCCTCAGCACACAAGCGCCATTTTCCCTCACAGCTCCGCTGGAAGGACGGCTCCCTGACTCTCCCCTGCAGACCTGCTACAGAATCAGGGTAAAAAAGAGAAGGGGGGGCACTATTGGCAGCAAATAACAATATAAACAGCAGCTATAAGGCAATAACACTTATATAAGGTTATCCCTGTATATATATATATAGCGCTGGGTGTGTGCTGGCAGACTCTCCCTCTGTCTCTCCAAAGGGCTAGTGGGGTCCTGTCCTCTATCAGAGCATTCCCGGTGTGTGTGCTGTGTGTCGGTACGTGTGTGTCGACATGTATGAGGAGGAAAATGATGTGGAGGCGGAGCAATTGCCTGTGTTAGTGATGTCACCCCCTAGGGAGTCGACACCTGACTGGATGATCGTATTTAAAGAATTACGTGATAATGTCAGCACTTTGCAAAAAACTGTTGACGACATGAGACAGCCGGCAAATCAATTAGTGCCTGTCCAGGCGTCTCAGACACCGTCAGGGGCCCTAAAACGCCCGTTACCTCAGTGGGTCGACACAGACCCAGACACAGATACTGAGTCTAGTGTCGACGGTGACGAGACAAACGTAATGTCCAGTAGGGCCACACGTTACATGATCACGGCAATGAAGGAGGCATTGAACATTTCTGACACTACAAGTACCACAAAGAAGGGTATTATGTGGGGTGTTAAAAAATTACCAATAGTTTTTCCTGAGTCAGATGAATTAAATGAGGTGTGTGATAAAGCGTGGGTTTCTCCCGTCAAAAAACTGCTAATTTCTAATAAATTATTAGCACTGTATCCTTTCCCGCCAGAGGTTAGGGCGCGTTGGGAAACACCCCCTAGGGTAGATAAGGCGCTCACACGTTTATCTAAACAAGTAGCGTTACCGTCTCCTGATACGGCCACCCTAAAAGAACCAGCTGATAGAAGGCTGGAAAATATCCTAAAAAGTATATACACACATACTGGTGTTATACTGGGACCAGCAATCGCCTCAGCCTGGATGTGCAGTGCTGGAGTCGCATGGTCGGATTCCCTGACTGAGAATATTGATACCCTGGATAGGGACAATATTTTGTTAACTATAGAACATTTAAAGGATGCATTACTATATATGCGTGATGCACAGAGGGATGTTTGCACCCTGGCATCAAGAGTAAGTGCTATGTCCATCTCTGCCAGAAGAGCGTTATGGACGCGACAGTGGTCAGGGGATGCGGATTCCAAACGACATATGGAAGTATTGCCGTATAAAGGGGAGGAGTTATTTGGGGCTGGTCTATCGGACCTGGTGGCCACGGCAACGGCTGGAAAGTCCACCTTTTTACCCCAGGTCACTTCACATCAGCAGAAAAAGACACCGTCTTTTCAAACTCAGTCCTTTCGTTCCCATAAGTACAAGCGAGCGAAAGGCCACTCCTTTCTGCCTCGGGGCAGAGGAAGAGGAAAAAGACTGCACCATGCAGCCGCTTCCCAGGAGCAGAAGCCCTCCCCTGCTTCTGCCAAGTCTTCAGCATGACGCTGGGGCTTTACAAGCAGACTCAGACATGGCGGGGGCCCGTCTCAAGAATTTCAACGCGCAGTGGGCTCACTCGCAAGTGGACCCCTGGATTCTACAGGTAGTATCGCAGGGGTACAAACTGGAATTCGAGGCGTTTCCCCCTCGCCGGTTCCTGAAGTCTGCTTTACCAAAGTCTCCCTCCGACAGGGAGGCAGTTTTGGAAGCCATTCACAAGCTGTATTTCCAGCAGGTGATAATCAAGGTACCCCTCCTACAACAGGGAAAGGGGTATTATTCCACGCTGTTTGTGGTACCGAAGCCGGACGGCTCGGTGAGACCAATTTTAAATCTGAAATCCTTGAACACTTACATAAAAAGGTTCAAATTCAAGATGGAGTCACTCAGAGCGGTGATAGCGAGCCTGGAAGAAGGGGACTATATGGTGTCTAAGGATGCTTATCTCCACGTCCCAATATACCCTTCTCACCAAGGGTACCTCAGGTTTGTAGTACAAAACTGTCATTATCAGTTTCAGACGCTGCCGTTTGGGTTATCCACGGCTCCTCGGGTCTTTACCAAGGTAATGGCCGAAATGATGATTCTTCTTCAAAGAAAAGGCATCTTAATTATCCCTTACTTGGACGATCTCCTGATAAGGGCAAGATCCAGGGAACAGTTAGAAGTCGGAGTAGCACTATCTCAGGTAGTGTTACGTCAGCACGGGTGGATCCTAAATATTCCAAAATCGCAGCTGATTCCAACGACACGTCTACTGTTCCTAGGAATGATTCTGGACACAGTCCAGAAGAAGGTGTTTCTCCCGGAGGAGAAGGCCAGGGAGTTATCCGAGCTAGTCAGGAACCTCCTAAAACCAGCCCAGGTGTCAGTGCATCAGTGCACGAGGGTCCTGGGAAAAATGGTGGCTTCTTACGAAGCGATTCCATTCGGAAGATTCCATGCAAGAACGTTTCAGTGGGATCTACTGGACAAATGGTCCGGATCGCATCTTCAGATGCATCAGCGGATAACCCTGTCACCAAGGACAAGGGTGTCTCTTCTGTGGTGGCTGCAGAGTGCTCATCTACTAGAGGGCCGCAGATTTGGCATTCAGGATTGGATCCTGGTGACCACGGATGCCAGCCTGAGAGGCTGGGGAGCAGTCACACAGGGAAGAAATTTCCAGGGCTTGTGGTCAAGCATGGAAACATCTCTTCATATAAACATTCTGGAACTAAGGGCCATTTACAATGCCCTAAGTCAAGCAAAACCCCTGCTTCAGGGTCAGGCGGTATTGATCCAATCGGACAACATCACGTCAGTCGCCCACGTAAACAGACAGGGCGGCACGAGAAGCAGGAGGGCAATGGCAGAAGCTGCAAGGATTTTTCGCTGGGCGGAAAATCATGTGATAGCACTGTCAGCAGTGTTCATTCCGGGAGTGGACAACTGGGAAGCAGACTTCCTCAGCAGACACGACCTTCACCCGGGAGAGTGGGGACTTCACCCAGAAGTCTTCCACCTGATTGTAAACCGTTGGGAAAAACCAAAGGTGGACATGATGGCGTCCCGTCTAAACAAAAAACTGGACAGATATTGCGCCAGGTCAAGGGACCCTCAGGCAATAGCGGTGGACGCTCTGGTAACACCGTGGGTGTACCAGTCAGTGTATGTGTTCCCTCCTCTGCCTCTCATACCAAAAGTACTGAGAATCATAAGAAGGAGAGGAGTAAGAACGATACTCGTGGTTCCGGACTGGCCAAGAAGGACTTGGTACCTGGAACTTCAAGAGATGCTCACGGAAGACCCGTGGCCTCTACCTCTAAGAAAGGACCTGCTCCAGCAGGGACCTTGTCTGTTCCAAGACTTACCGCGGCTGCGTTTGACGGCATGGCGGTTGAACGCCGGATCCTGAGGGAAAAAGGCATTCCAGATGAAGTCATCCCTACCCTGGTCAAAGCCAGGAAGGATGTAACCGCAAAACATTATCACCGCATTTGGAGAAAATATGTTGCGTGGTGTGAGGCCAAGAAGGCCCCTACAGAGGAATTTCAACTGGGTCGTTTCCTCCATTTCCTGCAAACAGGACTGTCTATGGGCCTAAAATTAGGGTCCATTAAGGTTCAAATTTCGGCCCTGTCGATTTTCTTCCAGAAAGAACTGGCTTCAGTGCCTGAAGTTCAGACATTTGTAAAAGGGGTACTGCATATACAGCCTCCTTTTGTGCCTCCAGTGGCACCTTTGGATCTCAATGTTGTGTTGAGTTTCCTAAAGTCACATTGGTTTGAACCACTCACCACTGTGGACTTAAAATATCTCACATGGAAGGTGACGATGCTGTTAGCCCTGGCTTCAGCCAGGCGTGTGTCAGAATTGGCGGCTTTATCATATAAAAGCCCTTACTTAATTTTTCATTCTGACAGGGCAGAATTGAGGACTCGTCCTCAATTTCTCCCTAAGGTGGTTTCTGCTTTTCACATGAACCAACCTATTGTGGTACCTGCGGCTACTAGGGGCTTGGAGGACTCCAAGTTACTGGACGTAGTCAGGGCCCTGAAAATATATGTTTCCAGGACGGCTGGAGTCAGAAAATCTGACTCGCTGTTATCCTGTATGCACCCAACAAGCTGGGTGCTCCTGCTTCTAAGCAGACGATTGCTCGTTGGATTTGTAATACAATTCAGCTTGCACATTCTGTGGCAGGACTGCCACAGCCAAAATCTGTAAAAGCCCATTCCACAAGGAAAGTGGGCTCATCTTGGGCGGCTGCCCGAGGGGTCTCGGCTTTACAACTTTGCCGAGCAGCTACTTGGTCAGGGGCAAACACGTTTGCTAAATTCTACAAATTTGATACCCTGGCTGAGGAGGACCTGGAGTTCTCTCATTCGGTGCTGCAGAGTCATCCGCACTCTCCCGCCCGTTTGGGAGCTTTGGTATAATCCCCATGGTCCTTACGGAGTCCCAGCATCCACTAGGACGTCAGAGAAAATAAGATTTTACTTACCGATAAATCTATTTCTCGTAGTCCGTAGTGGATGCTGGGCGCCCATCCCAAGTGCGGATTGTCTGCAATACTTGTATATAGTTATTGTTACAAAATTCGGGTTATTCTTGTTGTGAGCCATCTTTTCAGAGGCTCCTTCGTTGTTATCATACTGTTAACTGGGTTCAGATCACGAGTTATACGGTGTGATTGGTGTGGCTGGTATGAGTCTTACCCGGGATTCAATATCCTTCCTTATTATGTACGCTCGTCCGGGCACAGTATCCTAACTGAGGCTTGGAGGAGGGTCATAGGGGGAGGAGCCAGTGCACACCACCTGATCCTAAAGCTTTTATTATTGTGCCCTGTCTCCTGCGGAGCCGCTATTCCTCATGGTCCTTACGGAGTCCCAGCATCCACTACGGACTACGAGAAATAGATTTATCGGTAAGTAAAATCTTATTTTCTTCATCTGCACTGCAGTCATTTCGGGCCGCTAAGACTAAAAAGTCCAAGCCTCCTACCACCTTCTTTAGAGGAGGTCGTACAAAATCAAAAAAACCTGCACCTGCAGGTTTTCAGGACCAGAAGCCGGCTTCTGGTACATTAAAATCTTCAGCATGACGGTGGACTGCGGAGCCTGGAGGATGGATGGGTGGGAGCGAGACTCAGGCGTTTCAGCCACGTCTGGGTGTCGTCCGGCCTGGATCCCAGGGTGCAGGATATTGTGTCCCAGGGGTACAGGCTGGAGTTTCAAGATCTCCCACCTCACCGATTCTTCAAATCAGGCTTACCAGCTTTATTGGCAGACAGGGCTAACCTGCAGGAAGCCATCCAAAACTTGGAAAAGTCAGAGTTCTTTGTTCCAGTTCCACCTCATCAGCAAAGTAAGGGTTACTGTTCAAACCTTTTCGTGGTACCGAAACCGGATGGTTCGGTCAGGCCAATTTTGAACTTGAACTTCAAAATGGAGTCTCTGAGGGCAGTCACCTCAGGTCTGGAGGAGGGGGAGTTTCTGGTGTCCCTAGATATCAAGGATTCGTACCTCCACATTCCCATTTGGCCGCCGCATGAGGTTTGCACTGTTAGACAATCACTATCAGTTCCAGGCACTGCCATTCGGTCCACGGCACCGAGGGTCTTCGCCAAGGTGATGGCAGAGATGATGGTTCTCCGAGAGACATAGAGTGAACATAATTCCATATCTGGATGATCTGCTGATAAAGGCATCGTCCAGGGAGAAGTTGTTACAGTCCATTGCTCTTACGACTCATCTGCTCAGGGAGCACGGTTGGATCCTGAACCTTCCAAAGTCCCATTTGGAGCCGACAAGGAGATTGTCTTTCCTGGGCATGATCCTCGACACAGAGGTGCAGAGGGTGTTTCTTGGTGGAGAAGGCGTTGGTGATACAATCCATGGTCCGGGATGTCTTGAAGCCTGCCCGGATATCGGTCCATCAGTGCATTCGCCTTCCGGGAAAGATGGTTGCCTCTTACGAGGCTCTACAGTACGGAAGATTTCATGCCCGTCATTCCAACTTGATCTCCTAGACCAGTGATCGGGATCTCGCCTACACATGCACCAGAGGATACGTCTGTCGTCGAAAGCAAGGATTTCACTCCTCTGGTGGCTGCAACTGCCTCACCTTCTGGAGGGCCGCAGGTTTGGGGTTCAGAACTGGATCTTCTAACCACGGATGCAAGTCTCAGAGGTTGGGGAGCAGTCACCCAAGGGGAAACCTTCCAAGGAAGGTGGTCAAGTCAGGAATCCCTTCTACCAATAAACATCCTGGAGCTAAGAGCCGTGTATAACGGTCTTCTACAAGCAGCACAGCTTCTGCAAGATCAGGCCATTCAAGTGCAGTCGGACAATGTAACGACGGTGGCCTACTTAAACCGACAGGGTGGAACGAAGAGCAGAGCTGCAATGTCAGAGGTGACAAAAATCCTCTTCTGGGCAGAAAGGCATGCAGTGGCGCTGTCAGCAATCTTCATTCCGGGAGTGGACAACTGGGAAGCGGACTAACTCAGCAGACACGATCTCCATCCAGGAGAGTGGGGCATCCACCCGGAGGTGTTCGAGGAGATAACAAGTCGTTGGGGTGTACCTCAAATAGACATGATGGCCTTCCGCCTCAACAAGAAGCTTTGGAGGTACTGTTCCAGGTCGAGAGACCAACAAGCAGTGGCAGATGCCTTGGTAACGCCGTGGGTGTTCAAGTCAGTGTATGTGTTCCCTCCACTTCCACTCATTCCAAGAATTCTAAAGCTTGTAAAAAGAACAAGGGTTCAGGCGATCCTCATTGCTTCGGATTGGCCAGGGAGGGCTTGGTACGAGGATCTGCTGGATCTTCTACTGGAAGATACAAGGCCTCTTCCTCTTCGGGGGGATCTTCTGCAACAGGGGCCGTTCGCTTATCAAGACTTACCACAGCTACGTTTGACGGCATGGAGGTTGAACGCCAGATCTTAGCTCAGAAGGGTATTCCGAGCGTGGTTATTCCTACCTTGATACAGGCTAGGAAGGGAGTAACGTCTAAACATTACCATCAAATTTGGAAAAAGTTTGTGTCTTGGTGTGAATCCAAGAAATTTCCTGCGGTGGAGTTTCAACTTGGACGGTTTCTCCTTTTCCTGCAAGCAGGTGTGGATAAGGGCCTGAGGTTGGGATCCCTAAAGGTCCAGATTTCGGCTTTATCCATTTTCTTCCAGAAACAATTGTCTGTCCTCCCTGAAGTTCAGACCTTTTTGAAAGGGGTTTCTGCACATCCAGCCTCCCTTTGTGGTGCTGACGGCACCCTGGGATCTTGACATGGTGTTGCATTTCCTGCAATCGGATTAGTTTGAGCCTTTACAGGAGGTTGAGGTCAAGTTTCTCACGTGGAAGGCTGTCACGTTGTTGGCCTTGGCTTCTGTGCAACGTATGTCAGAACTGGGGGCTTTGTCCTGTAAAAGCCCCTATTTAGTCTTCCATGAAGATAGGGCAGAACTCAGGATGTGTCAACAGTTCCTTCCCAAAGTTGTGTTGGCATTTCATATCAACCAACCTATTGTGCTGCCAGTGGCTACTTACTCCTCAATTGCTTCAAAGTCCTTGGATGTTGTGAGGGCTTTGAAGATCTATGTGAAGGGGACTGCTCATCACAGAAAATCGGACTCTGTTTGTCCTGTATGATCCCAAGAAAATTGGGTGTCCTGCTTCTAAGTAGATGATTTCTCCCTGGATCAGGTTCACTATCCAGCATGCTTATTCTATTGCAGGATTGCCGTGTCCAAAATCTGTTAAAGCCCACTCTACTCGTAAGGTGGGTTCTTCTTGTGCGGCTGCCTGGGGTGTCTCAGCTTTGCCGAGCGGTTACTTGGTCTGGGTCGAACACGTTTGCTAAGTTCTACATGTTCGATACTTTGGCCTCTGAGGACCTCAAGTTTGTTCAAGCAGTTCTGCAAGAGCCTGCACGCTCTCCCTCCCATTCTGGGAGCTTTGGTACATCCCCATGGTACTAATGTGGACCCCAGCATCCTCTAGGACGTAAGAGAAAATAGGATTTTAATTACCTACCAGTAAATCCTTTTCTTGTAGTCCATAGAGGATGCTCGGCGCCCGTCCAGTGCTGCGTTTTCCTGCATTGGTTCTTTGGTTCAGTACAACCTGGTTCCTAGGTAAGTTCTGCGTTTCTTTGCTGTTTCAGTACTGCTTCAGCTGAGTTTTCAGGCTAGTTAGCCTGGTTTGCCTTGTTTGTGTGAGCTGGTATAAATCTCGCCACTATCTGTGTAAAATCCTTCTCTCGAAGTTGTCCGTCTCCTCGGGCACAGTTTCTAGACTGAGTCTGGTAGGAGGGGCATAGAGGGAGGAGCCAGCCCACACTATTAAACTCTTAAAGTGCCAATGGCTCCTAGTGGACCCGTCTATACTCCATGGTACTAATTTGGACCCCAGCATCCTCTATGGACTGCGAGGAAAGGATTTACCGGTATATAATTAAAATCCTATTTTCTCCTAGCCTTAGCTTCGGCAAGGCATGTTGCACAATTGGGTGCCTTGTCATGCAAGCCACCGTCTCTGGTATTTCATACTGACAGAGCGGATCTTTGGACAAATCCCGCTTTTCTACCACAGGTAGTATCTTCTTTCACGTCAATCAACCAATCAATCGTAGTTCCTGTTTTTCAGAAGATTCAGATACTCTAGCTACTTTGGACGTGGTACGCACACTCCGCGTTTATGTAGCCCGAACATCAACAATACGTAAAACGGATACTTTGTTCTCTATGATGCAGTCAAGATAGGTTGGCCAGCTTCCAAACAGACCTTGGCCAGATAGATTAACCTGACCATTCGTCAGGTACACTTTCATGCTAGTCGATGGGAACGTCATGGGCAGCAGGCTTTAGAGCTTCTACGACGCAACCTTGCCATGCAATTACATGGCCATCAGTGCACACGTTTGTGTGCTTTTACAAGTTTGATAATTCTGCGGCATCAGCTTCTAGCTTTGGCCGTCTAGTGTTACTGGTGCCAAACAGCTCTTCCGCCCAAGGGGGAAACTTTGGTAGGTCCCAAGAGTACTCCAGTGACCCCTAGTGGATTAGAAAGAAAACAGGATTTTGATACTTACCAGATAAATCCTTTTCTTTGCACCCACAGGGGGCACTGGACGCCCACCCAGAGCAGTTTCACCTGGCTGGTGGTAAGTTCAATAGTTCTTATGGTAACACAATTTCACTGACTTGTTCAAATGTAAGGTGATAGTTATCTATTGTTGTGTCACCTTTCTAGTTGATCATTATGTTATGTGTCACCTTTCTAGTTGTCTGTTATGTTATAATGTTATATATAATTCTCCATTGTTCATCCTCTCTGTCGCTCCTATTTGGCTCAGCAAAAAAAACTAAGGCATCTTGGGAGTATGGAGGGAGAAGGAGGGTTATACATTTAAATGTTTAAATGTGCCTATCCCTGCTATGGCACCGTCCATATCCCAAGAGTACTCCAGTGCCCCCTGTGGATTCAAAGAAAAGGATTTATCTGGTAAGTACCAAAATCCTATTATCTATAGTAATAATACAGGGACATGACTGTGGAGGTGAGGGGATCTGGGCGCATTTACAGAGATATTTATGTCTCCCCCATTTCACAGAGGTGTGAAGAAGACATCTGGTGAGCGTGAGACACCCAGCAGCCATCGTCGTGTGACAGGAGGACTGAGAAGGTCCCAGAGGCCCATCACGGTGCCTCCACCTCACTCACTGATACATGAGAGACACCGTGACCAGAAGATCCAGGAACTCACCAACAAGATCATTCAGCTGCTGACTGGAGAGGTGACTGCTGGGAATGGGGCATTATACAGTAACACCAGGGGACATGTCTAGGTAATGACTGGAGAGGTGACTAATGGGAATGGGACATTATACATTAACACCAGGGGATGGGTCTGGGTGATGACTGGAGAGGTGACTGCTGGGAATGTGACATTATACAGTAACACCAGGAGATATGTCTGGGTGATGACTGGAGAGGTGACTGCTTGGAATGGGACATTATACAGTAACACCGGGGGATGTGTTTGGGTGATGACTGGAGAGGTGACTGTTGGGAATAGGGCATTATACAGTAACACCAGGGGACGTGTCAGGGTGATGACTGGAGAGGTGAATGCCGGGAATGGGGCATTAACAGTAACACCGGGGGATGTGTCTAGGTGATTACTGGAGAGCTGACTGCTGGAAATGGGACATTACACAGTAACACCAGTGGACATGTCTGGGTGATGACTGGACGGTTGACTGCTGGGAATGGGACATTATACAGTAACACCAGGGGATGTGTCCGGGTTATAACTGGAGAGGTGACTGCCGGGAATGGGACATTATACAGTAACACCAGGGGACGTGTCTGGGTGATGACTGGAGAGGTGACTGCCGGGAATGGGGCATTATACAGTAACACCAAGGGATGTGTCTGAGTGTTGACTGGAGAGATGACTGCCGGGAATGGGACATTATACAGTAACACCAGGGAACGTGTCTGGGTGGTGACTGCTGGGAATGGGACATTATACAGTAACACCAGGGGATGTGTCTGTGTGATGACTGGAGAGGTGACTGCTGGGAATGGGACATTATACAGTAACACCAGGGGATGTGTCTGGGTGATGACTGTATCACTGTTTGTGTCTGGTTCCTATAATGTGTCATGATGTCACTGTCTATGTCTCCATGCAGGAGACGGAGAATATAGAGGAACACAGGGGTCTGTACAAGGATATGATGATGGAGAATCACCGGCCCCACACAGCACTGGGTAAGAGGAGATGGTCATGTATTGTACAGGGGAGAGCAGGTATGGGGGGCCCCTATATACACACATCATCTGATAATCACATAAATACAGTGTATTTACACAGTCACTGTGTGTCTCCTACAGATGGACCCAGTAACAGAGATACCCCAGAGAGATGTCCCCGTCCTCTGTATTCCCAGGATTGTGCAGAGGAGAATCACAGGATCCCACAGAAGGATCAGGTAGGAGGGATTTAGGGTCTCCCCAATATACCAAAGTGACCATCACTATATGATCTGTAGAGGAGCTGTGTATACTATTATACTATTAATATACTATTTTTAATGTATATTGTTTTATGGGCTATTTAGGATGAATATCTCGCTGACATTAAGATAGAAGATACAGAGGGAGAAGAAGAGACGTATGTGACTGAGATTAAGGCAGAAGATATAGAGGGAGAAGAAGAGACGTATGTGACTGATATAAAGGCAGAAGATATAGAGGGAGAAGAAGAGACGTATGTGACTGATATGAAGGCAGAAGATATAGAGGGAGAAGAAGAGACGTATGTGACTGATATAAAGGCAGAAGATATAGAGGGAGAAGAAGAGACATATGTGACTGATATAAAGGCAGAAGATATAGAGGGAGAAGAAGAGATGTATGTGACTGATATAAAAACAGAAGATACAGAGGGAGAAGAAGAGACGTATGTGACTGATATAAAGGCAGAAGATATAGAGGGAGAAGAAGAGACATATGTGACTGATATAAAGGCAGAAGATATAGAGGGAGAAGAAGAGACGTATATGAGTGGAGATCAGCAGTGTAAGGAGGAGGAAATCCCTACAGATATCACCACAGGTAAGTAATAAACACTAATTACAGAAAAGAGTCACATTTACTCCTTGCTCAGTCACTACAGCAATCTCTTATACTACACCCTCCTCTGTCGGTACAAAAAAAAAAGAGGAATATATATTTTCCCAGTGAGGGAGTCAGTAGCCATCAGCTCCTATTATACTCCTGCTCCCACCTCACATCATGTCACTGTGTGTTACCAGCCCAGAGATCTGACCAGTCTCCTCCCCACACTCTCTGGTGTATCTCATACATCAGGAGCCATCAGCCCCTATTATACTCCTGCTCTCCCCCTCACATCATGTCACTGTGTGTTACCAGCCCAGAGATCTGACCAGTCTCCTCCCCACACTCTCTGGTGTATCTCATACATCAGGAGCAATCAGCCCCTATTATACTCCTGCTCTCCCCATCACATCATGTCACTGTGTGTTACCAGCCCAGAGATCTGAGCAGTCTCTTCCCCACACTCTCTGGTGTATCTCATAAATCAGGAGGCATAAGCCCCTATTTTACTCCTGCTCTCCAGTCTCATTATGTCACTGTGTGTTACCAGCCCAGAGATCTGACCAGTCTTCTCCCCATATTCTCTGGTGTATCTCATACATCAGGAGCCTTCAGCCCATATTATACTCCTGCTCTCCCCCTCACATTATGTCACTGTGTGTTACCAGCCCAGAGATCTGGCCAGCCTCCTCCCCACACTCTCTGGTGTATCTCATACATCAGGAGCCATCAACCCCTATTATACTCCTGCTCTCCCCTCATATTCAGAATCCTGCACATTCCCTGCTGATTACCTGTCCCCTGGCACTTGGATGATGGCCTTCTCTCTCTAAGTAATCGGGGCTGTCTGGCATTAGGGGCATAGAGAGAAGTGAGGGTGACATATTTATAATGAATTTTCCCAACTAGAATCCAATATCTACCATTGCATTCCACCCACTTGCTTTCCAGGTGAAAGGGGCAGGATCTTTTAGAAAGGATGGCTACACCACAGGAGATATAGCATGTTGGGTAGTTATTGGTAAACTCAGGGGGAGAGTGCAATGGAACATGTGATTCCTGAATGGCTACCACTGCCACCTTCTGGTCAGCGAAATATGTTAATGCAAGACATCTCTTACGGGGAGAACCTTTTACATTAAGACTTAAAACTTCACCGTGATAGAGAGAGATCAGATCATGGTATGAAACATCTAGGATCATCTGTGTAAAGTCCAATAGAGTCTGTAGGGCGTGTGCATATTTCAAACTATCAAATATCAGAAAAAATAAAATAGGGAACAAAAATGGGAGACTAACAGAAATAGCGTCCATAAAGGAGCTAGAGATTCCGTCACTAGGGTACCGTAACAGAAAGGTGGAAAAAGGTGGCGGTCGGGCCTAAAAGGGAAACTCACAGACTACCCCAAGTAGCCATACGAGAGGCAAAATCTAGTCATCATAGTAACAATTGTACAAAGAAATATCAAATCTCAATGTATCCAAAGGAGGTAAAGGCCAAGATCATGGCCTGATATCCAATGTAGGTACTACCAACACCATTATAAGGCCAACAGGATGTTAGACAAATCAGCCATGCTTTGCCTGAACACCCAAACATTCTAAAAAGGTATTATGAAACGTAACACTGGAAAGAATGTCAGACCATATACCATATAGCAATTATATAGCACAGGAAATGAAGATAAAAATATACGTTTTATACCTATACCAAGAGCAAATAAATTTGTTCCAAAAATAGATCCATGCCCAGTAACTTAGTCCCAGTTGGCACATGTTACAGTAGGAAACAAACTCTGAGTGTCTCTAAGAGTCTTACTCCTTTAGCATATTACTTCGATACGGAAGACAACTCCTCCGGGATTGGTTTAGGTAAAGTGTCAGGAAGGACTGTCTACAGGAATGTCCCACTTTTTCAGAATAGCAGGGCCATCCTCGGGTGAAGGTATCACTGTGAAGGCACCGTTTCGCATTTCAATAAGGTTAGTAGGGAAGCCCCATTTGTATTGCACATTCCCTTGGGTGGAATAGATGCCTTTTGGTCAGCGTCGCAGGAGAAATATCCGGAAATAGCGCAGATTATCCAGGCACTAAGCTATGGGGAGGAAGACAAAGCGGCTCGTAGAATGCGTTCTTTAATGTGAAAAAGTGGACCCTGAGCAGAGTGTCCCTCGTGCTTGGATAGGGGCCTGTTTGGACTTTGGGAGTCTATGGATCCTATCAATAAGAAGGTCCTTGGCAGGAGCCTAAGGTGGAAGCTTCTGAAAAGAGGACCGTGGCATAATCATAAAGCTCAGCATTTGTAACAGAATCCAGAACGCCCATTATTCTGATATTATTTCTCCGAGACCTGTCTTCTAAATCAATGACTTTATCACGAATAGAGACCAGGTCTTCCTGAAGGGTGTCATGTGCTGAAATCAGATCTTTGTGAGACGCAACAATCTCTTTCATCTTTTTTTTTTTTTTTTAATAAGTTTTATTGATTTTTGTCATAATAAGAACAAAAACAAGAACAGTAAAAAGAATGTGGATCAATATAGGAGTTACACAGAAGTGGGGCGTTAACAAGACACAATAATATCAAGGCCCATAGTGATCCTATCAATTAAATACCAAAAACAGCAATACAATTATACAAAGAGCGAAAAGAAAAATAGAGGAAAGTAAAGAAGAGAAAAAAGAAAGAAAAAGAGGTAAGTGTAATGAAAGAAGGGGAGGGGGTGAGTGTCGGCCAGATGAGGTTGTTCGCATTACAGAGTTCAGACATATATATAGGCGATGGGTCAGATGGTCGTCAATGGTGGTTCTGCATTAAAGTGCAATGTCCATGGCGTCCAAGTGCGAATAAAGTTATTTGGCGTATCATGAACGGCAGCGGTAATGCGTTCTAATTTGTATGTGGACCATATAGCATTAACAGTAGCGGAGAGAGTAGGATGAGAGACGGACTTCCAATTTGCCACAATTTGGCATTTGGCTGTGTTTAAAATGTGTTTAATTAGTTTTAGTTGATGGCTCAAGGTGTCAGGGATAGGACGCAAAAGTAAAGAATGGAAGGGCGAGTCTGGGACGACTACATCGGTGACATCAAAAATTAGTTTATGAATCTGACGCCAGTAGCGATGGATGAATGTACAGGACCACCAAACATGCAGCATGGTTCCCCGTTGCCCACAAAGTCTCCAACATTTATCAGAGCAGGAAGGATAAATAGTTTGTAGTCTAGATGGCACTAAATACCATCGGTAATAGATTTTATAAGAGTTTTCCTGTAGGAAACTCTACATTGTTCCATAAGGGGGTCAATGAAGGATTATAAGAGCAATAAAAGCGAGTGCAGTGATCCCAGTAATAAGAGAAACGAAGTCGGGCGGGAGCGAGGTGTGCACCATAACAGAGTTGAGGGTGAATACATATTTACTGCGTGAGCTTCTAAAAGCGTCCACAGTCTCTGCTCGGGAGGCGAGTGCCAGAGAACACAGGAGGCTAAGTGCGTAGCACGGTAGTACTTAATCAGGTCTGGCATGCCGAGGCCCCCCGAAGTACGATGTTGTTGGAGCAGTCGTATCTTAACTCTGGGTTTCTTTCCAGCCCAAACAAAACTAGATATGTCCCGCTGAAGATTTTTCAATATTTTAGTTGGTATGTGGATTGGGAGAGTCTGCCAAAGATACAGTAATCGCGGCAATATGTTCATTTTGACATCAGCGATGCACCCGAACCAAGAGATATAGAGTTTGTTCCAACCGACTAGGTCAGTGCGTATCGACGAAAATAACCGTGGGAAATTAGCTGTGTACAGCGTCAAGTGAGATTTAGTTAGGTAGATGCCTAGATATTTAAGCTTAGTGTGTTGCCATTTAAACGGATAAGATTGTAGGAGGCGCAGATCTTGGGAAGACACATTTATATCTAAAATCTGTTTTGTCAGCATTGAGATTGTAATTAGACAGGTGACTACAAGTTTAAATCTCCTCAAATAAGTGTTGCAGGGATATGCTCGGGTCAGTTAAAGTTAATATGACATCGTCAGCGTACAGCGCTATTTTGTATTCGTGGTTTCCCATTACAATGCCCGAGATGTTGACATTCAGTCTGACTTTGGCCGCCAATGGCTCCATCACCGGAGCGAACAGCAACGGGGAGAGCGGGCAGCCTTGTCAGATGCCATTCCTGATAGAAAGAGATGGGGAGAAAAGACTATTAACGAGAACGGAGGCAGAAGGATTATGATAAAGTGAGGTAACAGAATTTTAAAAAGCGCCATGTAGACCCATATTTCTCAGTGTTTGTTGAATAAAGGGCCATGCTACTCTATCAAAGGCTTTTTCTGCATCCAGAGCCACCACCAGGGTCGGAATGGATTCCCGTTGGGAGAGGTGGATAAGATTAATAAGTCGGCGAGTATTATCCGCAGCCTGCCAGTTAGGGACAAAACCGACCTGGTCCGGATGTATTAAAACCGGTAGAAATGGGGCCAATCTGTTCGCTAGGATTTTGGCGAACAACTTGAGGTCTGTATTTAAAAGTGAGGTGGGCCTATAATTTTTCATTTCCAGTGGGTCGCGATCAGGCTTGGGTATGACGATGATGTTGGCCCTGGTGGTGGCTGCATCCAGTGAGCCTTGTTCCAATAAAGAGTTAAATAATGAGTGAAGCATGGAAAGCAGGGACTGTGATTTTTTTTTATATAATAGATAGCTGTATAGCCATCAGGCCCCGGGGCGGACGATCGGCGTAGCTTAGCGATCGTGGTGAGAATTTCCTCGTTGGAAACAGGGGCATTAAGTCTTTCTAGATCCGAAGCAGTGAGTTTCGGTAAGCGACAGGAGAATAAGTAATGTCGGATGGTGGTGATATGAAGTGGGTCAGTAGGAGTAGGTGAAGATAGATTGTAGAGGGATTCATAATAATCATGAAACTGTGAGGCCATAACCTTAGGGTCACAAGTCACGGATCCGTCAGAGCATTTTAGGGCAAGTATATGATTCTGCGTACGTATTGCCCGAAGACGACGAGCCAACAAAGTGTCCGCTCTATTCGATTTTTCATAAAACCTCTGGCGGATCCATAAGAGTGAGCTGATTGTTTTTTTGTCCTTTAAGTGAGAGAATCTTAGTGTATAGCTGTTTTTTCGGGAAGCGCTGGTGGAGAAGGGTTAAAGAAGTAAATTCGGTTTCCAAGTCAAGAATACGTTTAGCTTCAATCTTTCTGTGAGTCGAGGCAAGGTTAATGAGAAGGCCACGTAACGTGGCTTTATGAGCTTCCCATAACACTCCAGGGGAAATATCAGGAGAAATATTATCAGTGAGGTAAGTGTGAATCATGGGCCTAATTCTGAGTTGATCGCAGCAGCAAATTTGTTAGCAGTTGGGCAAAACCATGTGCACTGCAGGAGGAGCAGATATAACGTGCAGAGAGAGTTAGATTTGGGTGGGGTGTATTCAAACTGAAATCTAAATTGCAATGTAAAAATAAAGCAGCCAGTATTTACCTTGCACAGAAACAAAATAACCCACCCAAATCTAACTCTCTCTGCAAATGTTATATCTGCCCCCCCCCCTGCAGTGCAAATGGTTTTGCCCAATTGCTAAAAAAATTGCTGCTGCGATCAACTCAGAATTACCCCCATGTCGTTAATTTCATCTATGTTGGAGGATTAAAGAAGAAGAGACTCATTTAAACGTCATGCACGTGGGGTCGAGAGCTTATGAGGGATAGCAATATCCAGTATGATCGCATAGTGGTCTGACCAAGTAGTAGGAATTATTTGCGCTCCTAGGAGGGTTTTGAGTGGAGTCGCGATCTACAAAAATATAGTCAATGCCAGTGTAAAGGTTGTGTGGAGGTGAATAGTGCGTGTAACCTCTAGCGGACGGATACAGAGTTCTCCAGCTATCATACAGGTTATAAGAGGAGATACATGTTTGTAAAAGTTTAGACAGCTTTGTGTGAGCAGACGTCTCTGTGCTAGGGTGAGATCTATCAAAAAGGGGGTCAAGGGTAACGTTTCAATCCCCAGCTACTATGATTTTAGAATTCAAGAATTTAGAGAGCTGGTCAGAGAATATCCCAAAGAATGAACCCTGCTGCATGTTTGGGGCATACACGGACGCCAAGGTGATAGGAATTTGATTGAGGGTACGGGAGAGAATTACAAATCTACCACTATCATCAAGGACAGAATCTTGAATGACTATGGGGAGATCACGGTGGATCATTATAGCAGTGCCTCTACGCTTGGCTGACATAGTAGAGTAAAAGGTGTGAGGGTACTTTTTACAGTTTAAAGAGGGGTGAGGTACTTTAAAATTAGTTTCTTGTAGAAAGATTACATCCGGCTTGTGCCGAGCAAAGAAATTAAACGCCATGGATCTTTTAAACGGGGAATTAAGACCATTGACATTAATGGATAACAGTTTCAAGGTCATGGGGGGGGGGGGGTAATAGTCATCAGAGTACACTGCAGTGAACAACCATTCTCGTGGCCAAACAGAGAAGACTAGGAAAAATAGAGAGAAACAGAATAGAGTAAGTGTGAGAGTGAACTCAAAGAATAGACCCATTCCTAAATGCGGGTAGGGTCCAAAAGAGAGAGGGGTAGTGCCAACAAGGCAGTCCCTTCATTG